>NW_027193775.1:0-337178 GCF_032444005.1 Ranitomeya imitator | reverse complement strand
TATACCCTACACTCTATACCTCACACTCTACACTCTATCCCCTGCACTCTATACCACACACTCTACACTCTATACCCTACACTCTACACTCTATACCCTACTCTCTAAACCCTACACTCTATACCTTACACTCTATACCCTACACTCTACACTCTATAACTTACACTCTATACCCTACACTCTATACCCTACACTCTATACCCTACACTCTATACCCTACACTCTACACTTTATACCTTACACTCTATACCCTACACTCTGTACCATACACTCTATACCATACACTCTATACCCTACACTCTATACCCTACACTCTACACTATACACCATACACTCTATACCCTACCCTCTATACCCTACACTCTATACCCTACACTCTATCCCCTACACTCTACAACCTTCACTTTATACCTTACACTCTATACCCTACACTCTATACCCTACACCCTACGCTCTATACCTCACACTCTATACCCTACACTCTATACCCTACACTCTATACCCTACACTCTATACCCTAAACTCTACACCCTACACTTTATAGCTTACACTCTATACCATACACTCTATACCCTACACTCTACACTCTATACCCTACACTCTATACCCTACACTCTATACCCTAAACTCTATACCATACACTCTATACCCTACACTCTATACCCTACACTCTATACCCTACACTCTACACCATACACTCTATACCCTACCCTCTATACCTTACACTCTATACCCTACACTCTACACAGTATACCCTACACTCTATACCCTACACTCTATACCCTACACTCTATACCATACACTCTATACCCTACACTCTATACCCTACACTCTACACTCTATACCCTACACTCTATACCCTACACTCTATACCCTACACTCTACACTTTATACCCTACACTCTATACCCTACACTCTATACCATACACTCTATACCCTACACTCTATACCCTACACGCTATACCCTACACTCTATACCCTACACTCTATACCCTACACTCTACACTTTATACCCTACACTCTACACCCTACACTCTATACCCTACACTCTATACCCTACACTCTATACCCTACACTCTATACCCTACACTCTACACTCTATACCCTACACTCTATACCCTACACTCTATACCCTACACTCTACACTTTATACCCTACACTCTATACCCCACACTCTATACCCTCCACTCTATACCCTACACTCTACACCCTACACTCTACATTTTACACTCTATACCCTACACTCTATACCCTACACTCTACACTTTATACCCTACACTCTATACCATACACTCTATACCCTACATTCTATACCCTACACGCTATACCCTACACTCTATACCCTACACTCTATACCCTACACTCTATACCCTACACTCTACACCCTACACTCTATACCCTACACCCTATACCCTACATTCTATACCCTACACTCTACACCCTACACTCTATACCCTACACTTTATACCCTACACTCTATACCCTACACTCTACACTCTATACCCTACACTCTACACTCTATGCCCTACACTCTATACCCTACAATCTATACCATACACTCTATACCATACACTCTATACCATACACTCTATCCCCTACACTCTATACCATACACTCTACACTCTATACCCTACACTCTATACCCTACACTCTACACCCTACACTATATACCCTACACTCTACACTCTATACCCTACACTCTCTACCCTACACTCTATACCATACACTCTATACCATACACTCTGTCCCCTACACTCTATACCACACACTTTACACTCTATACCCTACTTTCTATACCCTACACTCTACACTCTATACCCTACATTCTATACCCTATTCTCTACACTCTATACCCTACACTCTACACTCTATACCCTACACTCTATACCCTACATTCTATACCCTACACGCTATACCCTACACTCTATACCCTACACTCTATACCCTACACTCTATACCCTACACTCTACACCCTACACTCTATACCCTACACCCTATACCCTACACACTATACCCTACACTCTACACCCTACACTCTATACCCTACACTCTAAACCCTACACTCTATACCTTACACTCTATACCCTACACTCTACACTCTATACCCTACACGCTACACTCTATACCCTACACTCTATACCCTACAATCTATACCATACACTCTATACCATACACTCTATACCATACACTCTATCCCCTACACTCTATACCATACACTCTACACTCTATACCCTACACTCTATACCCTACACTCTACACCCTACACTATATACCCTACACTCCACACTCTATACCCTACAATCTCTACCCTACACTCTTACACTCTATACCATACACTCTATACCATACACTCTGTCCCCTACACTCTATACCATACACTTTACACTCTATACCCTACTTTCTATACCCTATACTCTACACTCTATACCCTACACTCTATACCCTACACTCTACACTCTATACCCTACACTCTACACTCTATACCCTACACTCTACACCCTACACTCTATACCATACACTCTATACCAAACACTCTACACTCTATACCCTACACTCTATACCCTACGCTCTATACCCTACACCGTACACTCTATACCCTACACTCTATACCCTACACTCTACACTTTATACCCTACACTGTATTCCATACACTCTATACCCTACAATCTATACCCTACACTCTACACTCTATACCATACACTCTACACTCTATACCCTACACTCTATACCCTACACTATATACCATACACTCTATACCCTACACTCTATACCCTACACTCTATACCCTACACTCTACACTCTACACCATACACTCTATACCCTACCCTCTATACCCTACACTCTATACCCTACACTCTATCCCCTACACTCTACACCCTTCACTTTATACCTTACACTCTATACCCTACACTCTATACCCTAAACCCTACGCTCTATACCTCACACTCTATACCCTACACTCTATACCCTACACTCTATACCCTACACTCTATACCCTACACTCTACACCCTACACTTTATAGCTTACACTCTATACCCTACACTCTATACCATACACTCTACACTCTATACCCTACACTCTATACTCCACACTCTATACCGTACACTCTACACCCTACACTTTATAGCTTACACTCTATACCCTACACTCTATACCCTAAACTCTATACCATACACTCTATACCCTACACTCTATACCCAACACTCTATACCCTACACTCTACACCATACACTCTATACACTACCCTCTATACCTTACACTCTATACCCTACACTCTACACAGTATACCCTACACTCTATACCCTACACTCTACACTCTATACCCTACACTCTATACCATACACTCTATACCCTACACTCTATACCCTACACTCTACACTCTATACCCTACACTCTATACCCAACACTCTATACCCTACACTCTACACTTTATACCCTACACTCTATACCCTACACTCTATACCCTACACTCTATACCCTACACTCTATACCCTACACTCTATATTCTACACTCTACACTCTATACCCTACACTCTATACCCTACACTCTATACCCTACACTCTATACCCTACAATCTATACCCTACACTCTACAATTTATACTCTACACTCTATACCCTACACTCTATACCCTACACTCTATACCCTACACTCTATACCCTACACTCTACACTCTATACCCTACACTCTATACCCTACACTCTATACCCTACATTCTATACCCTACACGCTATACCCTACACTCTATACCCTACACTCTATACCCTACACTCTATACCCTACACTCTACACCCTACACTCTATACCCTACACCCTATACCCTACATTCTATACCCTACACTCTACACCCTACACTCTATACCCTACACTTTATACCCTACACTCTATACCCTACACTCTACACTCTATACCCTACACTCTACACTCTATGCCCTACACTCTATACCCTACAATCTATACCATACACTCTATACCATACACTCTATACCATACACTCTATCCCCTACACTCTATACCATACACTCTACACTCTATACCCTACACTCTATACCCTACACTCTACACCCTACACTATATACCCTACACTCTACACTCTATACCCTACACTCTCTACCCTACACTCTATACCATACACTCTATACCATACACTCTGTCCCCTACACTCTATACCACACACTTTACACTCTATACCCTACTTTCTATACCCTACACTCTACACTCTATACCCTACATTCTATACCCTATTCTCTACACTCTATACCCTACACTCTACACTCTATACCCTACACTCTATACCCTACATTCTATACCCTACACGCTATACCCTACACTCTATACCCTACACTCTATACCCTACACTCTATACCCTACACTCTACACCCTACACTCTATACCCTACACCCTATACCCTACACACTATACCCTACACTCTACACCCTACACTCTATACCCTACACTCTAAACCCTACACTCTATACCTTACACTCTATACCCTACACTCTACACTCTATACCCTACACGCTACACTCTATACCCTACACTCTATACCCTACAATCTATACCATACACTCTATACCATACACTCTATACCATACACTCTATCCCCTACACTCTATACCATACACTCTACACTCTATACCCTACACTCTATACCCTACACTCTACACCCTACACTATATACCCTACACTCCACACTCTATACCCTACAATCTCTACCCTACACTCTTACACTCTATACCATACACTCTATACCATACACTCTGTCCCCTACACTCTATACCATACACTTTACACTCTATACCCTACTTTCTATACCCTATACTCTACACTCTATACCCTACACTCTATACCCTACACTCTACACTCTATACCCTACACTCTACACTCTATACCCTACACTCTACACCCTACACTCTATACCATACACTCTATACCAAACACTCTACACTCTATACCCTACACTCTATACCCTACGCTCTATACCCTACACCGTACACTCTATACCCTACACTCTATACCCTACACTCTACACTTTATACCCTACACTGTATTCCATACACTCTATACCCTACAATCTATACCCTACACTCTACACTCTATACCATACACTCTACACTCTATACCCTACACTCTATACCCTACACTATATACCATACACTCTATACCCTACACTCTATACCCTACACTCTATACCCTACACTCTACACTCTACACCATACACTCTATACCCTACCCTCTATACCCTACACTCTATACCCTACACTCTATCCCCTACACTCTACACCCTTCACTTTATACCTTACACTCTATACCCTACACTCTATACCCTAAACCCTACGCTCTATACCTCACACTCTATACCCTACACTCTATACCCTACACTCTATACCCTACACTCTATACCCTACACTCTACACCCTACACTTTATAGCTTACACTCTATACCCTACACTCTATACCATACACTCTACACTCTATACCCTACACTCTATACTCCACACTCTATACCGTACACTCTACACCCTACACTTTATAGCTTACACTCTATACCCTACACTCTATACCCTAAACTCTATACCATACACTCTATACCCTACACTCTATACCCAACACTCTATACCCTACACTCTACACCATACACTCTATACACTACCCTCTATACCTTACACTCTATACCCTACACTCTACACAGTATACCCTACACTCTATACCCTACACTCTACACTCTATACCCTACACTCTATACCATACACTCTATACCCTACACTCTATACCCTACACTCTACACTCTATACCCTACACTCTATACCCAACACTCTATACCCTACACTCTACACTTTATACCCTACACTCTATACCCTACACTCTATACCCTACACTCTATACCCTACACTCTATACCCTACACTCTATATTCTACACTCTACACTCTATACCCTACACTCTATACCCTACACTCTATACCCTACAATCTATACCCTACACTCTACAATTTATACTCTACACTCTATACCCTACACTCTATACCCTACACTCTATACCCTACACTCTATACCCTACACTCTACACTCTATACCCTACACTCTATACCCTACACTCTATACCCTACACTCTACACATTATACCCTACACTCTATACCCTACACTCTATACCTTCCACTCTATACCCTACACTCTACACTCTAAACCCTACACTCTACACTTTACACTCTATACCCTACACTCTATACCCTACACTCTACACTTTATACCCTACACTCTATACCCTACACGCTATACCCTACACTCTATACCCTACACTCTATACCCTACACTCTATACCCTACACTCTACACCCTACACTCTATACCCTACACCCTATACCCTACACTCTATACCCTACACTCTACACCCTACACTCTATACCCTACACTCTATACCCTACACTCTATACCCTACACTCTACATTCTATACCCTACACTCTATACCCTACACTCTATACCCTACAATCTATACCATACACTCTATACCAAACACTCTATACCATACACTCTATCCCCTACAGTCTATACCATACACTCTACACTCTATACCCTACACTCTATACCCTACACTCTACACCCTACACTATATACCCTACACTCTACACTCTATACCCTACACTCTCTACCCTACACTCTATACCATACACTCTATACCATACACTCTGTCCCCTACACTCTATACCATACAATTTACACTCTATACCCTACTTTATATACCCTACACTCTACACTCTATACCCTACACTCTATACCCTACACTCTACACTCTATACCCTACACTCTACACTCTATACCCTACACTCTACACCCTACACTCTATACCATACACTCTATACCCTACACTCTACACTCTATACCCTACACTCTATACCCTACACTCTATACCCTACACCCTACACTCTATACCCTACACTCTATACCCTACACTCTACACTCTATACCCTACACTCTATTCCATACACTCTATACCCTACACTCTATACCCTACACTCTACACTCTATACCCTACACTCTACACTTTACACTCTATACCCTACACTCTATACTCTATACCCTACACTCTATACCGTACATTCTACACTCTATACCCTACACTCTATACCCTACACTCTAATCCCTACACTCTACACTCTATACCCTACACTCTATACCCTACACTCTATACCCTACACTCTACACCCTACACTCTATACCCTACACTCTATACCCTACACTCTATACCCTACACTCTACACTCTATACCCTACACTCTATACCATACACTCTACACTCTATTCCCTACACTCTATACCATACACTCTATACCCTACACTCTATACCCTACACTATACACTCTATACCCTACACTCTACACTCTATACCATACACTCTATACCCTACACTCTATACCCTACACTCTATACCCTACAATCTATACCCTACACTCTATACCCTACACTCTATACCCTACACTCTATACCCTACACTCTACACTCTATACCCTACACTCTATACCATACACTCTATACCCTACACTCTATACCATACACTCTACACCATACACTCTATACCATACACTCTATACCCCACACTCTACACTCTATACCCAACACTCTATACCCTACACTCTATACTATACACTCTAGACCCTACACTCTATACCCTACACTATACACTCTATACCCTACACTCTACACCATACACTCTATACCCTACACTCTATACTCTACGCTATACACTCTATACCCTACAATCTATACCTTACACTCTATATCCTACACTCTATACCCTACACTCTATACCCTACACTCTATACCCTACACTCTACACTATATACCCTACACTCTATACCATACACTCTATACCCTACACTCTATACCCTACACTCTATACCCTACACTCTACACTCTATACCCTACACTCTATACCATACACTCTATACCCTACACTCTATACCCTACACTCTACACTCTAAACTGTATACCATACACTCTATACCCTACACTCTACACCCTACACTCTATACCATACACTCTATACCCTACACTCTACACTCTATACCCTACACACTATACCCTACACTCTATACCCTAAACCCTACGCTCTATAACCTACACTCTATACCCTACACTCTACACTCTATACCCTACACTCTATTCCATACACTCTATACCCTACACTCTTTACCCTACACTCTATACCCTACACTCTACACCCTACACTTTATAGCTTACATTTTATACCCTACACTCTATACCCTACACTCTACACTCTATACCCTACACTCTATACCCTACACTCTATACCCAACACTATCTACCCTACACTCTATACGCTACACTCTACACCCTACACTTTATAGCTTACACTCTATACCCTACACTCTATACCCTAAACTCTATACCATACACTCTATACCCTAAACTCTATACCATACACTCTATACCCAACACTCTATACCCTACACTCTATACCCTACACTCTGCACCCTACACTTTATAGCTTACACTCTATACCCTACACTCTATACCCTAAACTCTATACCCTACACTCTATACCCTACACTCTACACCCTACACTCTATACCCTACACTCTATAACCTACACTCTATACCCTACACTCTACACTCTATACCCTACACTCTATACCATACACTCTACACTCTATTCCCTACACTCTATACCATACACTCTATACCCTACACTCTATACCCTACACTATACACTCTATACCCTACACTCTACACTCTATACCATACACTCTATACCCTACACTCTATACCCTACACTCTACACTCTATACCCTACAATCTATACCCTACACTCTATACCCTACACTCTATACCCTACACTCTATACCCTACACTCTACACTCTATACCCTACACTCTATACCATACACTCTATACCCTACACTCTATACCCTACACTCTACACCCTACACTTTATAGCTTACATTTTATACCCTACACTCTATACCCTACACTCTACACTCTATACCCTACACCCTACACTTTATAGCTTACACTCTATACCCTACACTCTATACCCTAAACTCTATACCATACACTCTATACCCTACACTCTATACCCTACACTCTATACCCTACACTCTACAACATACACTCTATACCCTACCATCTATACCTTACACTCTATACCCTACACTCTACACAGTATACCCTACACTCTATACCCTACACTCTACACTCTATATTCTACACTCTATACCATACACTCTATACCCTACACTCTATACCCTACACTCTACACTCTATACCCTACACTCTATACCCTACACTCTATACCCTACACTCTACACTTTATACCGTACACTCTATACCCTACACTCTATACCCTACACTATATACCCTACACTCTATACCCTACACTCTACACTCTATACCCTACACTCTATACCCTACACTCTATACCCTACACTCTATACCCTACACTCTACACTTTATACCATACACTCTATACCCTACACTCTATACCCTACACTATACACTCTATACCCTACACTCTACACTCTATACCATACACTCTATACCCTACACTCTATACCCTACACTCTACACTCTATACCCTACAATCTATACCCTACACTCTATACCCTACACTCTATACCCTACAATCTATACCCTACACTCTACACTCTATACCCTACACTCTATACCATACACTCTATACCCTACACTCTATACCATACACTCTACACCATACACTCTATACCATACACTCTATACCCCACACTCTACACTCTATACCCTACACTCTATACCCTACACTCTATACTATACACTCTATACCCTACACTCTATACCCTACACTATACACTCTATACCCTACACTCTACGCCATACACTCTATACCCTACACTCTATACTCTACGCTATACACTCTATACCCTACAATCTATACCTTACACTCTATACCCTACACTGTATACCCTACACTCTATACCCTACACTCTACACTCTATAACCTACACTCTATACCATACACTCTATATCCTACACTCTATACCCTACACTCTATACCCTACACTCTACACTCTATACCCTACACTCTATACCATACACTCTATACCCTACACTCTATACCCTACACTCTATACCCTACACTCTACACTCTATACCCTACACTCTATACCATACACTC
The DNA here is from genome assembly GCF_032444005.1 of Ranitomeya imitator. Classification (NCBI taxonomy): domain Eukaryota; kingdom Metazoa; phylum Chordata; class Amphibia; order Anura; family Dendrobatidae; genus Ranitomeya; species Ranitomeya imitator. Next base: position 327,012 of record NW_027193775.1, on the reverse strand, counting down.
TATACCCTACACTCTATACCCTACACTCTACACCCTACACTCTATACCATACACTCTATACCCTACACTCTACACTCTATACCCTACACACTATACCCTACACTCTATACCCTACACCCTACGCTCTATACCCTACACTCTATACCCTACACTCTACACTCTATACCCTACACTCTATTCCATACACTCTATACCCTACACTCTATACCCTACACTCTATACCCTACACTCTACACCCTACACTTTATAGCTTACATTTTATACCCTACACTCTATACCCTACACTCTACACTCTATACCCTACACCCTACACTTTATAGCTTACACTCTATACCCTACACTCTATACCCTAAACTCTATACCATACAATCTATACCCTACACTCTATACCCTACACTCTATACCCTACACTCTACAACATACACTCTATACCCTACCCTCTATACCTTACACTCTATACCCTACACTCTACACAGTATACCCTACACTCTATACCCTACACTCTACACTCTATACCCTACACTCTATACCATACACTCTATACCCTACACTCTATACCCTACACTCTACACTCTATACCCTACACTCTATACCCTACACTCTACACTTTATACCCTACACTCTATACCCTACACTCTATACCCTACACTCTATACCCTACACTCTATACCCTACACTCTACACTCTATACCCTACACTCTATACCCTACACTCTATACCCTACACTCTATACCCTACACTCTACACTTTATACCATACACTCTATACCCTACACTCTATACCCTACACTCTATACCCTACACTATACACTCTATACCCTACACTCTACACTCTATACCATACACTCTATACCCTACACTCTATACCCTACACTCTACACTCTATACCCTACAATCTATACCCTACACTCTATAAGCTACATTCTATACCCTACACTCTATACCCTACACTCTACACTCTATACCCTACACTCTATACCATACACTCTATACCCTACAGTCTATACCATACACTCTACACCATACACTCTATACCATACACTCTATACCCCACACTCTACACTCTATACCCTACACTCTATACCCTACACTCTATACTATACACTCTATACCCTACACTCTATACCCTACACTATACACTCTATACCCTACACTCTACACCATACACTCTATACCCTACACTCTATACTCTACGCTATACACTCTATACCCTACAATCTATACCTTACACTCTATACCCTACACTGTATACCCTACACTCTATACCCTACACTCTACACTCTATAACCTACACTCTATACCATACACTCTATATCCTACACTCTATACCCTACACTCTATACCCTACACTCTATACCATACACTCTATACCCTACACTCTATACCCTACACTCTACACTCTATACCCTACACTCTATACCATACACTCTATACCCTACACTCTATACCCTACACTCTACACCCTACACTCTATACCATACACTCTATACCCTACACTCTACACTCTATACCCTACACACTATACCCTACACTCTATACCCTACACCCTACGCTCTATACCCTACACTCTATACCCTACACTCTACACTCTATACCCTACACTCTATTCCATACACTCTATACCCTACACTCTATACCCTACACTCTATACCCTACACTCTACACCCTACACTTTATAGCTTACATTTTATACCCTACACTCTATACCCTACACTCTACACTCTATACCCTACACTCTATACCCTACAGTCTATACCCAACACTCTATACCCTACACTCTATACCCTACACTCTACACCCTACACTTTATAGCTTACACTCTATACCCTACACTCTATTCCCTAAACTCTATACCATACACTCTATACCCTACACTCTATACCCTACACTCTATACCCTACACTCTACAACATACACTCTATACCCTACCCTCTATACCTTACACTCTATACCCTACACTCTACACATTATACCCTACACTCTATACCCTACACTCTACACTCTATACCCTACACTCTATACCATACACTCTATACCCTACACTCTATACCCTACACTCTACACTCTATACCCTACACTCTATACCCTACACTCTATACCCTACACTCTACACTTTATACCCTACACTCTATACCCTACACTCTATACCCTACACTCTATACCCTACACTCTATACCCTACACTCTACACTCTATACCCTACACTCTATACCCTACACTCTATACCCTACACTCTATACCCTACACTCTACACTTTATACCATACACTCTATACCCTACACTCTATACCCTACACTCTATACCCTACACTCTATACCCTACACTCTATACCCTACACTCTACACTCTATACCCTACACTCTATACCCTACACTCTATACCCTACACTCTACACTTTATACCCTACACTCTATACCCTACACTCTATACCCTCCACTCTATACCATACACTCTACACTCTACACCCTACACTCTACACTTTACACTCTATACCCTACACTCTATACCCTACACTCCACACTTTATACCCTACACTCTATACCCTACACTCTATACCCTACACTCTATACCCTACACGCTATACCCTACACTCTATACCCTACACTCTATACCCTACACTCTATACCCTACACTCTACACTCTACACTCTATACCCTACACTCTATACCCTACACTCTACACCCTACACTATATACCGTACACTCTACACTCTATACCCTACACTCTTTACCCTACACTCTATACCATACACTCTATACCATACACTCTGTCCCCTACACTCTATACCATACACTTTACACTCTATACCCTACTTTCTATACCCTACACTCTACACTCTATACCCTACACTCTATACCCTACACTCTACACTCTATACCCTACACTCTACACTCTATACCCTACACTCTACACCCTACACTCTATACCATACACTCTATACCCTACACTCTACACTCTATACCCTACACTCTATACCCTACACTCTATACCCTACACCCTACACTCTATACCCTACACTCTATACCCTACACTCTACACTCTATACCCTACACTCTATTCCATACACTCTATACTCTACACTCTATACCCTACACTCTACACTCTATACCCTACACTCTACACTTTACACTCTATACCCTACACTCTATACTCTATACCCTACACTCTATACCGTACATTCTACACTCTAAACACTACACTCTATACCCTACACTCTATACCCTACACGCTATACCCTACACTCTATATCCTACACTCTATACCCTACACTCTATACCCTACACTCTACACTCTACACTCTATACCCTACACTCTATACCCTACACTCTACACCCTACACTATATACCCTACACTCTACACTCTATACCCTACACTCTCTACCCTACACTCTATACCATACACTCTATACCATACACTCTGTCCCCTACACTCTATACCATACACTTTACACTCTATACCCTACTTTCTATACCCTACACTCTACACTCTATACCCTACACTCTATACCCTACACTCTACACTCTATACCCTACACTCTACACTCTATACCCTACACTCTACACCCTACACTCTATACCAAACACTCTATACCCTACACTTTACACTCTATACCCTACACTCTATACCCTACACTCTATACCCTACACCCTACACTCTATACCCTACACTCTATACCCTACACTCTACACTCTATACCCTACACTCTATTCCATACACTCTATACCCTACACTCTATACCCTACACTCTACACTCTATACCCTACACTCTACACTTTACACTCTATACCCTACACTCTATACTCTATACCCTACACTCTATACCGTACACTCTACACTCTATACCCTACACTCTAATCCCTACACTCTACACTCTATACCCTACACTCTATACCCTACACTCTATACCCTACACTCTACACCCTACACTCTATACCCTACACTCTATACCCTACACTCTATACCCTACACTCTACACTCTATACCCTACACTCTATACCATACACTCTACACTCTATTCCCTACACTCTATACCATGCACTCTATACCCTACACTCTATACCCTACACTATACACTCTATACCCTACACTCTACACTCTATACCATACACTCTATACCCTACACTCTATACCCTACACTCTACACTCTATACCCTACAATCTATACCCTACACTCTATACCCTACACTCTATACCCTACACTCTATACCCTACACTCTACACTCTATACCCTACACTCTATACCATACACTCTATACCCTACACTCTATACCATACACTCTACACCATACACTCTATACCATACACTCTATACCCCACACTCTACACTCTATACCCTACACTCTATACCCTACACTCTATACTATACACTCTATACCTTACACTCTATACCCTACACTATACACTCTATACCCTACACTCTACACCATACAGTCTATACCCTACACTCTATACTCTACGCTATACACTCTATACCCTACAATCTATACCTTACACTCTATACCCTACACTCTATACCCTGCACTCTATACCCTACACTCTACACTCTATAACCTACACTCTATACCCTACACTCTATACCCTACACTCTATACCCTACACTCTACACTCTATACCCTACACTCTATACCATACACTCTATACCCTACACTCTATACCCTACACTCTACACCCTACACTTTATAGCTTACATTTTATACCCTACACTCTATACCCTACACTCTACACTCTATACCCTACACCCTACACTTTATAGCTTACACTCTATACCCTACACTCTATACCCTAAACTCTATACCATACACTCTATACCCTACACTCTATACCCTACACTCTATACCCTACACTCTACAACATACACTCTATACCCTACCCTCTATACCTTACACTCTATACCCTACACTCTACACAGTATACCCTACACTCTATACCCTACACTCTACACTCTATATTCTACACTCTATACCATACACTCTATACCCTACACTCTATACCCTACACTCTACACTCTATACCCTACACTCTATACCCTACACTCTATACCCTACACTCTACACTTTATACCGTACACTCTATACCCTACACTCTATACCCTACACTATATACCCTACACTCTATACCCTACACTCTACACTCTATACCCTACACTCTATACCCTACACTCTATACCCTACACTCTATACCCTACACTCTACACTTTATACCATACACTCTATACCCTACACTCTATACCCTACACTCTATACCCTACACTATACACTCTATACCCTACACTCTACACTCTATACCATACACTCTATACCCTACACTCTATACCCTACACTCTACACTCTATACCCTACAATCTATACCCTACACTCTATACCCTACACTCTATACCCTACAATCTATACCCTACACTCTACACTCTATACCCTACACTCTATACCATACACTCTATACCCTACACTCTATACCATACACTCTACACCATACACTCTATACCATACACTCTATACCCCACACTCTACACTCTATACCCTACACTCTATACCCTACACTCTATACTATACACTCTATACCCTACACTCTATACCCTACACTATACACTCTATACCCTACACTCTACGCCATACACTCTATACCCTACACTCTATACTCTACGCTATACACTCTATACCCTACAATCTATACCTTACACTCTATACCCTACACTGTATACCCTACACTCTATACCCTACACTCTACACTCTATAACCTACACTCTATACCATACACTCTATATCCTACACTCTATACCCTACACTCTATACCCTACACTCTACACTCTATACCCTACACTCTATACCATACACTCTATACCCTACACTCTATACCCTACACTCTATACCCTACACTCTACACTCTATACCCTACACTCTATACCATACACTCTATACCCTACACTCTATACCCTACACTCTACACCCTACACTCTATACCATACACTCTATACCCTACACTCTACACTCTATACCCTACACACTATACCCTACACTCTATACCCTACACCCTACGCTCTATACCCTACACTCTATACCCTACACTCTACACTCTATACCCTACACTCTATTCCATACACTCTATACCCTACACTCTATACCCTACACTCTATACCCTACACTCTACACCCTACACTTTATAGCTTACATTTTATACCCTACACTCTATACCCTACACTCTACACTCTATACCCTACACCCTACACTTTATAGCTTACACTCTATACCCTACACTCTATACCCTAAACTCTATACCATACACTCTATACCCTACACTCTATACCCTACACTCTATACCCTACACTCTACAACATACACTCTATACCCTACCCTCTATACCTTACACTCTATACCCTACACTCTACACAGTATACCCTACACTCTATACCCTACACTCTACACTCTATACCCTACACTCTATACCATACACTCTATACCCTACACTCTATACCCTACACTCTACACTCTATACCCTACACTCTATACCCTACACTCTACACTTTATACCCTACACTCTATACCCTACACTCTATACCCTACACTCTATACCCTACACTCTATACCCTACACTCTACACTCTATACCCTACACTCTATACCCTACACTCTATACCCTACACTCTATACCCTACACTCTACACTTTATACCATACACTCTATACCCTACACTCTATACCCTACACTCTATACCCTACACTATACACTCTATACCCTACACTCTACACTCTATACCATACACTCTATACCCTACACTCTATACCCTACACTCTACACTCTATACCCTACAATCTATACCCTACACTCTATAAGCTACATTCTATACCCTACACTCTATACCCTACACTCTACACTCTATACCCTACACTCTATACCATACACTCTATACCCTACAGTCTATACCATACACTCTACACCATACACTCTATACCATACACTCTATACCCCACACTCTACACTCTATACCCTACACTCTATACCCTACACTCTATACTATACACTCTATACCCTACACTCTATACCCTACACTATACACTCTATACCCTACACTCTACACCATACACTCTATACCCTACACTCTATACTCTACGCTATACACTCTATACCCTACAATCTATACCTTACACTCTATACCCTACACTGTATACCCTACACTCTATACCCTACACTCTACACTCTATAACCTACACTCTATATCCTACACTCTATACCCTACACTCTATACCCTACACTCTATACCATACACTCTATACCATACACTCTATACCCTACACTCTATACCCTACACTCTATACCCTACACTCTACACTCTATACCCTACACTCTATACCATACACTCTATACCCTACACTCTATACCCTACACTCTACACCCTACACTCTATACCATACACTCTATACCCTACACTCTACACTCTATACCCTACACACTATACCCTACACTCTATACCCTACACCCTACGCTCTATACCCTACACTCTATACCCTACACTCTACACTCTATACCCTACACTCTATTCCATACACTCTATACCCTACACTCTATACCCTACACTCTATACCCTACACTCTACACCCTACACTTTATAGCTTACATTTTATACCCTACACTCTATACCCTACACTCTACACTCTATACCCTACACTCTATACCCTACAGTCTATACCCAACACTCTATACCCTACACTCTATACCCTACAATCTACACCCTACACTTTATAGCTTACACTTTATACCATACACTCTATTCCCTAAACTCTATACCATACACTCTATACCCTACACTCTATACCCTACACTCTATACCCTACACTCTACAACATACACTCTATACCCTACCCTCTATACCTTACACTCTATACCCTACACTCTACACATTATACCCTACACTCTATACCCTACACTCTACACCCTACACTCTATACCATACACTCTATACCCTACACTCTATACCCTACACTCTACACTCTATACCCTACACTCTATACCCTACACTCTATACCCTACACTCTACACTTTATACCCTACACTCTATACCCTACACTCTATACCCTACACTCTATACCCTACACTCTACACTCTATACCCTACACTCTATACCCTACACTCTATACCCTACACTCTATACCCTACACTCTACACTTTATACCATACACTCTATACCCTACACTCTATACCCTACACTCTATACCCTACACTCTATACCCTACACTCTATACCCTACACTCTACACTCTATACCCTACACTCTATACCCTACACTCTATACCCTACACTCTACACTTTATACCCTACACTCTATACCCTACACTCTATACCCTCCACTCTATACCCTACACTCTACACTCTACACCCTACACTCTACACTTTACACTCTATACCCTACACTCTATACCCTACACTCCACACTTTATACCCTACACTCTATACCCTACACTCTATACCCTACACTCTATACCCTACACGCTATACCCTACACTCTATACCCTACACTCTATACCCTACACTCTATACCCTACACTCTACACTCTACACTCTATACCCTACACTCTATACCCTACACTCTACACCCTACACTATATACCCTACACTCTACACTCTATACCCTACACTCTTTACCCTACACTCTATACCATACACTCTATACCATACACTCTGTCCCCTACACTCTATACCATACACTTTACACTCTATACCCTACTTTCTATACCCTACACTCTACACTCTATACCCTACACTCTATACCCTACACTCTACACTCTATACCCTACACTCTACACTCTATACCCTACACTCTACACCCTACACTCTATACCATACACTCTATACCCTACACTCTACACTCTATACCCTACACTCTATACCCTACACTCTATACCCTACACCCTACACTCTATACCCTACACTCTATACCCTACACTCTACACTCTATACCCTACACTCTATTCCATACACTCTATACTCTACACTCTATACCCTACACTCTACACTCTATACCCTACACTCTACACTTTACACTCTATACCCTACACTCTATACTCTATACCCTACACTCTATACCGTACATTCTACACTCTATACACTACACTCTATACCCTACACTCTATATCCTACACTCTATACCCTACACTCTATACCCTACAATCTACACTCTACACTCTATACCCTACACTCTATACCCTACACTCTACACCCTACACTATATACCCTACACTCTACACTCTATACCCTACACTCTCTACCCTACACTCTATACCATACACTCTATACCATACACTCTGTCCCCTACACTCTATACCATACACTTTACACTCTACACCCTACTTTCTATACCCTACACTCTACACTCTATACCCTACACTCTATACCCTACACTCTACACTCTATACCCTACACTCTACACTCTATACCCTACACTCTACACCCTACACTCTATACCATACACTCTATACCCTACACTTTACACTCTATACCCTACACTCTATACCCTACACTCTATACCCTACACCCTACACTCTATACCCTACACTCTATACCCTACACTCTACACTCTATACCCTACACTCTATTCCATACACTCTATACCCTACACTCTATACCCTACACTCTACACTCTATACCCTACACTCTACACTTTACACTCTATACCCTACACTCTATACTCTATACCCTACACTCTATACCGTACATTCTACACTCTATACCCTACACTCTAATCCCTACACTCTACACTCTATACCCTACACTCTATACCCTACACTCTATACCCTACACTCTACACCCTACACTCTATACCCTACACTCTATACCCTACACTCTATACCCTACACTCTACACTCTATACCCTACACTCTATACCATACACTCTACACTCTATTCCCTACACTCTATACCATGCACTCTATACCCTACACTCTATACCCTACACTATACACTCTATACCCTACACTCTACACTCTATACCATACACTCTATACCCTACACTCTATACCCTACACTCTACACTCTATACCCTACAATCTATACCCTACACTCTATACCCTACACTCTATACCCTACACTCTATACCCTACACTCTACACTCTATACCCTACACTCTATACCATACACTCTATACCCTACACTCTATACCATACACTCTACACCATACACTCTATACCATACACTCTATACCCCACACTCTACACTCTATACCCTACACTCTATACCCTACACTCTATACTATACACTCTATACCCTACACTCTATACCCTACACTATACACTCTATACCCTACACTCTACACCATACAGTCTATACCCTATACTCTATACTCTACGCTATACACTCTATACCCTACAATCTATACCTTACACTCTATACCCTACACTCTATACCCTGCACTCTATACCCTACACTCTATAACCTACACTCTATACCATACACTCTATATCCTACACTCTATACCCTACACTCTATACCCTACACTCTACACTCTATACCATACACTCTATACCCTACACTCTATACCCTACACTCTATACCCTACACTCTTCACTCTATACCCTACACTCTATACCATACACTCTATACCCTACACTCTATACCCTACACTCTACACTCTAAACTGTATACCATACACTCTATACCCTACACTCTACACCCTACACTCTATACCATACACTCTATACCCTACACTCTACACTCTATACCCTACACACTATACCCTACACTCTATACCCTACACCCTACGCTCTATACCCTACACTCTATACCCTACACTCTACACTCTATACCCTACACTCTATTCCATACACTCTATACCCTACACTCTATACCCTACACTCTACACCCTACACTTTATAGCTTACATTTTATACCCTACACTCTATACCCTACACTCTACACTCTATACCCTACACTCTATACCCTACACTCTATACCCTACACTCTATACCATACAATCCATACCCTACACTCTATACCCTACACTCTACACTCTATACCCTACACTCTATACCCTACACTCTAAACCCTACATTCTATACCCTACACTCTATACCCTGCACTCTACACTCTATACCCTACACTCTATACCCTACAATCTATACCCTACACTCTACACCCTACACTCTATACCCTACACTATACCTACAGTGTAGGGTATAGAGTTTAGGGTATAGAGTGTAGGGTATAGAGTGTAAGCTATAAAGTGTAGGGTGTAGAGTGTAGGGTATAGAGTGTAGGGTATAGAGTGTTGGGTATAGAGTGTAGGGTATAGAGTGTAGGGTATAGAGTGTAGAGTGTAGGGTATAGAGTGTAGGGTATAAAATGTAAGCTATAAAGTGTAGGGTGTAGAGTGTAGGGTATAGAGTGTAGGGTATAGAGTGTATGGAATAGAGTGTAGGGTATAGAGTGTAGAGTGTAGGGTATAGAGTGTAGGGTATAGAGCGTAGGGTGTAGGGTATAGAGTGTAGGGTATAGTGTGTAGGGTACAGAGTGTAGAGTGTAGGGTATAGAGTGTATGGTATAGAGTGTAGGGTGTAGAGTGTAGGGTATAGAGTGTATGGTATACAGTTTAGAGTGTAGAGTGTAGGGTATAGAGTGTAGGGTATAGAGTGTATGGTATAGAGTGTAGGGTATAGAGTGAAGAGTGTAGGGTATAGAGTGTAGGGTATAGAGTGTAGGGTATAGAGTGTATGGTATAGAGTGTAGAGTGTAGGGTATAGAGTGTAGGGTATAGAGTGTAGGATATAGAGTGTATGGTATAGAGTGTAGGTTATAGAGTGTAGAGTGTAGGGTATAGAGTGCAGGGTATATAGTGTAGGGTATAGAGTGTAAGGTATAGATTGTAGGGTATAGAGTGTATAGCGTAGAGTATAGAGTGTAGGGTATAGACTGTATGGTGTAGAGTGTAGGGTATAGAGTGTATAGTGTAGGGTATAGAGTGTAGGGTATAGAGTGTATAGTATAGAGTGTAGGGTATAGAGTGTAGGGTATAGAGTGTAGAGTGTGGGGTATAGAGTGTATGGTATAGAGTGTATGGTGTAGAGTGTATGGTATAGAGTGTAGGGTATAGAGTGTATGGTATAGAGTGTAGGGTATAGAGTGTAGAGTGTAGGGTATAGAGTGTAGGGTATAGAGTGTAGGGTATAGAGTGTAGGGTATAGATTGTAGGGTATAGAGTGTAGAGCGTAGGGTATAGAGTGTAGGGTATAGAGTGTATGGTATAGAGTGTAGAGTGTAGGGTATAGAGTGTATAGTGTAGGGTATAGAGTGTAGGGTATAGAGTGCATGGTATAGAGTGTAGGGAATAGAGTGTAGAGTGTATGGTATAGAGTGTAGGGTATAGAGTGTAGAGTGTAGGGTATAGAGTGTAGGGTATAGAGTGTAGGGTATAGAGTGTAGGGTGTAGAGTGTAGGGTATAGAGTGTAGGGTATAGAGTGTAGGGTATAGAGTGTAGAGTGTAGGGATTAGAGTGTAGGGTATAGAGTGTAGAATGTACGGTATAGAGTGTAGGGTATAGAGTATAGAGTGTAGGGTATAGAGTGTAAAGTGTAGAGTGTAGGGTATAGAGTGTAGAGTGTAGGGTATAGAGTGTAGGGTATAGAGTGTATGGAATAGAGTGTAGGGTATAGAGTGTAGAGTGTAGGGTATAGAGTGTAGGGTATAGAGTGTAGGGTGTAGGGTATAGAGTGTAGGGTATAGAGTGTAGGGTATAGAGTGTAAAGTGTAGGGTATAGAGTGTATGGTATAGAGTGTAGGGTGTAGAGTGTAGGGTATAGAGTGTAGAGTGTAGGGTATAGAGTGTAGAGTGTAGGGTATAGAGTGTAGGGTATAGAGTGTAGAGTGTAGGGTATAGAAAGTAGGGTATAGAGTGTAAAGTGTATGGTATAGAGTGTAGGGGACAGAGTGTATGGTATAGAGTGTATGGTATAGAGTGTAGGGTAGAGAGTGTAGGGTATAGAGTGTAGAGTGTAGGGTATATAGTGTAGGGTGTAGAGTGTAGGGTATAGAGTGTAGGGTATAGAGTGTAGAGTGTAGAGTGTAGGGTATAGAGTGTAGGGTATAGAGTGTAGGGTATAGAGTGTAGGGTATAGCGTGTAGGGTATAGAGTGTAGGGTATAGAGTGTAGTGTATAGAGTGTAGAATGTACGGTATAGAGTGTAGGGTATAGAGTATAGAGTGTAGGGTATAGAGTGTAAAGTGTAGAGTGTAGGGTATAGAGTGTAGAGTGTAGGGTATAGAGTGTAGAGTATAGAGTGTATGGAATAGAGTGTAGGGTATAGAGTGTAGAGTGTAGGGTATAGAGTGTAGGGTATAGAGTGTAGGGTGTAGGGTATAGAGTGTAGGGTATAGAGTGTAGTGTATAGAGTGTAGAGTGTAGGGTATAGAGTGTATGGTATAGAGTGTAGGGTGTAGAGTGTAGGGTATAGAGTGTAGAGTGTAGGGTATAGAGTGTAGAGTGTAGGGTATAGAGTGTAGGGTATAGAGTGTAGAGTGTAGGGTATAGAAAGTAGGGTATAGAGTGTAAAGTGTATGGTATAGAGTGTAGGGGACAGAGTGTATGGTATAGAGTGTATGGTATAGAGTGTAGGGTAAAGAGTGTAGGGTATAGAGTGTAGAGTGTAGGGTATATAGTGTAGGGTGTAGAGTGTAGGGTATAGAGTGTAGGGTATAGAGTGTAGAGTGTAGAGTGTAGGGTATAGAGTGTAGGGTATAGAGTGTAGGGTATAGCGTGTAGGGTATAGAGTGTAGGGTATAGAGTGTAGGGTATAGAGTGTAGGGTATAAAGTGTGGAGTGTAGGGTATAGAGTGCAGGGTATAGAGTGTAAAGTGTAGAGTGTAGGGTGTAGAGTGTAGAGTGTAGGGTATAGAGTGGAGGGTATAGAGTGTAGGGTATAGAGTGTAGGGTATAAAGTGTAGAGTGTAGGGTATAGAGTGTAGGGTATAGAGTGTAGGGTATAGAGTGTAGAGTGTAGGGTATAGAGTGTAGGGTATAGAGTGTAGGGTATAGAGTGTAGGGTATAGAGTGTAGGGTATAGAGTGTAGAGTGTAGGGTATAGAGTGTAGGGTATAGAGTGTAGGGTATAGAGTGTAGGGTATAGAGTGTAGAGTGTAGGGTATAGAGTGTAGGGTATAGAGTGTAGGGTATAGAGTGTAGGGTATAGAGTGTAGGGTATAAAGTGTAGAGTGTAGGGTATAGAGTGTAGGGTATAGAGTGTAGGGTATAGAGTGTAGAGTGTAGGGTATAGAGTGTAGGGTATAGAGTGTATGGTATAGAGTGTAGGGTATAGAGTGTAGAGTGTAGGGTATAGAGTGTAGGGTATAATGTGTAGAGTGTAGGGTATAGAGTGTAAGGTATAGAGGGTAGGGTATAGAGTGTATGTTGTAGAGTGTAGGGTATAGAGTGTAGGGTATAGAGTGTAGGGTATAGAGTGTATGGTATAGAGTTTAGGGAATAGAGTGTAGGGTATAGAGTGTAAGCTATAAAGTGTAGGGTGTAGAGTGTAGGGTATAGAGTGTAGGGTATAGAGTGTTGGGTATAGACTGTAGGGTATAGAGTGTAGGGTATAGAGTGTAGAGTGTAGGGTATAGAGTGTAGGGTATAAAATGTAAGCTATAAAGTGTAGGGTGTAGAGTGTAGGGTATAGAGTGTAGGGTATAGAGTGTAGGGTATAGAGTGTATGGAATAGAGTGTAGGGTATAGAGTGTAGAGTGTAGGGTATAGAGTGTAGGGTATAGAGCGTAGGGTGTAGGGTATAGAGTGTAGGGTATAGTGTGTAGGGTATAGAGTGTAGAGTGTAGGGTATAGAGTGTATGGTATAGAGTGTAGGGTGTAGAGTGTAGGGTATAGAGTGTAGGGTATAGAGTGTATGGTATAGAGTGTAGGGTATAGAGTGTAGAGTGTAGGGTATAGAGTGTAGGGTATAGAGTGTAGGGTATAGAGTGTATGTTATAGAGTGTAGGGTATAGAGTGTAGGGTATAGAGTGTAGGATATAGAGTGTATGGTATAGAGTGTAGGTTATAGAGTGTAGAGTGTAGGGTATAGAGTGTAGGGTATACAGTGTAGGGTATAGAGTGTAAGGTATAGATTGTAGGGTATAGAGTGTATAGCGTAGAGTATAGAGTGTAGGGTATAGAGTGTATGGTGTAGAGTGTAGGGTATAGAGTGTATAGTGTAGGGTATAGAGTGTAGGGTATAGAGTGTATAGTATAGAGTGTAGGGTATAGAGTGTAGGGTATAGAGTGTAGAGTGTGGGGTATAGAGTGTATGGTATAGAGTGTATGGTGTAGAGTGTATGGTATAGACTGTAGGGTATAGAGTGTATGGTATAGAGTGTAGGGTATAGAGTGTAGAGTGTAGGGTATAGAGTGTAGGGTATAGAGTGTAGGGTATAGATTGTAGGGTATAGAGTGTAGAGTGTAGGGTATAGAGTGTAGGGTATAGAGTGTATGGTATAGAGTGTATGGTATAAAGTGTAGAGTGTAGGGTATAGAGTGTAGGGTATAGAGTGTAGGGTATAGAGTGTAGGGTATAGAGTGTAGAGTGTAGGGTATAGAGTGTAGGGTATAGAGTGTAGGGTATAGAGTGTAGGGTATAGAGTGTAGGGTATAAAGTGTAGAGTGTAGGGTATAGAGTGTAGGGTATAGAGTGTAGAGTGTAGGGTATAGAGTGTAGGGTATAGAGTGTATGGTATAGAGTGTAGGGTATAGAGTGTAGAGTGTAGGGTATTGAGTGTAGGGTATACTGTGTAGAGTGTAGGGTATAGAGTGTAAGGTATAGAGGGTAGGGTATAGAGTGTATGTTGTAGAGTGTAGGGTATAGAGTGTAGGGTATAGAGTGTAGGGTATAGAGTGTATGGTATAGAGTTTAGGGTATAGAGTGTAGGGTATAGAGTGTAAGCTATAAAGTGTAGGGTGTAGGGTATAGAGTGTAGAGTGTAGGGTATAGAGTGTAGGGTATAAAATGTAAGCTATAAAGTGTAGGGTGTAGAGTGTAGGGTATAGAGTGTAGGGTATAGAGTGTAGGGTATAGAGTGTATGGAATAGAGTGTAGGGTATAGAGTGTAGAGTGTGGGGTATAGAGTGTAGGGTATAGAGCGTAGGGTGTAGGGTATAGAGTGTAGGGTATAGTGTGTAGGGTATAGAGTGTAGAGTGTAGGGTATAGAGTGTATGGTATAGAGTGTAGAGTGTAGGGTATAGAGTGTAGGGTATAGAGTGTATGGTATAGAGTGAAGGGTATAGAGTGTAGAGTGTAGGGTATAGAGTGTAGGGTATAGAGTGTAGGGTATAGAGTGTATGGTATAGAGTGTAGGGTATAGAGTGTAGAGTGTAGGGTATAGAGTGTAGGGTATAGAGTGTAGGATATAGAGTGTATGGTATAGAGTGTAGGTTATAGAGTGTAGAGTGTAGGGTATAGAGTGTAGGGTATACAGTGTAGGGTATAGAGTGTAAGGTATAGATTGTAGGGTATAGAGTGTATAGCGTAGAGTATAGAGTGTAGGGTATAGAGTGTATGGCGTAGAGTGTAGGGTATAGAATGTATAGTGTAGGGTATAGAGTGTAGGGTATAGAGTGTATAGTATAGAGTGTAGGGTATAGAGTGTAGGGTATAGAGTGTAGAGTGTGGGGTATAGAGTGTATGGTATAGAGTGTATGGTGTAGAGTGTATGGTATAGAGTGTAGGGTATAGAGTGTATGGTATAGAGTGTAGGGTATAGAGTGTAGAGTGTAGGGTATAGATTGTAGGGTATAGAGTGTAGGGTATAGAGTGTAGGGTATAGATTGTAGGGTATAGAGTGTAGAGTGTAGGGTATAGAGTGTAGGGTATAGAGTGTATGGTATAGAGTGTAGAGTGTAGGGTATAGAGTGTATAGTGTAGGGTATAGAGTGTAGGGTATAGAGTGTAGGGTATAGAGTGTATGGTATAAAGTGTAGAGTGTAGGGTATAGAGTGTAGGGTATAGAGTGTAGGGTATAGAGTGTAGGGTATAGAGTGTAGAGTGTAGGGTATAGAGTGTAGGGTATATAGTGTAGGGTATAGAGTGTAGGGTATAGAGTGTACGGTATAAAGTGTAGAGTGTAGGGTATAGAGTGTAGGGTATAGAGTGTAGGGTATAGAGTGTAGAGTGTAGGGTATAGAGTGTAGGGTATAGAGTGTATGGTATAGAGTGTAGAATATAGAGTGTAGAGTGTAGGGTATAGAGTGTAGGGTATACTGTGTAGAGTGTAGGGTATAGAGTGTAAGGTATAGAGGGTAGGGTATAGAGTGTATGTTGTAGAGTGTAGGGTATAGAGTGTAGGGTATAGAGTGTAGGGTATAGAGTGTATGGTATAGAGTTTAGGGTATAGAGTGTAGGGTATAGAGTGTAAGCTATAAAGTGTAGGGTGTAGGGTATAGAGTGTAGAGTGTAGGGTATAGAGTGTAGGGTATAAAATGTAAGCTATAAAGTGTAGGGTGTAGAGTGTAGGGTATAGAGTGTAGGGTATAGAGTGTATGGTATAGAGTGTAGGGTATAGAGTGTAGAGTGTAGGGTATAGAGTGTAGGGTATAGAGTGTAGGGTATAGAGTGTAGGGTATAGATTGTAGGGTATAGAGTGTAGAGTGTAGGGTATAGAGTGTAGGGTATAGAGTGTATGGTATAGAGTGTAGAGTGTAGGGTATAGAGTGTATAGTGTAGGGTATAGAGTGTAGGGTATAGAGTGTATGGTATAGAGTGTAGGGAATAGAGTGTAGAGTGTATGGTATAGAGTGTAGGGTATAGAGTGTAGAGTGTAGGGTATAGAGTGTAGGGTATAGAGTGTAGGGTATAGAGTGTAGGGTGTAGAGTGTAGGGTATAGAGTGTAGGGTATAGAGTTTAGGGTATAGAGTGTAGGGTATAGAGTGTAAGCTATAAAGTGTAGGGTGCAGAGTGTAGGGTATAGAGTGTAGGGTATAGAGTGTTGGGTATAGAGTGTATGGTATAGAGTTTAGGGTATAGAGTGTATGGTATAGAGTTTAGGGTATAGAGTGTAGGGTATAGAGTGTAAGCTATAAAGTGTAGGGTGTAGAGTGTAGGGTATAGAGTGTAGGGTAGATAGTGTTGGGTATAGAGTGTAGGGTATAGAGTGTAGGGTATAGAGTGTAGAGTGTAGGGTATAGAGTGTAGGGTATAAAATGTAAGCTATAAAGTGTAGGGTGTAGAGTGTAGGGTATAGAGTGTAGGGTAAAGAGTGTAGGGTATAGAGTGTATGGAATAGAGTGTAGGGTATAGAGTGTAGAGTGTAGGGTATAGAGTGTAGGGTATGGAGCGTAGGGTTTAGGGTATAGAGTGTAGGGTATAGTGTGTAGGGTATAGAGTGTAGAGTGTAGGGTACAGAGTGTATGGTATAGAGTGTAGGGTGTAGAGTGTAGGGTATAGAGTGTATGGTATACAGTTTAGAGTGTAGAGTGTAGGGTATAGAGTGTAGGGTATAGAGTGTATGGTATAGAGTGTAGGGTATAGAGTGTAGAGTGTAGGGTATAGAGTGTAGGGTATAGAGTGTAGGGTATAGAGTGTATGGTATAGAGTGTAGGGTATATAGTGTAGAGTGTAGGGTATAGAGTGTAGGGTATAGAGTGTAGGGTATAGAGTGTAGGATATAGAGTGTAAGGTATAGATTGTAGGGTATAGAGTGTATAGCGTAGAGTATAGAGTGTAGGGTATAGAGTGTATGGTGTAGAGTGTAGGGTATAGAGTGTATAGTGTAGGGTATAGAGTGTAGGGAATAGAGTGTATAGTATAGAGTGTAGGGTATAGAGTGTAGGGTATAGAGTGTAGAGTGTGGGGTATAGAGTGTATGGTATAGAGTGTATGGTGTAGAGTGTATGGTATAGAGTGTAGGGTATAGAGTGTATGGTATAGAGTGTAGGGTATAGAGTGTAGAGTGTAGGGTATAGAGTGTAGGGTATAGAGTGTAGGGTATAGAGTGTAGGGTATAGATTGTAGGGTATAGAGTGTAGAGTGTAGGGTATAGAGTGTAGGGTATAGAGTGTATGGTATAGAGTGTAGAGTGTAGGGTATAGAGTGTATAGTGTAGGGTATAGAGTGTAGGGTATAGAGTGTATGGTATAGAGTGTAGGGAATAGAGTGTAGAGTGTAGGGTATAGAGTGTAGGGTATAGAGTGTATGGTATAGAGTGTAGAGTGTAGGGTATAGAGTGTAGAGTGTATGGTATAGAGTGTATGGTATAAAGTGTAGAGTGTAGGGTATAGAGTGTAGGGTATAGAGTGTAGGGTATAGAGTGTAGGGTATAGAGTGTAGAGTGTAGGGTATAGATTGTAGGGTATAGAGTGTAGGGTATAGAGTGTAGGGTATAGAGTGTAGGGTATAAAGTGTAGAGTGTAGGGTATAGAGTGTAGGGTATAGAGTGTAGAGTGTAGGGTATAGAGTGTAGGGTATAGAGTGTATGGTATAGAGTGTAGGGTATAGAGTGTAGAGTGTAGGGTATAGAGTGTAGGGTATACTGTGTAGAGTGTAGGGTATAGAGTGTAAGGTATAGAGGGTAGGGTATAGAGTGTATGTTGTAGAGTGTAGGGTATAGAGTGTAGGGTATAGAGTGTAGGGTATAGAGTGTATGGTATAGAGTTTAGGGTATAGAGTGTAGGGTATAGAGTGTAAGCTATAAAGTGTAGGGTGTAGGGTATAGAGTGTAGAGTGTAGGGTATAGAGTGTAGGGTATAAAATGTAAGCTATAAAGTGTAGGGTGTAGAGTGTAGGGTATAGAGTGTAGGGTATAGAGTGTAGGGTATAGAGTGTATGGAATAGAGTGTAGGGTATAGAGTGTAGAGTGTGGGGTATAGAGTGTAGGGTATAGAGCGTAGGGTGTAGGGTATAGAGTGTAGGGTATAGTGTGTAGGGTATAGAGTGTAGAGTGTAGGGTATAGAGTGTATGGTATAGAGTGTAGGGTGTAGAGTGTAGGGTATAGAGTGTAGGGTATAGAGTGTATGGTATAGAGTGTAGGGTATAGAGTGTAGAGTGTAGGGTATAGAGTGTAGGGTATAGAGTGTAGGGTATAGAGTGTATGGTATAGAGTGTAGGGTATAGAGTGTAGAGTGTAGGGTATAGAGTGTAGGGTATAGAGTGTAGGATATAGAGTGTATGGTATAGAGTGTAGGTTATAGAGTGTAGAGTGTAGGGTATAGAGTGTAGGGTATACAGTGTAGGGTATAGAGTGTAGGGTATAGTGTGTAGGGTATAGAGTGTAGAGTGTAGGGTACAGAGTGTATGGTATAGAGTGTAGGGTGTAGAGTGTAGGGTATAGAGTGTATGGTATACAGTTTAGAGTGTAGAGTGTAGGGTATAGAGTGTAGGGTATAGAGTGTATGGTATAGAGTGTAGGGTATAGAGTGTAGAGTGTAGGGTATAGAGTGTAGGGTATAGAGTGTAGGGTATAGAGTGTATGGTATAGAGTGTAGGGTATATAGTGTAGAGTGTAGGGTATAGAGTGTAGGGTATAGAGTGTAGGGTATAGAGTGTAGGATATAGAGTGTAAGGTATAGATTGTAGGGTATAGAGTGTATAGCGTAGAGTATAGAGTGTAGGGTATAGAGTGTATGGTGTAGAGTGTAGGGTATAGAGTGTATAGTGTAGGGTATAGAGTGTAGGGAATAGAGTGTATAGTATAGAGTGTAGGGTATAGAGTGTAGGGTATAGAGTGTAGAGTGTGGGGTATAGAGTGTATGGTATAGAGTGTATGGTGTAGAGTGTATGGTATAGAGTGTAGGGTATAGAGTGTATGGTATAGAGTGTAGGGTATAGAGTGTAGAGTGTAGGGTATAGAGTGTAGGGTATAGAGTGTAGGGTATAGAGTGTAGGGTATAGATTGTAGGGTATAGAGTGTAGAGTGTAGGGTATAGAGTGTAGGGTATAGAGTGTATGGTATAGAGTGTAGAGTGTAGGGTATAGAGTGTATAGTGTAGGGTATAGAGTGTAGGGTATAGAGTGTATGGTATAGAGTGTAGGGAATAGAGTGTAGAGTGTAGGGTATAGAGTGTAGGGTATAGAGTGTATGGTATAGAGTGTAGAGTGTAGGGTATAGAGTGTAGAGTGTATGGTATAGAGTGTATGGTATAAAGTGTAGAGTGTAGGGTATAGAGTGTAGGGTATAGAGTGTAGGGTATAGAGTGTAGGGTATAGAGTGTAGAGTGTAGGGTATAGATTGTAGGGTATAGAGTGTAGGGTATAGAGTGTAGGGTATAGAGTGTAGGGTATAAAGTGTAGAGTGTAGGGTATAGAGTGTAGGGTATAGAGTGTAGAGTGTAGGGTATAGAGTGTAGGGTATAGAGTGTATGGTATAGAGTGTAGGGTATAGAGTGTAGAGTGTAGGGTATAGAGTGTAGGGTATACTGTGTAGAGTGTAGGGTATAGAGTGTAAGGTATAGAGGGTAGGGTATAGAGTGTATGTTGTAGAGTGTAGGGTATAGAGTGTAGGGTATAGAGTGTAGGGTATAGAGTGTATGGTATAGAGTTTAGGGTATAGAGTGTAGGGTATAGAGTGTAAGCTATAAAGTGTAGGGTGTAGGGTATAGAGTGTAGAGTGTAGGGTATAGAGTGTAGGGTATAAAATGTAAGCTATAAAGTGTAGGGTGTAGAGTGTAGGGTATAGAGTGTAGGGTATAGAGTGTAGGGTATAGAGTGTATGGAATAGAGTGTAGGGTATAGAGTGTAGAGTGTGGGGTATAGAGTGTAGGGTATAGAGCGTAGGGTGTAGGGTATAGAGTGTAGGGTATAGTGTGTAGGGTATAGAGTGTAGAGTGTAGGGTATAGAGTGTATGGTATAGAGTGTAGGGTGTAGAGTGTAGGGTATAGAGTGTAGGGTATAGAGTGTATGGTATAGAGTGTAGGGTATAGAGTGTAGAGTGTAGGGTATAGAGTGTAGGGTATAGAGTGTAGGGTATAGAGTGTATGGTATAGAGTGTAGGGTATAGAGTGTAGAGTGTAGGGTATAGAGTGTAGGGTATAGAGTGTAGGATATAGAGTGTATGGTATAGAGTGTAGGTTATAGAGTGTAGAGTGTAGGGTATAGAGTGTAGGGTATACAGTGTAGGGTATAGAGTGTAAGGTATAGATTGTAGGGTATAGAGTGTATAGCGTAGAGTATAGAGTGTAGGGTATAGAGTGTATGGCGTAGAGTGTAGGGTATAGAATGTATAGTGTAGGGTATAGAGTGTAGGGTATAGAGTGTATAGTATAGAGTGTAGGGTATAGAGTGTAGGGTATAGAGTGTAGAGTGTGGGGTATAGAGTGTATGGTATAGAGTGTATGGTGTAGAGTGTATGGTATAGAGTGTAGGGTATAGAGTGTATGGTATAGAGTGTAGGGTATAGAGTGTAGAGTGTAGGGTATAGATTGTAGGGTATAGAGTGTAGGGTATAGAGTGTAGGGTATAGATTGTAGGGTATAGAGTGTAGAATGTAGGGTATAGAGTGTAGGGTATAGAGTGTATGGTATAGAGTGTAGAGTGTAGGGTATAGAGTGTATAGTGTAGGGTATAGAGTGTAGGGTATAGAGTGTAGGGTATAGAGTGTATGGTATAAAGTGTAGAGTGTAGGGTATAGAGTGTAGGGTATAGAGTGTAGGGTATAGAGTGTAGGGTATAGAGTGTAGAGTGTAGGGTATAGAGTGTAGGGTATATAGTGTAGGGTATGGAGTGTAGGGTATAGAGTGTACGGTATAAAGTGTAGAGTGTAGGGTATAGAGTGTAGGGTATAGAGTGTAGGGTATAGAGTGTAGAGTGTAGGGTATAGAGTGTAGGGTATAGAGTGTATGGTATAGAGTGTAGAATATAGAGTGTAGAGTGTAGGGTATAGAGTGTAGGGTATACTGTGTAGAGTGTAGGGTATAGAGTGTAAGGTATAGAGGGTAGGGTATAGAGTGTATGTTGTAGAGTGTAGGGTATAGAGTGTAGGGTATAGAGTGTAGGGTATAGAGTGTATGGTATAGAGTTTAGGGTATAGAGTGTAGGGTATAGAGTGTAAGCTATAAAGTGTAGGGTGTAGGGTATAGAGTGTAGAGTGTAGGGTATAGAGTGTAGGGTATAAAATGTAAGCTATAAAGTGTAGGGTGTAGAGTGTAGGGTATAGAGTGTAGGGTATAGAGTGTATGGTATAGAGTGTAGGGTATAGAGTGTAGAGTGTAGGGTATAGAGTGTAGGGTATAGAGTGTAGGGTATAGAGTGTAGGGTATAGATTGTAGGGTATAGAGTGTAGAGTGTAGGGTATAGAGTGTAGGGTATAGAGTGTATGGTATAGAGTGTAGAGTGTAGGGTATAGAGTGTATAGTGTAGGGTATAGAGTGTAGGGTATAGAGTGTATGGTATAGAGTGTAGGGAATAGAGTGTAGAGTGTATGGTATAGAGTGTAGGGTATAGAGTGTAGAGTGTAGGGTATAGAGTGTAGGGTATAGAGTGTAGGGTATAGAGTGTAGGGTGTAGAGTGTAGGGTATAGAGTGTAGGGTATAGAGTTTAGGGTATAGAGTGTAGGGTATAGAGTGTAAGCTATAAAGTGTAGGGTGCAGAGTGTAGGGTATAGAGTGTAGGGTATAGAGTGTTGGGTATAGAGTGTATGGTATAGAGTTTAGGGTATAGAGTGTATGGTATAGAGTTTAGGGTATAGAGTGTAGGGTATAGAGTGTAAGCTATAAAGTGTAGGGTGTAGAGTGTAGGGTATAGAGTGTAGGGTAGATAGTGTTGGGTATAGAGTGTAGGGTATAGAGTGTAGGGTATAGAGTGTAGAGTGTAGGGTATAGAGTGTAGGGTATAAAATGTAAGCTATAAAGTGTAGGGTGTAGAGTGTAGGGTATAGAGTGTAGGGTAAAGAGTGTAGGGTATAGAGTGTATGGAATAGAGTGTAGGGTATAGAGTGTAGAGTGTAGGGTATAGAGTGTAGGGTATGGAGCGTAGGGTTTAGGGTATAGAGTGTAGGGTATAGTGTGTAGGGTATAGAGTGTAGAGTGTAGGGTACAGAGTGTATGGTATAGAGTGTAGGGTGTAGAGTGTAGGGTATAGAGTGTATGGTATACAGTTTAGAGTGTAGAGTGTAGGGTATAGAGTGTAGGGTATAGAGTGTATGGTATAGAGTGTAGGGTATAGAGTGTAGAGTGTAGGGTATAGAGTGTAGGGTATAGAGTGTAGGGTATAGAGTGTATGGTATAGAGTGTAGGGTATATAGTGTAGAGTGTAGGGTATAGAGTGTAGGGTATAGAGTGTAGGGTATAGAGTGTAGGATATAGAGTGTAAGGTATAGATTGTAGGGTATAGAGTGTATAGCGTAGAGTATAGAGTGTAGGGTATAGAGTGTATGGTGTAGAGTGTAGGGTATAGAGTGTATAGTGTAGGGTATAGAGTGTAGGGTATAGAGTGTATAGTATAGAGTGTAGGGTATAGAGTGTAGGGTATAGAGTGTAGAGTGTGGGGTATAGAGTGTATGGTATAGAGTGTATGGTGTAGAGTGTATGGTATAGAGTGTAGGGTATAGAGTGTATGGTATAGAGTGTAGGGTATAGAGTGTAGAGTATAGAGTGTAGGGTATAGAGTGTAGGGTATAGAGTGTAGGGTATAGATTGTAGGGTATAGAGTGTAGAGTGTAGGGTATAGAGTGTAGGGTATAGAGTGTATGGTATAGAGTGTAGAGTGTAGGGTATAGAGTGTATAGTGTAGGGTATAGAGTGTAGGGTATAGAGTGTATGGTATAGAGTGTAGGGAATAGAGTGTAGAGTGTATGGTATAGAGTGTAGGGTATAGAGTGTAGAGTGTAGGGTATAGAGTGTAGGGTATAGAGTGTAGGGTATAGAGTGTAGGGTGTAGAGTGTAGGGTATAGAGTGTAGGGTATAGAGTGTAGGGTATAGAGTGTAGAGTGTAGGGATTAGAGTGTAGGGTATAGAGTGTAGGGTATAGAGTGTAGAATGTACGGTATAGAGTGTAGGGTATAGAGTATAGAGTGTAGGGTATAGAGTGTAAAGTGTAGAGTGTAGGGTATAGAGTGCAGAGTGTAGGGTATAGAGTGTAGGGTATAGAGTGTATGGAATAGAGTGTAGGGTATAGAGTGTAGAGTGTAGGGTATAGAGTGTAGGGTATAGAGTGTAGGGTGTAGGGTATAGAGTGTAGGGTATAGAGTGTAGGGTATAGAGTGTAGAGTGTAGGGTATAGAGTGTATGGTATAGAGTGTAGGGTGTAGAGTGTAGGGTATAGAGTGTAGAGTGTAGGGTATAGAGTGTAGAGTGTAGGGTATAGAGTGTAGGGTATAGAGTGTAGAGTGTAGGGTATATAAAGTAGGGTATAGAGTGTAAATTGTATGGTATAGAGTGTAGGGGACAGAGTGTATGGTATAGAGTGTATGGTATAGAGTGTAGGGTAGAGAGTGTAGGGTATAGAGTGTAGAGTGTAGGGTATATAGTGTAGGGTGTAGAGTGTAGGGTATAGAGTGTAGGGTATAGAGTGTAGAGTGTATGGTATAGACTGTAGGGGATAGAGTGTATGGTATAGAGTGTTTGGTATAGAGTGTATGGTATAGATTGTAGGGTATAGAGTGTAGGGTATAGAGTGTAGAGTGTAGGGTATAGAATGTAGAGTGTAGGGTATAGAGTGTAGGGTATAGAGTGTAGGGTATAGAGTGTAGGGTGTAGAGTGTAGGGTATAGAGTGTAGGGTATAGGGTGTAGGGTATAGAGTGTAGGGTGTAGAGTGTAGGGTATAGAGTGTAGGGTATAGAGTGTAGGGTATAGAGTGTAGGGTATAGCGTGTAGGGTATAGAGTGTAGGGTATAAAGTGTAGAGTGTAGGGTATAGAGTGTAGGGTATAGAGTGTAAAGTGTAGAGTGTAGGGTTTAGAGTGTAGAGTGTAGGGTATAGAGTGGAAGGTATAGAGTGTAGGGTATAGAGTGTAGGGTATAATGTGTAGAGTGTAGGGTATAGAGTGTAGGGTATAGAGTGTAGGGTATAGAGTGTAGAGTGTAGGGTATAGAGTGTAGGGTATAGAGTGTAGGGTATAGAGTGTAGGGTATAGAGTGTAGAGTATAAATTGTAGAGTGTAGGGTATAGATTGTAAGGTATAGAGTGTAGGGTATAGAGTGTAGGGTATAGAGTGTAGGGTATAGAGTGTAGAGTGTAGAATATAGAGTGTAGGGTATAGAGTGCAGGGTATAGAGTGTAGGGTATAGAGTGTAGGGTATAGAGTGTAGGGTATAAAGTGTAGAGTGTAGGGTATAGAGTGTAGGGTATAGAGTGTAGGGTATAGAGTGTGGAGTGTAGGGTATAGAGTGTAGGGTATAGAGTGTATGGTATAGAGTGTAGGGTATAGAGTGTAGAGTGTAGGGTATAGAGTGTAGGGTATACTGTGTAGAGTGTAGGGTATAGAGTGTAAGGTATAGAGGGTAGTGTATAGAGTGTATGGTGTAGAGTGTAGGGTATAGAGTGTAGGGTATAGAGTGTAGGGTATAGAGTGTATGGTATAGAGTTTAGGGTATAGAGTGTAGGGTATAGAGTGTAAGCTATAAAGTGTAGGGTGTAGAGTGTACGGTATAGAGTGTAGGGTATAGAGTGTAGGGTATAGAGTGTAGAGTGTATGGTATAGAGTGTAGGGTATAGAGTGTAAGCTATAAAGTGTAGGGTGTAGAGTGTAGGGTATAGAGTGTAGGGTATAGAGTGTAGGGTATAGAGTGTGAAGTATAGAGCGTAGGGTTTAGGGTATAGAGTGTAGGGTATAGAGTGTAAGGTATAAAGTGAAGGGTGTAGAGTGTAGGGGATAGAGTGTAGGGTATAGAGTGTATGGTATAGATGGTAGGGTATAGAGTGTATGGTGTAGAGTGTAGAGTGTAGGGTATAGAGTGTAGGGTATAGAGTGTAGGGTATAGAGTGTATGGTATATAGTGTAGGGTATAGAGTGTAGGGTATAGAGTGTAGAGTGTATGGTATAGAGTGTAGAGTGTAGGGTATAGATTGTAGGGTATAGAGTGTATGGAATACAGTGTAGGGTATAAAGTGTAGAGTGTAGGGTATAGAGTGTAGGGTATAGAGTGTACGGTGTAGGGTATAGAGCGTAGGGTATAGAGTGTAGGGTATAGAGTGTAGAGTGTTTGGTATAGAGTGTATGGTATAGAGTGTAGGGTGTAGAGTGTAGGGTATAGAGTGTAGAGTGTAGGGTATAGAGTGTAGAGTGTAGGGTATAGAGTGTAGGGTATAGAGTGTAGAGTATAGGGTATAGAAAGTAGGGTATAGAGTGTAAAGTGTATGGTATAGAGTGTAGGGGACAGAGTGTATGGTATAGAGTGTATGGTATAGAGTGTAAGAGTGTAGGGTAGAGATTGTAGGGTATAGAGTGTGGAGTGTAGGGTATATAGTGTAGGGTGTAGAGTGTAGGGTATAGAGTGTAGGGTATAGAGTGTAGAGTGTATGGTACAGAGTGTAGGGGATAGAGTGTATGGTATAGAGTGTATGGTATAGAGTGTATGGTATAGATTGTAGGGTATAGAGTGTAGGGTATAGAGTGTAGAGTGTAGGGTATAGAGTGTAGAGTGTAGGGTATAGAGTGTAAGGTATAGAGTGTAGGGTATAGAGTGTAGGGTATAGAGTGTAGGGTGTAGAGTGTAGGGTATAGTGTGTAGGGTATAGGGTGTAGGGTATAGAGTGTAGGGTGTAGAGTGTAGGGTATAGAGTGTAGGGTATAGAGTGTAGGGTATAGAGTGTAGGGTATAGCGTGTAGGGTATAGAATGTAGGGTATAGAGTGTAGGGTATAGAGTGTAGAGTGTAGGGTATAGAGTGTAGAGTGTAGGGTATAGAATGTAGGGTATAGAGTGTAGAGTGTAGGGTATAGAAAGTAGGGTATAGAGTGTAAAGTGTGTGGTATAGAGTGTAGGGGACAGAGTGTATGGTATAGAGTGTATGGTATAGAGTGTAGGGTAGAGAGTGTAGGGTATAGAGTGTAGAGTGTAGGGTATATAGTGTAGGGTGTAGAGTGTAGGGTATAGAGTGTAGGGTATAGAGTGTAGAGTGTATGGTATAGAGTGTAGGGGATAGAGTGTATGGTATAGAGTGTATGGTATAGAGTGTATGGTATAGATTGTAGGGTATAGAGTGTAGGGTATAGAGTGTAGAGTGTAGGGTATAGAGTGTAGAGTGTAGGGTATAGAGTGTAGGGTATAGAGTGTAGGGTATAGAGTGTAGGGTGTAGAGTGTAGGGTATAGAATGTAGGGTATAGGGTGTAGGGTATAGAGTGTAGGGTGTAGAGTGTAGGGTATAGAGTGTAGGGTATAGAGTGTAGGGTATAGAGTGTAGGGTATAGCGTGTAGGGTATAGAATGTAGGGTATAGAGTGTATGGTATAGAGTGTAGGGTATAAAGTGTAGAGTGTGGGGTATAGAGTGTAGGGTATAGAGTGTAAAATGTAGAGTGTAGGGTGTAGAGTGTAGGGTATAGAGTGGAGGGTATAGGGTGTGGGGTATAGAGTGTAGGGTATAAAGTGTAGAGTGTAGGGTATAGAGTGTAGGGTATAGAGTGTAAAATGTAGAGTGTAGGGTGTAGAGTGTAGGGTATAGAGTGGAGGGTATAGGGTGTGGGGTATAGAGTGTAGGGTATAAAGTGTAGAGTGTAGGGTATAGAGTGTAGGGTATAGAGTGTAGGGTATAGAGTGTAGAGTGTAGGGTATAGAGTGTAGGGTATAGAGTGTAGGGTATAGAGTGTAGGGTATAGAGTGTAGGGTGTAGAGTGTAGGGTATAAAGTGTAGAGTGTAGGGTATAGAGTGTAGGGTATAGAGTGTAGGGTATAGCGTGTAGGGTATAGAATGTAGGGTATAGAGTGTATGGTATAGAGTGTAGGGTATAAAGTGTAGAGTGTAGGGTATAGAGTGTAGGGTATAGAGTGTAAAATGTAGAGTGTAGGGTGTAGAGTGTAGGGTATAGAATGTAGGGTATAGAGTGTATGGTATAGAGTGTAGGGTATAAAGTGTAGAGTGTAGGGTATAGAGTGTAGGGTATAGAGTGTAAAATGTAGAGTGTAGGGTGTAGAGTGTAGGGTATAGAGTGGAGGGTATAGGGTGTGGGGTATAGAGTGTAGGGTATAAAGTGTAGAGTGTAGGGTATAGAGTGTAGGGTATAGAGTGTAGGGTATAGAGTGTAGAGTGTAGGGTATAGAGTGTAGGGTATAGAGTGTAGGGTATAGAGTGTAGGGTATAGAGTGTAGGGTGTAGAGTGTAGGGTATAAAGTGTAGAGTGTAGGGTATAGAGTGTAGGGTATAGAGTGTAGGGTATAGAGTGTAGGGTATAGAGTGTAGGGTATAGAGTGTATAGTATAGAGTGTAGGGTATAGAGTGTAGGGTATAAAGTGTAGAGTGTAGGGTATAGAGTGTAGGGTATAGAGTGTAGGGTATAGAGTGTAGGGTATAGAGTGTAGGGTATAGAGTGTATGGTATAGAGTGTAGGGTATAGAGTGTAGGGTATAGAGTGTAGGGTATACTGTGTAGAGTGTAGGGTATAGAGTGTAAGGTATAGAGGGTAGGGTATAGAGTGTATGGTGTAGAGTGTAGGGTATAGAGTGTAGGGTATAGAGTGTAGGGTATAGAGTGTATGGTATAGAGTTTAGGGTATAGAGTGTAGGGTATAGAGTGTAAGCTATAAAGTGTAGGGTGTAGAGTGTAGGGTATAGAGTGTAGGGTATAGAGTGTAGGGTATAGAGTGTAGAGTGTAGGGTATAGAGTGTATGGTATAGAGTGTAAGCTATAAAGTGTAGGGTGTAGAGTTTAGGGTATAGAGTGTAGGGTATAGAGTGTAGGGTATAGAGTGTAGGGTATAGAGTGTGAGGTATAGAGCGTAGGGTGTAGGGTATAGAGTGTAGGGTATAGAGTGTAGGGTATAGAGTGTAAGGTATAAAGTGAAGGGTGTAGAGTGTAGGGGATAGAGTGTAGGGTATAGAGTGTAGGGTATAGAGGGTAGGGTATAGAGTGTATGGTGTATAGTGTAGAGTGTAGGGTATAGAGTGTAGGGTATAGAGTGTAGGGTATAGAGTGTATGGTACAGAGTGTAGGGTATAGAGTGTAAGGTATAAAGTGTAGAGTGTAGGGTATAGAGTGTAGGGTATAGAGTGTAGGGTATAGAGTGTAGGGTATAGAGTGTAAGTTATAGAGTGTAGAGTGTAGGGTATAGAGTGTAAGGTATAGAGTGTAGGGTTTAGAGAGTAGGGTATAGAGTGTAGAGTGTAGGGTATAGAGTGTAGAGTGTGTGGTATAGAGTGCAGGGGATAGAGTGTAGAGTGTGAGGTATAGAGTGTAGGGTATAGAGTGTATGGTATGGAGTGTATGGTATAGATTGTAGGGTATAGAGTGTAGGGTATAGCGTGTAGAGTGTAGGGTATAGAGTGTATGGTATAGAGTGTATGGTATAGATTGTAGGGTATAGAGTGTAGGGTATAGATTGTAGAGAATAGGGTATAGAGTGTAGAGTGTAGGGTATAGAGTGTAGGGTATAGAGTGTAGAGTGTATGGTATAGAGTGCAGGGGATAGAGTGTAGAGTGTGAGGTATAGAGTGTAGGGTATAGAGTGTATGGTATAGAGTGTATGGTATAGATTGTAGGGTATAGAGTGTAGGGTATAGAGTGTAGAGTGTAGGGTATAGAGTGTAGAGTGTAGGGTATAAAGTGTAGGGTATAGAGTGTAGAGTGTAGGGTATAGAGGGTAGGGTATAGAGTGTATGGTATAGAGTGTATGGTATAGATTGTAGGGTATAGAGTGTAGGGTATAGAGTGTAGAGTGTAGGGGATAGAGTGTAGAGTGTGAGGTATAGAGTGTAGGGTATAGAGTGTATGGTAAGGAGTGTATGGTATAGATTGTAGGGTATAGAGTGTAGGGTATAGAGTGTAGAGTGTAGGGTATAAAGTGTAGAGTGTAGGGTATAGAGTGTAGGGTATAGAGTGTAGAGTGTAGGGTATAGAATGTAGGGTATAGAGTGTAGAGTGTATGGTATAGAGTGCAGGGGATAGAGTGTAGAGTGTGAGGTATAGAGTGTATGGTATAGAGTGTATGGTATAGATTGTAGGGTATAGAGTGTAGGGTATAGAGTGTAGATTGTAGGGTATAGAGTGTAGGGTATAGAGTGTAGGGTATAGAGTGTAGGGTATAGAGTGTAGAGTGTAGGGTATAGAGTGTAGAGTGTATGGTATAGAGTGCAGGGGATAGAGTGTAGAGTGTGAGGTATAGAGTGTAGGGTATAGAGTGTATGGTATAGAGTGTAGGGTATAGAGTGTAGGGTATAGAGTGTAGGGTATAGAGTGTAGGGTGTAGAGTGTATGGTATAGAGTGTATGGTATAGATTGTAGGGTATAGAGTGTAGGGTATAGAGTGTAGAGTGTAGGGTATAGAGTGTAGAGTGTAGGGTATAGAGTGTAGGGTGTAGAGTTTAGAGTGTAGGGTGTAGAGTGTAGGGTATAGAGTGTAGAGTGTATGGTATAGAGTGCACGGGATAGAGTGTAGAGTGTGCTTGGTCTGGGGGAAAATTTGTGTAAATGGGTTAGTAACTGGCTTAGTGATAGAAAGCAGAGGGTGGTTATAAATGGTATAGTCTCTAACTGGGTCGCTGTGACCAGTGGGGTACCGCAGGGGTCAGTATTGGGACCTGTTCTCTTCAACATATTCATTAATGATCTGGTAGAAGGTTTACACAGTAAAATATCGATATTTGCAGATGATACAAAACTATGTAAAGCAGTTAATACAAGAGAAGATAGTATTCTGCTACAGATGGATCTGGATAAGTTGGAAACTTGGGCTGAAAGGTGGCAGATGAGGTTTAACAATGATAAATGTAAGGTTATACACATGGGAAGAGGGAATCAATATCACCATTACACACTGAACGGGAAACCACTGGGTAAATCTGACAGGGAGAAGGACTTGGGGATCCTAGTTAATGATAAACTTACCTGGAGCAGCCAGTGCCAGGCAGCAGCTGCCAAGGCAAACAGGATCATGGGGTGCATTAAAAGAGGTCTGGATACACATGATGAGAGCATTATACTGCCTCTGTACAAATCCCTAGTTAGACCGCACATGGAGTACTGTGTCCAGTTTTGGGCACCGGTGCTCAGGAAGGATATAATGGAACTAGAGAGAGTACAAAGGAGGGCAACAAAATTAATAAAGGGGATGGGAGAACTACAATACCCAGATAGATTAGCGAAATTAGGATTATTTAGTCTAGAAAAAAGACGACTGAGGGGCGATCTAATAACCATGTATAAGTATATAAGGGGACAATACAAATATCTCGCTGAGGATCTGTTTATACCAAGGAAGGTGACGGGCACAAGGGGGCATTCTTTGCGTCTGGAGGAGAGAAGGTTTTTCCACCAACATAGAAGAGGATTCTTTACTGTTAGGGCAGTGAGAATCTGGAATTGCTTGCCTGAGGAGGTGGTGATGGCGAACTCAGTCGAGGGGTTCAAGAGAGGCCTGGATGTCTTCCTGGAGCAGAACAATATTGTATCATACAATTATTAGGTTCTGTAGAAGGACGTAGATCTGGGTATTTATTATGATGGAATATAGGCTGAACTGGATGGACAAATGTCTTTTTTCGGCCTTATTAACTATGTTACTATGTGAGGTTTAGAGTGTAGGGTATAGAGTGTATGGTATAGAGTGTATGGTATAGATTGTAGGGCATAGAGTGTAGGGTATAGAGTGTAGAGTGTAGGGTATAGAGTGTAGGGTATAGAGTGTAGGGTATAGAGTGTATGGTATAGAGTGTATGGTATAGATTGTAGGGTATAGAGTGTAGGGTATAGAGTGTAGAGTGTAGGGGATAGAGTGTAGAGTGTGAGGTATAGAGTGTAGGGTATAGAGTGTATGGTAAGGAGTGTATGGTATAGATTGTAGGGTATAGAGTGTAGGGTATAGAGTGTAGAGTGTAGGGTATAAAGTGTAGAGTGTAGGGTATAGAGTGTAGGGTATAGAGTGTAGAGTGTAGGGTAAAGAATGTAGGGTATAGAGTGTAGAGTGTATGGTATAGAGTGCAGGGGATAGAGTGTAGAGTGTGAGGTATAGAGTGTATGGTATAGAGTGTATGGTATAGATTGTAGGGTATAGAGTGTAGGGTATAGAGTGTAGATTGTAGGGTATAGAGTGTAGGGTATAGAGTGTAGGGTATAGAGTGTAGGGTATAGAGTGTAGAGTGTAGGGTATAGAGTGTAGAGTGTATGGTATAGAGTGCAGGGGATAGAGTGTAGAGTGTGAGGTATAGAGTGTAGGGTATAGAGTGTATGGTATAGAGTGTAGGGTGTAGAGTGTATGGTATAGAGTGTATGGTATAGATTGTAGGGTATAGAGTGTAGAGTATAGAGTGTAGAGTGTAGGGTATAGAGTGTAGAGTGTAGGGTATAGAGTGTAGGGTGTAGAGTGTAGAGTGTAGGGTGTAGAGTGTAGGGTATAGAGTGTAGAGTGTATGGTATAGAGTGCACGGGATAGAGTGTAGAGTGTGAGGTTTAGAGTGTAGGGTATAGAGTGTATGGTATAGAGTGTATGGTATAGATTGTAGGGCATAGAGTGTAGGGTATAGAGTGTAGAGTGTAGGGTATAGAGTGTAGGGTATAGAGTGTAGGGTATAGAGTGTATGGTATAGAGTGTATGGTATAGATTGTAGGGTATAGAGTGTAGGGTATAGAGTGTAGAGTGTAGGGTATAGAGTGTAGAGTGTAGGTTATAGAGTGTAGGGTATAGAGTGCAGAGTGTAGGGTATAGAGTGTAGAGTGTATGGTATAGAGTGTAGGGGATAAAGTGTATGGTATAGAGTGTAGGGGATAAAGTGTATGGTATAGAGTGTATGGTATAGAGTGTAGGGTATAGAGTGTAGGGTATAGAGTGTAGAGTGTAGGGTATAGAGTGTAGGGTATAGAGTGTAGGGTATAGAGTGTAGGGTGTAGAGATTAGGGTATAGAGTGTAGGGTATAGGGTGTAGGGTATAGAGTGTAGGGTGTAGAGTGTAGGGTATATAGTGTAGGGTATAGAGTGTAGGGTATAGAGTGTAGGGTATAGCGTGTAGGGTATAGAGTGTAGGTTATAGAGTGTAGGGTATAGAGTGTAGGGTATAAAGTGTAGAGTGTAGGGTATAGAGGGTATGGTATAGAGTGTAGAGTGTAGGGTATAGAGTGTATGGTATAGATTGTAGGGTGTAGAATGTATGTTATAGAGTGTAGGGAATAGAGTGTATGGTATAGATTGTAGGGTGTAGAATGTATGTTATAGAGTGTAGGGTATAGAGTGTATGGTATAGAGATTAGAGTGTAGGGTATAGAGTGTAGGGTATAGAGTGTATGGTATAGAGTCTAGGGTATAGAGTGTAGAGTGTAGGGTATAGAGTGTATGGTATAGAGTGTAGGGTATAGAGTGTAGGGTGTAGAGTGTATGGTATAGAGTGTAGGGTATAGTGTGTAGAGTGTAGGGTATAGAGTGTAGGGTATAGAGTGTAAGGTATAGAGTGTAGAGTGTAGAGTATAGAGTGTAGAGTTTAGGGTATAGAGTGTAGAGTGTAGGGTATAGAGTGTAGGGTATAGAGTGTAGGGTATTGAGTGTAGGGTATAGAGTGTAGAGTGTAGGGTATAGAGTGTAAGGTATAGAGTGTAAGGTATAGAGTGTAGGGTATAGAGTGTAGAGTATAGAGTGTAGAGTGTAGGGTATAGAGTGTAGAGTGTAGCGTATAGAGTGTAGGGTATAGAGTGTAGGGTATAGTGTGTATGGTATAGAGTTTAGGGTATAGAGTGTATGGTATAGAGCGTAGGGTATCGAGTGTAGAGTGTAGGGTATAGAGTGTAGGGTATAGAGTGTAGATTGTAGGGTATAGAGTGTAGGGTATATAGTTTAGAGTGTATGGTATAGAGTGTAGGGTATAGAGTGTGTGGTATAGAGTGTATGGTATAGCGTGTAGGGTATGGAGTGTATGGTATAGATTGTAGAGTGTAGGGTATAGTGTGTAGGGTATAGAGTGTAGGGTATAGAGTGTAGGGTATAGAGTGTAGGGTGTTGAGTGTAGGGTATAGCCTGTAGGGTATAGAGTGTAGGGTATAGAGTATAGAGTGTAGGGTATAGAGTGTAGGGTATCAGGGGCAAACAGGGCAAACAGGATCATGGGGTGCATTAAAAGAGGTCTGGATACACATGATGAGAGCATTATACTGCCTCTGTACAAATCCCTAGTTAGACCGCACATGGAGTACTGTGTCCAGTTTTGGGCACCGGTGCTCAGGAAGGATATAATGGAACTAGAGAGAGTACAAAGGAGGGCAACAAAATTAATAAAGGGGATGGGAGAACTACAATACCCAGATAGATTAGCGAAATTAGGATTATTTAGTCTAGAAAAAAGACGACTGAGGGGCGATCTAATAACCATGTATAAGTATATAAGGGGACAATACAAATATCTCGCTGAGGATCTGTTTATACCAAGGAAGGTGACGGGCACAAGGGGGCATTCTTTGCGTCTGGAGGAGAGAAGGTTTTTCCACCAACATAGAAGAGGATTCTTTACTGTTAGGGCAGTGAGAATCTGGAATTGCTTGCCTGAGGAGGTGGTGATGGCGAACTCAGTCGAGGGGTTCAAGAGAGGCCTGGATGTCTTCCTGGAGCAGAACAATATTGTATCATACAATTATTAGGTTCTGTAGAAGGACGTAGATCTGGGTATTTATTATGATGGAATATAGGCTGAACTGGATGGACAAATGTCTTTTTTTCGGCCTTACTATGTTACTATGTTACTATGTTACTATGTATAGAGTGTAGGGTATAGAGTGTAGAGTGTAGGGTATAGAGTGTAGAGTATAGAGTGTAGGGTATAGAGTGTAGGGTATAAAGTGTAGAGTGTAGGGTATAGAGTGTAGGGTATAGAGTGTAGGGTATAGAGTATAGAGTGTAGAGTGTAGGGTGTACAGTGTAGGGTATAGCCTGTAGGGTATAGAGTGTAGGGTATAGAGTATAGAGTGTAGGGTATAGAGTGTAGGGTATAGAGTGTAGGGTATAGAGTGTATAGTGTAGGGTATAGAGTGTAAGGTATAGATTGTAGGGTATAGAGTATAGAGTGTAGGGTATAGAGTGTAGGGTGTAGAGTGTAGGGTATAGAGTGTATAGTGTAGGGTATAGAGTGTAGGGTATAGAGTAAATGGTATAGAGTGTATGGTATAGAGTGTAGGGTATAGAGTGTAGGGTATAGAGTGTAGGGTATAAAGTGTAGAGTGTAGGGTATAGAGTGTAGGGTATAGAGTGTACGGTATAGAGTGTAGAGTGTAGGGTGTAGAGTGTAGGGTATAGAGTGTCAGGTATAGAGTGTAGGGTATAGAGTGTATGTTATAGAGTGTAGGGTATAGAGTGTAGAGTGTAGGGTATAGAGTGTAGGGTATAGTGTGTAGGGTATAGATTGTATGGTATAGAGTGTAGGGTATAGAGTGTAGGGCATAGAGTGTAGGGTATAGATTGTAGGGTATAGAGTGTAGAGTGTAGGGTATAGAGTGTAGAGTATAGAGTGTATGGTATAGAGTGTAGAGTGTAGGGTATAGAGTGTATAGTGTAGGTTATAGAGTGTAGGGTATAGAGTAAAGGGTATAGAGTGTATGGTATAGAGTGTAGGGAATAGAGTGTAGAGTGTAGGGTATATAGTGTATGGTATAGAGTGTAGGGTATAGAGTGTAGGGTATATAGTGTAGGGTATAGAGTGTAGGGTATAGAGTGTAGGGCATAGAGTGTAGGGTATAGAGTGTAGAGTGTAGGGTATATAGTGTAGGGTATAGAGTGTAGGGTATAGAGTGTAGGGTATAGAGTGTAGAGTGTAGGGATTAGAGTGTAGGGTATAGAATGTAGGTTATAGAGTGTAGAGTGTAGGGTATAGAGTGTAGGGTATAGAGTGTAGGCTATGGAGTGTAGGGTATATAGTGTAAAGTGTAGAGTGTAAGGTATAGAGTGTAGAGTGTAGTGTATAGAGTGTAGGGTATAGAGTGTATGGAATAGAGTGTAGGGTATAAAGTGTAGAGTGTAGGGTATAGAGTGTAGGGTATAGAGCGTAGGGTGTAGGGTATAGAGTGTAAGGTATAGAGTGTAGGGTATAGAGTGTAGAGTGTAGGGTATAGAGTGTAGGGTATAGAGTGTATGGTATACAGTGTAGAGTGTAGGGTATAGAGTGTATAGTGTAGGGTATAGAGTGTCGGGTATAGAGTGTAGGGTATAGAGCGTATGGTATAGAGTGTAGGGTATAGAGTGTAGAGTGTAGGGTACAGAGTGGAGGGTATGGAGTGTAGGGTATAGAGTGTAGGGTATAGAGTTTAGGGTATAGAGTGTAGGGTATAGAGTGTAGAGTGTAGGGTATAGAGTGTAGGGTATAGAGTGTAGGGTATAGAGTGTAGAGTATAGAGTGTAGGGTATAGAGTGTAGGGTATAGAGTGTAGAGTGTAGGGTATAGAGTGTAGGGTATAGAGTGTAGGGTATAGAGTGTAGGGTATAGAGTGTATGGTATAGAGTGTAGGGTATAGAGTGTAGGGTATAGAGTGTAGGGTATAGAGTGTAGGGTATAGAGTGTAGAGTGTAGGGTATAGATTGTAGGGTATAGAGTGTAGAGTGTAGGGTATAGAGTGTAGGGTATAGAATGTAGGGTTTAGATTGTAGGGTATAGAGTGTAGGGTATAGAGTGTAGATTGTAGGGTATAGATTGTAGGGTATGGATTGTATGGTATAGAGTGTAGGGTATAGAGTGTAGGGTATAGAGTGTAGAGTGTACTGATTACAGTGTAGGGTATAGAGTGTAGGGTATAGAATGTATGGAATAGAGTGTAGGGTATAGAGTGTAGGGTATAGAGTGCATGGAATAGAGTGTAGAGTGTAGGGTATAGAGTGTAGGGTATAGAGTGTATGGTATAGAGTGTAGGGAATAGAGTGTAGGGTATAGAGTGTACTAATTACAGTGTAGGGTATAGAGTGTAGGGTATAGAATGTATGGAATAGAGTGTAGGGTATAGAGTATAGAGTGTAGGGTATAGAGTGTAGGGTATAGAGCGTAGGGTGTAGTGTATAGAGTGCAGGGTATAGAGTGTAGGGTATAGAGTGTAGAGTGTAGGGTATAGAGTGTATGGTATAGAGTGTAGAGTGTAGAGTGTAGGGTATAGAGTGTAGGGTATAGAGTGTAGAGTGTAGGGTATAGAGTGTAGGGTATAGAGTGTAGAGTGTAGGGTATAGGGTGTAGAGTATAGAGTGTAGGGTATAGAGTGTAGGGTATAGAGTGTAGAGTGTAGGGTATAGAGTGTAGGGTATAGAGTGTAGGGTATAGAGTGTAGAGTGTAGGGTATAGAGTGTATGGTATAGAGTGTAGGGTATAGAGTGTAGGGTATAGAGTGTAGGGTATAGAGTGTAGAGTGTAGGGTATAGAGTGTAGGGCATGGAGTGTAGGGTATAGAGTGTAGGGTATAGAGTGTAGAGTGTAGGGATTAGAGTGTATGGTATAGAGTGTAGGGTATAGAGTGTAGAGTATAGGGTATAGAGTGTAGAGTATGGAGTGTAGAGTATAGAGTGTAGGTTATAGATTGTAGAGTGTAGGGATTAGAGTGTAGGGCATAAAGTGTAGGGCATAGAGTGTATAGTGTAGGGTATAGAGTGTAGGATATAGAGTATAGAGTGTAGGGTATAGAGTGTAGGGTATAGAGTGTAGAGTGTAGGGTATAGAGTGTAGAGTGTAGGGAATAGAGTGTAGGGTATAGAGTGCATGGAATAGAGTGTAGAGTGTATGGTATAGAGTGTAGGGTATAAAGTGTATGGTATAGAGTGTAGGGTACAGAGTGTAGGGTATAGAGTGTAGAGTGTAGGGATTAGACTGTAGGGTATAGAGTGTAGGGTATAGAATGTATGGAATAGAGTATAGGGTATAGAGTATAGAGTGTAGGGTATACAGTGTAGGGTATAGAGCGTAGGGTGTAGGGTATAGAGTGTAGGGTATAGAGTGTAGGGTATAGAGTGTAGGGTATAGAGTGTATGGTATAGAGTGTAGGGTATAGAGTGAAGGGTATAGAGTGTAGAGTGTAGGTATAGAGTGTATGGTATAGATTGTATGGTGTAGAGTGTATGGTATAGAGTTTAGGGTATAGAGTGTAGGGTATAGAGTGTAGGGTATAGAGCGTAGGGTATAGAGTGTAGGGTATAGAGTGTAGGGTATAGAGTGTAGAGTGTAGGGTATAGAGTGTAGGGTATGGAGTGTAGGGTATAGAGTGTAGGGTATAGAGTGTAGAGTGTAGGGATTAGAGTGTATGGTATAGAGTGTAGGGTATAGAGTGTAGAGTATAGGGTATAGATTGTAGAGTATGGAGTGTAGAGTATAGAGTGTAGGTTATAGAGTGTAGAGTGTAGGGATTAGAGTGTAGGGCATAGAGTGTAGGGCATAGAGTGTATAGTGTAGGGTATAGAGTGTAGGGTATAGAGTATAGAGTGTAGGGTATAGAGTGTAGGGTATAGAGTGTAGAGTGTAGGGTATAGAGTGTAGAGTGTAGGGAATAGAGTGTAGGGTATAGAGTGCATGGAATAGAGTGTAGAGTGTATGGTATAGAGTGTAGGGTATAGAGCGTAGGGTGTAGGGTATAGAGTGTAGGGTATAGAGTGTAGGGTATAGAGTGTAGGGTATAGAGTGTATGGTATAGAGTGTAGGGTATAGAGTGAAGGGTATAGAGTGTAAAGTGTAGGTATAGAGTGTATGGTATAGATTGTATGGTGTAGAGTGTATAGTATAGAGTTTAGGGTATAGAGTGTAGGGTATAGAGTGTAGGGTATAGAGTGTAGGGTATAGAGTGTAGGGTATAGAGTGTAGGGTATAGAGTGTAGGGTATAGAGTGTAGAGTGTAGGGTATAGAGTGTAGGGTATGGAGTGTAGGGTATAGAGTGTAGGGTATAGAGTGTAGAGTGTAGGGATTAGAGTGTATGGTATAGAGTGTAGGGTATAGAGTGTAGAGTATAGGGTATAGAGTGTAGAGTATGGAGTGTAGAGTATAGAGTGTAGGTTATAGAGTGTAGAGTGTAGGGATTAGAGTGTAGGGCATAGAGTGTAGGGCATAGAGTGTATAGTGTAGGGTATAGAGTGTAGGGTATAGAGTATAGAGTGTAGGGTATAGAGTGTAAGGTATAGAGTGTAGAGTGTAGGGTATAGAGTGTAGAGTGTAGGGAATAGAGTGTAGGGTATAGAGTGCATGGAATAGAGTGTAGAGTGTATGGTATAGAGTGTAGGGTATAAAGTGTATGGAATAGAGTGTATGGTACAGAGTGTAGGGTATAGAGTATAGAGTGTAGGGTATAGAGTGTAGGGTATAGAGCGTAGGGTGTAGGGTATAGAGTGTAGGGTATAGAGTGTAGGGTATAGAGTGTAGAGTGTAGGGTATAGATTGTATGGTATAGAGTGTAGGGTATAGAGTGAAGGGTATAGAGTGTAGAGTGTAGGTATAGAGTGTATGGTATAGATTGTATGGTGTAGAGTGTATGGTATAGAGTTTAGGGTATAGAGTGTATGGTATAGAGTGTAGGGTATAGAGTGTAGAGTGTAGGGTATAGAGTGTAGGGTATAGAGTGTAGGGCATAGTGTGTAGGGTATAGATTGTAGGGTATAGAGTGTATAGTGTAGGGTATAGAGTGTAGGGTTTAGAGTGTATGGTATAGAGTGTAGGGAATAGAGTGTAGAGTGTATGGTATAGAGTGTAGGGTATAGAGTGTAGAGTGTAGGGTATAAAGTGTAGGGTATAGAGTGTAGGGTATAGAGTGTAGAGAGTAGGGTATAGAGTGTAGGGTATAAAGTGTAGGGTATAGAGTGTAGAGTGTAGGGATTAGAGTGTAGGGTATAGAGTGTAGGGTATAGAGTGTAGAATGTACGGTATAGAGTGTAGGGTATAGAGTATAGAGTGTAGGGTATAGAGTGTAGGGTATAGTGTGTAAAGTGTAGAGTGTAGGGTATAGAGTGTAGAGTGTAGGGTATAGAGTGTAGGGTATAGAGTGTATGGAATAGAGTGTAGGGTATAGTGTGTAGAGTGTAGGGTATAGAGTGTAGGGTATAGAGCGTAGGGTGTAGGGTATAGAGTGTAGGGTATAGAGTGTAGAGTGTAGGGTATAGAGTGTATGGTATAGAGTGTAGGGTATAGAGTGTAGGGTATAGAGCGTAGGGTGTAGGGTATAGAGTGTAGGGTATAGAGTGTAGGGTATAGAGTGTAGAGTGTAGGGTATGGATTGTATGGTATAGAGTGTAGGGTATAGAGTGTAGGGTATAGAGTGTAGAGTGTACTGATTACAGTGTAGGGTATAGAGTGTAGGGTATAGAATGTATGGAATAGAGTGTAGGGTATAGAGTGTAGGGTATAGAGTGCATGGAATAGAGTGTAGAGTGTAGGGTATAGAGTGTAGGGTATAGAGTTTATGGTATAGAGTGTAGGGAATAGAGTGTAGGGTATAGAGTGTACTGATTACAGTGTAGGGTATAGAGTGTAGGGTATAGAATGTATGGAATAGAGTGTAGGGTATAGAGTATAGAGTGTAGGGTATAGAGTGTAGGGTATAGAGCGTAGGGTGTAGTGTATAGAGTGCAGGGTATAGAGTGTAGGGTATGGAGTGTAGAGTGTAGGGTATAGAGTGTATGGTATAGAGTGTAGAGTGTAGAGTGTAGGGTATAGAGTGTAGGGTATAGAGTGTAGAGTGTAGGGTATAGAGTGTAGGGTATAGAGTGTAGAGTGTAGGGTATAGGGTGTAGAGTATAGAGTGTAGGGTATAGAGTGTAGGGTATAGAGTGTAGAGTGTAGGGTATAGACTGTAGGGTATAGAGTGTAGGGTATAGAGTGTAGAGTGTAGGGTATAGAGTGTATGGTATAGAGTGTAGGGTATAGAGTGTAGAGTGTAGGGTATAGAGTGTAGGGTATAGAGTGTAGGGTATAGAGTGTAGGGTATAGAGTGTAGAGTGTAGGGTATAGAGTGTAGGGCATGGAGTGTAGGGTATAGAGTGTAGGGTATAGAGTGTAGAGTGTAGGGATTAGAGTGTATGGTATAGAGTGTAGGGTATAGAGTGTAGAGTATAGGGTATAGAGTGTAGAGTATGGAGTGTAGAGTATAGAGTGTAGGTTATAGAGTGTAGAGTGTAGGGTTTAGAGTGTAGGGCATAGAGTGTAGTTCATAGAGTGTATAGTGTAGGGTATAGAGTGTAGGATATAGAGTATAGAGTGTAGGGTATAGAGTGTAGGGTATAGAGTGTAGAGTGTAGGGTATAGAGTGTAGAGTGTAGGGAATAGAGTGTAGGGTATAGAGTGCATGGAATAGAGTGTAGAGTGTATGGTATAGAGTGTAGGGTATAAAGTGTAGAGTGTAGGGTATAGAGTGTAGGGTATAGAGTGTACGGTATAGAGTGTAGAGTGTAGGGTGTAGCGTGTAGGGTATAGAGTGTCAGGTATAGAGTGTAGGGTATAGAGTGTATGTTATAGAGTGTAGGGTATAGAGTGTAGAGTGTAGGGTATAGAGTGTAGGGTATAGTGTGTAGGGTATAGATTGTATGGTATAGAGTGTAGGGTATAGAGTGTAGGGCATAGAGTGTAGGGTATAGATTGTAGGGTATAGAGTGTAGAGTGTAGGGTATAGAGCGTAGAGTATAGAGTGTATGGTGTAGAGTGTAGGGTATAGAGTGTATAGTGTAGGTTATAGAGTGTAGGGTATAGAGTGTAGGGAATAGAGTGTAGAGTGTAGGGTATATAGTGT
Source organism: Ranitomeya imitator (assembly GCF_032444005.1). NCBI lineage: Eukaryota > Metazoa > Chordata > Amphibia > Anura > Dendrobatidae > Ranitomeya > Ranitomeya imitator. The sequence continues at coordinate 284,274 of NW_027193775.1, read as the reverse complement.
ATGGTATAGAGTGTAGGGTATAGAGTGTAGGGTATATAGTGTAGGGTATAGAGTGTAGGGTATAGAGTGTAGGGCATAGAGTGTAGGGTATAGAGTGTAGAGTGTAGGGTATAGAGTGTAGGGTATAGAGTGTAGGGTATAGAGTGTAGGGTATAGAGTGTAGAGTGTAGGGATTAGAGTGTAGGGTATAGAATGTAGGGTATAGAGTGTAGGGTATAGAGTGTAGGGTATAGAGTGTAGGGTATAGAGTGTAGGGTATAGAGTGTAGGGTGTAGAGTGTAGGGTATAGAGTGTAGGGTGTAGAGTGTAGGGTATAAAGTGTAGAGTGTAGGGTATAGAGTGTAGGGTATAGAGTGTAGGGTATAGAGTGTAGGGTATAGAGTGTAGGGTATAGAGTGTATGGTATAGAGTGTAGGGTATAGAGTGTAGGGTATAAAGTGTAGAGTGTAGGGTATAGAGTGTAGGGTATAGAGTGTAGGGTATAGAGTGTAGAGTGTAGGGTATAGAGTGTAGGGTATAGAGTGTATGGTATAGAGTGTAGGGTATAGAGTGTAGGGTATAGAGTGTAGGGTATACTGTGTAGAGTGTAGGGTATAGAGTGTAAGGTATAGAGGGTAGGGTATAGAGTGTATGGTGTAGACTGTAGGGTATAGAGTGTAGGGTATAGAGTGTAGGGTATAGAGTGTATGGTATAGAGTTTAGGGTATAGAGTGTAGGGTATAGAGTGTAAGCTATAAAGTGTAGGGTGTAGAGTGTAGGGTATAGAGTGTAGAGTATAGAGTGTAGGGTATAGAGTGTAGAGTGTAGGGTATAGAGTGTATGGTATAGAGTGTAAGCTATAAAGTGTAGGGTGTAGAGTTTAGGGTATAGAGTGTAGGGTATAGAGTGTAGGGTATAGAGTGTAGGGTATAGAGTGTGAGGTATAGAGCGTAGGGTGTAGGGTATAGAGTGTAGGGTATAGAGTGTAAGGTATAAAGTGAAGGGTGTAGAGTGTAGGGGATAGAGTGTAGGGTATAGAGTGTAGGGTATAGAGGGTAGGGTATAGAGTGTATGGTGTATAGTGTAGAGTGTAGGGTATAGAGTGTAGGGTATAGAGTGTAGGGTATAGAGTGTATGGTACAGAGTGTAGGGTATAGAGTGTAAGGTATAAAGTGTAGAGTGTAGGGTATAGAGTGTAGGGTATAGAGTGTAGGGTATAGAGTGTAGGGTATAGAGTGTAGGGTATAGAGTGTAAGTTATAGAGTGTAGAGTGTAGGGTATAGAGTGTAAGGTATAGAGTGTTACTATGTTACTATGTATAGAGTGTAGGGTATAGAGTGTAGAGTGTAGGGTATAGAGTGTAGAGTATAGAGTGTAGGGTATAGAGTGTAGGGTATAAAGTGTAGAGTGTAGGGTATAGAGTGTAGGGTATAGAGTGTAGGGTATAGAGTGTAGAGTGTAGGGTGTACAGTGTAGGGTATAGCCTGTAGGGTATAGAGTGTAGGGTATAGAGTATAGAGTGTAGGGTATAGAGTGTAGGGTGTAGAGTGTAGGGTATAGAGTGTATAGTGTAGGGTATAGAGTGTAAGGTATAGATTGTAGGGTATAGAGTATAGAGTGTAGGGTATAGAGTGTAGGGTGTAGAGTGTAGGGTATAGAGTGTATAGTGTAGGGTATAGAGTGTAGGGTATAGAGTAAATGGTATAGAGTGTATGGTATAGAGTGTAGGGTATAGAGTGTAGGGTATAGAGTGTAGGGTATAAAGTGTAGAGTGTAGGGTATAGAGTGTAGGGTATAGAGTGTACGGTATAGAGTGTAGAGTGTAGGGTGTAGAGTGTAGGGTATAGAGTGTCAGGTATAGAGTGTAGGGTATAGAGTGTATGTTATAGAGTGTAGGGTATAGAGTGTAGAGTGTAGGGTATAGAGTGTAGGGTATAGTGTGTAGGGTATAGATTGTATGGTATAGAGTGTAGGGTATAGAGTGTAGGGCATAGAGTGTAGGGTATAGATTGTAGGGTATAGAGTGTAGAGTGTAGGGTATAGAGTGTAGGGTATAGAGTGTATGGTATAGAGTGTAGAGTGTAGGGTATAGAGTGTATATTGTAGGTTATAGAGTGTAGGGTATAGAGTAAAGGGTATAGAGTGTATGGTATAGAGTGTAGGGAATAGAGTGTAGAGTGTAGGGTATATAGTGTATGGTATAGAGTGTAGGGTATAGAGTGTAGGGTATATAGTGTAGGGTATAGAGTGTAGGGTATAGAGTGTAGGGCATAGAGTGTAGGGTATAGAGTGTAGAGTGTAGGGTATATATTGTAGGGTATAGAGTGTAGGGTATAGAGTGTAGGGTATAGAGTGTAGAGTGTAGGGATTAGAGTGTAGGGTATAGAATGTAGGTTATAGAGTGTAGAGTGTAGGGTATAGAGTGTAGGGTATAGAGTGTAGGCTATAGAGTGTAGGGTATATAGTGTAAAGTGTAGAGTGTAAGGTATAGAGTGTAGAGTGTAGTGTATAGAGTGTAGGGTATAGAGTGTATGGAATAGAGTGTAGGGTATAAAGTGTAGAGTGTAGGGTATAGAGTGTAGGGTATAGAGCGTAGGGTGTAGGGTATAGAGTGTAAGGTATAGAGTGTAGGGTATAGAGTGTAGAGTGTAGGGTATAGAGTGTAGGGTATAGAGTGTATGGTATACAGTGTAGAGTGTAGGGTATAGAGTGTATAGTGTAGGGTATAGAGTGTCGGGTATAGAGTGTAGGGTATAGAGCGTATGGTATAGAGTGTAGGGTATAGAGTGTAGAGTGTAGGGTACAGAGTGGAGGGTATGGAGTGTAGGGTATAGAGTGTAGGGTATAGAGTTTAGGGTATAGAGTGTAGGGTATAGAGTGTAGAGTGTAGGGTATAGAGTGTAGGGTATAGAGTGTAGGGTATAGAGTGTAGAGTATAGAGTGTAGGGTATAGAGTGTAGGGTATAGAGTGTAGAGTGTAGAGTGTAGGGTATAGAGTGTAGGGTATAGAGTGTAGGGTATAGAGTGTAGGGTATAGAGTGTATGGTATAGAGTGTAGGGTATAGAGTGTAGGGTATAGAGTGTAGGGTATAGAGTGTAGGGTATAGAGTGTAGAGTGTAGGGTATAGATTGTAGGGTATAGAGTGTAGAGTGTAGGGTATAGAGTGTAGGGTATAGAATGTAGGGTTTAGATTGTAGGGTATAGAGTGTAGGGTATAGAGTGTAGATTGTAGGGTATAGATTGTAGGGTATGGATTGTATGGTATAGAGTGTAGGGTATAGAGTGTAGGGTATAGAGTGTAGAGTGTACTGATTACAGTGTAGGGTATAGAGTGTAGGGTATAGAATGTATGGAATAGAGTGTAGGGTATAGAGTGTAGGGTATAGAGTGCATGGAATAGAGTGTAGAGTGTAGGGTATAGAGTGTAGGGTATAGAGTGTATGGTATAGAGTGTAGGGAATAGAGTGTAGGGTATAGAGTGTACTAATTACAGTGTAGGGTATAGAGTGTAGGGTATAGAATGTATGGAATAGAGTGTAGGGTATAGAGTATAGAGTGTAGGGTATAGAGTGTAGGGTATAGAGCGTAGGGTGTAGTGTATAGAGTGCAGGGTATAGAGTGTAGGGTATAGAGTGTAGAGTGTAGGGTATAGAGTGTATGGTATAGAGTGTAGAGTGTAGAGTGTAGGGTATAGAGTGTAGGGTATAGAGTGTAGAGTGTAGGGTATAGAGTGTAGGGTATAGAGTGTAGAGTGTAGGGTATAGGGTGTAGAGTATAGAGTGTAGGGTATAGAGTGTAGGGTATAGAGTGTAGAGTGTAGGGTATAGAGTGTAGGGTATAGAGTGTAGGGTATAGAGTGTAGAGTGTAGGGTATAGAGTGTATGGTATAGAGTGTAGGGTATAGAGTGTAGGGTATAGAGTGTAGGGTATAGAGTGTAGGGTATAGAGTGTAGAGTGTAGGGTATAGAGTGTAGGGCATGGATTGTAGGGTATAGAGTGTAGGGTATAGAGTGTAGAGTGTAGGGATTAGAGTGTATGGTATAGAGTGTAGGGTATAGAGTGTAGAGTATAGGGTATAGAGTGTAGAGTATGGAGTGTAGAGTATAGAGTGTAGGTTATAGATTGTAGAGTGTAGGGATTAGAGTGTAGGGCATAAAGTGTAGGGCATAGAGTGTATAGTGTAGGGTATAGAGTGTAGGATATAGAGTATAGAGTGTAGGGTATAGAGTGTAGGGTATAGAGTGTAGAGTGTAGGGTATAGAGTGTAGAGTGTAGGGAATAGAGTGTAGGGTATAGAGTGCATGGAATAGAGTGTAGAGTGTATGGTATAGAGTGTAGGGTATAAAGTGTATGGTATAGAGTGTAGGGTACAGAGTGTAGGGTATAGAGTGTAGAGTGTAGGGATTATACTGTAGGGTATAGAGTGTAGGGTATAGAATGTATGGAATAGAGTATAGGGTATAGAGTATAGAGTGTAGGGTATAGAGTGTAGGGTATAGAGCGTAGGGTGTAGGGTATAGAGTGTAGGGTATAGAGTGTATGGTATAGATTGTATGGTGTAGAGTGTATGGTATAGAGTGTAGGGTATAGAGTGTATGGTATAGAGTGTAGGGTATAGAGTGTAGGGTATAGAGTGTAGGGTATAGAGTGTAGAGTGTAGGGTATAGAGTGTAGGGTATGGAGTGTAGGGTATAGAGTGTAGGGTATAGAGTGTAGAGTGTAGGGATTAGAGTGTATGGTATAGAGTGTAGAGTATAGAGTGTAGAGTATAGGGTATAGAGTGTAGAGTATGGAGTGTAGAGTATAGAGTGTAGGTTATAGAGTGTAGAGTGTAGGGATTAGAGTGTAGGGCATAGAGTGTAGGGCATAGAGTGTATAGTGTAGGGTATAGAGTGTAGGGTATAGAGTATAGAGTGTAGGGTATAGAGTGTAGGGTATAGAGTGTAGAGTGTAGGGTATAGAGTGTAGAGTGTAGGGAATAGAGTGTAGGGTATAGAGTGCATGGAATAGAGTGTAGAGTGTATGGTATAGAGTGTAGGGTATAGAGCGTAGGGTGTAGGGTATAGAGTGTAGGGTATAGAGTGTAGGGTATAGAGTGTAGGGTATAGAGTGTATGGTATAGAGTGTAGGGTATAGAGTGAAGGGTATAGAGTGTAGAGTGTAGGTATAGAGTGTATGGTATAGATTGTATGGTGTAGAGTGTATGGTATAGAGTTTAGGGTATAGAGTGTAGGGTATAGAGTGTAGGGTATAGAGTGTAGGGTATAGAGTGTAGGGTATAGAGTGTAGGGTATAGAGTGTAGAGTGTAGGGTATAGAGTGTAGGGTATGGAGTGTAGGGTATAGAGTGTAGGGTATAGAGTGTAGAGTGTAGGGATTAGAGTGTATGGTATAGAGTGTAGGGTATAGAGTGTAGAGTATAGGGTATAGAGTGTAGAGTATGGAGTGTAGAGTATAGAGTGTAGGTTATAGAGTGTAGAGTGTAGGGATTAAAGTGTAGGGCATAGAGTGTAGGGCATAGAGTGTATAGTGTAGGGTATAGAGTGTAGGGTATAGAGTATAGAGTGTAGGGTATAGAGTGTAGGGTATAGAGTGTAGAGTGTAGGGTATAGAGTGTAGAGTGTAGGGAATAGAGTGCAGGGTATAGAGTGCATGGAATAGAGTGTAGAGTGTATGGTATAGAGTATAGGGTATAAAGTGTATGGTATAGAGTGTATGGTACAGAGTGTAGGGTATAGAGTATAGAGTGTAGGGTATAGAGTGTAGGGTATAGAGCGTAGGGTGTAGGGTATAGAGTGTAGGGTATAGAGTGTAGGGTATAGAGTGTAGAGTGTAGGGTATAGATTGTATGGTATAGAGTGTAGGGTATAGAGTGAAGGGTATAGAGTGTAGAGTGTAGGTATAGAGTGTATGGAATAGATTGTATGGTGTAGAGTGTATGGTATAGAGTTTAGGGTATAGAGTGTATGGTATAGAGTGTAGGGTATAGAGTGTAGAGTGTAGGGTATAGAGTCTAGGGTATAGAGTGTAGGGCATAGTGTGTAGGGTATAGATTGTAGGGTATAGAGTGTATAGTGTAGGGTATAGAGTGTAGGGTTTAGAGTGTATGGTATAGAGTGTAGGGAATAGAGTGTAGAGTGTATGGTATAGAGTGTAGGGTATAGAGTGTAGAGTGTAGGGTATAAAGTGTAGGGTATAGAGTGTAGGGTATAGAGTGTAGAGAGTAGGGCATAGAGTGTAGGGTATAAAGTGTAGGGTATAGAGTGTAGAGTGTAGGGATTAGAGTGTAGGGTATAGAGTGTAGGGTATAGAGTGTAGAATGTACGGTATAGAGTGTAGGGTATAGAGTATAGAGTGTAGGGTATAGAGTGTAGGGTATAGTGTGTAAAGTGTAGAGTGTAGGGTATAGAGTGTAGAGTGTAGGGTATAGAGTGTAGGGTATAGAGTGTATGGAATAGAGTGTAGGGTATAGTGTGTAGAGTGTAGGGTATAGAGTGTAGGGTATAGAGCGTAGGGTGTAGGGTATAGAGTGTAGGGTATAGAGTGTAGAGTGTAGGGTATAGAGTGTATGGTATAGAGTGTAGGGTATAGAGTGTAGGGTATAGAGCGTAGGGTGTAGGGTATAGAGTGTAGGGTATAGAGTGTAGGGTATAGAGTGTAGAGTGTAGGGTATGGATTGTATGGTATAGAGTGTAGGGTATAGAGTGTAGGGTATAGAGTGTAGAGTGTACTGATTACAGTGTAGGGTATAGAGTGTAGGGTATAGAATGTATGGAATAGAGTGTAGGGTATAGAGTGTAGGGTATAGAGTGCATGGAATAGAGTGTAGAGTGTAGGGTATAGAGTGTAGGGTATAGAGTGTATGGTATAGAGTGTAGGGAATAGAGTGTAGGGTATAGAGTGTACTGATTACAGTGTAGGGTATAGAGTGTAGGGTATAGAATGTATGGAATAGAGTGTAGGGTATAGAGTATAGAGTGTAGGGTATAGAGTGTAGGGTATAGAGCGTAGGGTGTAGTGTATAGAGTGCAGGGTATAGAGTGTAGGGTATGGAGTGTAGAGTGTAGGGTATAGAGTGTATGGTATAGAGTGTAGAGTGTAGAGTGTAGGGTATAGAGTGTAGGGTATAGAGTGTAGAGTGTAGGGTATAGAGTGTAGGGTATAGAGTGTAGAGTGTAGGGTATAGGGTGTAGAGTATAGAGTGTAGGGTATAGAGTGTAGGGTATAGAGTGTAGAGTGTAGGGTATAGAGTGTAGGGTATAGAGTGTAGGGTATAGAGTGTAGAGTGTAGGGTATAGAGTGTATGGTATAGAGTGTAGGGTATAGAGTGTAGAGTGTAGGGTATAGAGTGTAGGGTATAGAGTGTAGGGTATAGAGTGTAGGGTATAGAGTGTAGGGTATAGAGTGTAGAGTGTAGGGTATAGAGTGTAGGGTATAGAGTGTAGAGTGTAGGGATTAGAGTGTATGGTATAGAGTGTAGGGTATAGAGTGTAGAGTATAGGGTATAGAGTGTAGAGTATGGAGTGTAGAGTATAGAGTGTAGGTTATAGAGTGTAGAGTGTAGGGTTTAGAGTGTAGGGCATAGAGTGTAGGGCATAGAGTGTATAGTGTAGGGTATAGAGTGTAGGATATAGAGTATAGAGTGTAGGGTATAGAGTGTAGGGTATAGAGTGTAGAGTGTAGGGTATAGAGTGTAGAGTGTAGGGAATAGAGTGTAGGGTATAGAGTGCATGGAATAGAGTGTAGAGTGTATGGTATAGAGTGTAGGGTATAAAGTGTAGAGTGTAGGGTATAGAGTGTAGGGTATAGAGTGTACGGTATAGAGTGTAGAGTGTAGGGTGTAGAGTGTAGGGTATAGAGTGTCAGGTATAGAGTGTAGGGTATAGAGTGTATGTTATAGAGTGTAGGGTATAGAGTGTAGAGTGTAGGGTATAGAGTGTAGGGTATAGTGTGTAGGGTATAGATTGTATGGTATAGAGTGTAGGGTATAGAGTGTAGGGCATAGAGTGTAGGGTATAGATTGTAGGGTATAGAGTGTAGAGTGTAGGGTATAGAGTGTAGAGTATAGAGTGTATGGTATAGAGTGTAGAGTGTAGGGTATAGAGTGTATAGTGTAGGTTATAGAGTGTAGGGTACAGAGTAAAGGGTATAGAGTGTATGGTATAGAATGTAGGGAATAGAGTGTAGAGTGTAGGGTATATAGTGTATGGTATAGAGTGTAGGGTATAGAGTGTAGGGTATATAGTGTAGGGTATAGAGTGTAGGGTATAGAGTGTAGGGCATAGAGTGTAGGGTATAGAGTGTAGAGTGTAGGGTATAGAGTGTAGGGTATAGAGTGTAGGGTATAGAGTGTAGGGTATAGAGTGTAGAGTGTAGGGATTAGAGTGTAGGGTATAGAATGTAGGGTATAGAGTGTAGAGTGTAGGGTATAGAGTGTAGGGTATAGAGTGTAGGCTATAGAGTGTAGGGTATATAGTGTAAAGTGTAGAGTGTAAGGTATAGAGTGTAGAGTGTAGTGTATAGAGTGTAGGGTATAGAGTGTATGGAATAGAGTGTAGGGTATAAAGTGTAGAGTGTAGGGTATAGAGTGTAGGGTATAGAGCGTAGGGTGTAGGGTATAGAGTGTAAGGTATAGAGTGTAGGGTATAGAGTGTAGAGTGTAGGGTATAGAGTGTATGGTATAGAGTGTAGGGTGTAGAGTGTAGGGTATAGAGTGTAGAGTGTAGGGTATAGAGTGTAGGGTATAGAGTGTATGGTATACAGTGTAGAGTGTAGGGTATAGAGTGTATAGTGTAGGGTATAGAGTGTCGGGTATAGAGTGTAGGGTATAGAGCGTATGGTATAGAGTGTAGGGTATAGAGTGTAGAGTGTAGGGTACAGAGTGGAGGGTATGGAGTGGAGGGTATAGAGTGTAGGGTATAGAGTTTAGGGTATAGAGTGTAGGGTATAGAGTGTAGAGTGTAGGGTATAGAGTGTAGGGTATAGAGTGTAGGGTATAGAGTGTAGAGTATAGAGTGTAGGGTATAGAGTGTAGGGTATAGAGTGTAGAGTGTAGAGTGTAGGGTATAGAGTGTAGGGTATAGAGTGTAGGGTATAGAGTGTAGAGTGTAGGGTATAGAGTGTAGGGTATAGAGTGTAGGGTATAGAGTGTAGGGTATAGAGTGTAGGGTATAGAGTGTAGAGTGTAGGGTATAGATTGTAGGGTACAGAGTGTAGAGTGTAGGGTATAGAATGTAGGGTTTAGATTGTAGGGTATAGAGTGTAGGGTATAGAGTGTAGATTGTAGGGTATAGATTGTAGGGTATGGATTGTATGGTATAGAGTGTAGGGTATAGAGTGTAGGGTATAGAGTGTAGAGTGTACTGATTACAGTGTAGGGTATAGAGTGTAGGGTATAGAATGTATGGAATAGAGTGTAGGGTATAGAGTGTAGGGTATAGAGTGCATGGAATAGAGTGTAGAGTGTAGGGTATAGAGTGTAGGGTATAGAGTGTATGGTATAGAGTGTAGGGAATAGAGTGTAGGGTATAGAGTGTACTGATTACAGTGTAGGGTATAGAGTGTAGGGTATAGAATGTATGGAATAGAGTGTAGGGTATAGAGTATAGAGTGTAGGGTATAGAGTGTAGGGTATAGAGCGTAGGATGTAGTGTATAGAGTGCAGGGTATAGAGTGTAGGGTATAGAGTGTAGAGTGTAGGGTATAGAGTGTATGGTATAGAGTGTAGAGTGTAGAGTGTAGGGTATAGAGTGTAGGGTATAGAGTGTAGAGTGTAGGGTATAGAGTGTAGGGTATAGAGTGTAGAGTGTAGGGTATAGGGTGTAGAGTATAGAGTGTAGGGTATAGAGTGTAGGGTATAGAGTGTAGAGTGTAGGGTATAGAGTGTAGGGTATAGAGTGTAGAGTGTAGGGTATAGAGTGTATGGTATAGAGTGTAGGGTATAGAGTGTAGGGTATAGAGTGTAGGGTATAGAGTGTAGGGTATAGAGTTTAGGGTATAGAGTGTAGAGTGTAGGGTATAGAGTGTAGGGCATGGAGTGTAGGGTATAGAGTGTAGGGTATAGAGTGTAGAGTGTAGGGATTAGAGTGTATGGTATAGAGGGTAGGGTATAGAGTGTAGAGTATAGGGTATAGAGTGTAGAGTATGGAGTGTAGAGTATAGAGTGTAGGTTATAGAGTGTAGAGTGTAGGGATTAGAGTGTAGGGCATAGAGTGTAGGGCATAGAGTGTATAGTGTAGGGTATAGAGTGTAGGATATAGAGTATAGAGTGTAGGGTATAGAGTGTAGGGTATAGAGTGTAGAGTGTAGGGTATAGAGTGTAGAGTGTAGGGAATAGAGTGTAGGGTATAGAGTGCATGGAATAGAGTGTAGAGTGTATGGTATAGATTGTAGGGTATAAAGTGTATGGTATAGAGTGTAGGGTACAGAGTGTAGGGTATAGAGTGTAGAGTGTAGGGATTAGACTGTAGGGTATAGAGTGTAGGGTATAGAATGTATGGAATAGAGTATAGGGTATAGAGTATAGAGTGTAGGGTATAGAGTGTAGGGTATAGAGCGTAGGGTGTAGGGTATAGAGTGTAGGGTATAGAGTGTATGGTATAGAGTGTAGGATATAGAGTGAAGGGTATAGAGTGTAGAGTGTAGGTATAGAGTGTATGGTATAGATTGTATGGTGTAGAGTGTATGGTATAGAGTTTAGGGTATAGAGTGTAGGGTATAGAGTGTAGGGTATAGAGTGTAGGGTATAGAGTGTAGGGTATAGAGTGTAGAGTGTAGGGTATAGAGTGTAGGGTATGGAGTGTAGGGTATAGAGTGTAGGGTATAGAGTGTAGAGTGTAGGGATTAGAGTGTATGGTATAGAGTGTAGGGTATAGAGTGTAGAGTATAGGGTATAGAGTGTAGAGTATGGAGTGTAGAGTATAGAGTGTAGGTTATAGAGTGTAGAGTGTAGGGATTAGAGTGTAGGGCATAGAGTGTAGGGCATAGAGTGTATAGTGTAGGGTATAGAGTGTAGGGTATAGAGTATAGAGTGTAGGGTATAGAGTGTAGGGTATAGAGTGTAGAGTGTAGGGTATAGAGTGTAGAGTGTAGGGAATAGAGTGTAGGGTATAGAGTGCATGGAATAGAGTGTAGAGTGTATGGTATAGAGTGTAGGGTATAAAGTGTATGGTATAGAGTGTAGGGTACAGAGTGTAGGGTATAGAGTATAGAGTGTAGGGTATAGAGTGTAGGGTATAGAGCGTAGGGTGTAGGGTATAGAGTGTAGGGTATAGAGTGTAGGGTATAGAGTGTAGAGTGTAGGGTATAGATTGTATGGTATAGAGTGTAGGGTATAGAGTGAAGGGTATAGAGTGTAGAGTGTAGGTATAGAGTGTATGGTATAGATTGTATGGTGTAGAGTGTATGGTATAGAGTTTAGGGTATAGAGTGTAGGGTATAGAGTGTAGAGTGTAGGGTATAGAGTGTAGGGTATAGAGTGTAGGGCATAGTGTGTAGGGTTTAGATTGTAGGGTATAGAGTGTATAGTGTAGGGTATAGAGTGTAGGGTTTAGAGTGTATGGTATAGAGTGTAGGGAATAGAGTGTAGAGTGTATGGTATAGAGTGTAGGGTATAGAGTGTAGAGTGTAGGGTATAAAGTGTAGGGTATAGAGTGTAGGGTATAGAGTGTAGAGAGTAGGGTATAGAGTGTAGGGTATAAAGTGTAGGGTATAGAGTGTAGAGTGTAGGGATTAGAGTGTAGGGTATAGAGTGTAGGGTATAGAGTGTAGAATGTACGGTATAGAGTGTAGGGTATAGAGTATAGAGTGTAGGGTATAGAGTGTAGGGTATAGTGTGTAAAGTGTAGAGTGTAGGGTATAGAGTGTAGAGTGTAGGGTATAGAGTGTAGGGTATAGAGTGTATGGAATAGAGTGTAGGGTATAGTGTGTAGAGTGTAGGGTATAGAGTGTAGGGTATAGAGCGTAGGGTGTAGGGTATAGAGTGTAGGGTATAGAGTGTAGGGTATAGAGTGTAGAGTGTAGGGTATAGAGTGTATGGTATAGAGTGTAGGGTGTAGAGTGTAGGGTATAGAGTGTAGAGTGTAGGGTATAGAGTGTAGAGTGTAGGGTATAGAGTGTAGAGTGTATGGGATAGAGTGTAGGGGATAGAGTGTATGGTATAGAGTGTATGGTATAGAGTGTAGGGTATAGAGTGTAGGGTATAGAGTGTAGAGTGTAGGGTATAGAGTGTAGGGCATAGAGTGTAGAGTGTAGGGTATAGAGTGTAGGGTATAGAGTGTAGAGTGTATGGTATAGTGTGTATGGTATAGAGTGTATGATATAGATTGTAGGGTATAGAGTGTAGGGTATAGAGTGTAGAGTGTAGGGTATAGAGTGTAGAGTGTAGGGTATAGAGTGTAGGGTATAGAGTTTAGAGTGTAGGGTATACAGTGTAGGGTATAGAGTGTAGAGTGTATGGTATAGAGTGTAGGGGATAGAGTGTATGGTATAGAGTGTAGAGTGTAGGGTATAGAGTGTAGGGTATAGAGTGTATGGAATAGAGTGTAGGGTATAAAGTGTAGAGTGTAGGGTATAGAGTGTAGGGTATAGAGCGTAGGGTGTAGGGTATAGAGTGTAAGGTATAGAGTGTAGGGTATAGAGTGTAGAGTGTAGGGTATAGAGTGTATGGTATAGAGTGTAGGGTGTAGAGTGTAGGGTATAAAGTGTAGAGTGTAGGGTATAGAGTGTAGGTTATAGAGTGTATGTTATACAGTGTAGAGTGTAGGGTATAGAGTGTATAGTGTAGGGTATAGAGTGTCGGGTATAGAGTGTAGGGTATAGAGCGTATGGTATAGAGTGTAGGGTATAGAGTGTAGGGTATAGAGTGTAGGGTATAGAGTGTGGGGTATAGAGTGTAGAGTGTAGGGTATAGATTGTAGGGTATGGATTGTATGGTATAGAGTGTAGGGTATAGAGTGTAGGGTATAGAGTGTAGAGTGTACTGATTACAGTGTAGGGTATAGAGTGTAGGGTATAGAATGTATGGAATAGAGTGTAGGGTATAGAGTGTAGGGTATAGAGTGCATGGAATAGAGTGTAGAGTGTAGGGTATAGAGTGTAGGGTATAGAGTGTAGGGTATAGAGTGTAGGGTATAGAGTGTAGAGTGTAGGGTATAGATTGTAGGGTATAGAGTGTAGAGTGTAGGGTATAGAGTGTAGGGTATAGAATGTAGGGTTTAGATTGTAGGGTATAGAGTGTAGGGTATAGAGTGTAGATTGTAGGGTATAGATTATAGGGTATGGATTGTATGGTATAGAGTGTAGGGTATAGAGTGTAGGGTATAGAGTGTAGAGTGTACTGATTACAGTGTAGGGTATAGAGTGTAGGGTATAGAATGTATGGAATAGAGTGTAGGGTATAGAGTGTAGGGTATAGAGTGCATGGAATAGAGTGTAGAGTGTAGGGTATAGAGTGTAGGGTATAGAGTGTATGGTATAGAGTGTAGGGAATAGAGTGTAGGGTATAGAGTGTACTGATTACAGTGTAGGGTATAGAGTGTAGGGTATAGAATGTATGGAATAGAGTGTAGGGTATAGAGTATAGAGTGTAGGGTATAGAGTGTAGGGTATAGAGCGTAGGATGTAGTGTATAGAGTGCAGGGTATAGAGTGTAGGGTATAGAGTGTAGAGTGTAGGGTATAGAGTGTATGGTATAGAGTGTAGAGTGTAGAGTGTAGGGTATAGAGTGTAGGTTATAGAGTGTAGAGTGTAGGGTATAGAGTGTAGAGTGTAGGGTATAGGGTGTAGAGTATAGAGTGTAGGGTATAGAGTGTAGGGTATAGAGTGTAGAGTGTAGGGTATAGAGTGTAGGGTATAGAGTGTAGAGTGTAGGGTATAGAGTGTATGGTATAGAGTGTAGGGTATAGAGTGTAGGGTATAGAGTGTAGGGTATAGAGTGTAGGGTATAGAGTGTAGAGTGTAGGGTATAGAGTGTAGGGCATGGAGTGTAGGGTATAGAGTGTAGGGTATAGAGTGTAGAGTGTAGGGATTAGAGTGTATGGTATAGAGTGTAGGGTATAGAGTGTAGAGTATAGGGTATAGATTGTAGAGTATGGAGTGTAGAGTATAGAGTGTAGGTTATAGAGTGTAGAGTGTAGGGATTAGAGTGTAGGGCATAGAGTGTAGGGCATAGAGTGTATAGTGTAGGGTATAGAGTGTAGGATATAGAGTATAGAGTGTAGGGTATAGAGTGTAGGGTATAGAGTGTAGAGTGTAGGGTATAGAGTGTAGAGTGTAGGGAATAGAGTGTAGGGTATAGAGTGCATGGAATAGAGTGTAGAGTGTATGGTATAGAGTGTAGGGTATAAAGTGTATGGTATAGAGTGTAGGGTACAGAGTGTAGGGTATAGAGTGTAGAGTGTAGGGATTAGACTGTAGGGTATAGAGTGTAGGGTATAGAATGTATGGAATAGAGTATAGGGTATAGAGTATAGAGTGTAGGGTATAGAGTGTAGGGTATAGAGCGTAGGGTGTAGGGTATAGAGTGTAGGGTATAGAGTGTAGGGTATAGAGTGTAGAGTGTAGGGTATAGAGTGTATGGTATAGAGTGTAGGGTATAGAGTGAAGGGTATAGAGTGTAGAGTGTAGGTATAGAGTGTATGGTATAGATTGTATGGTGTAGAGTGTATGGTATAGAGTTTAGGGTATAGAGTGTAGGGTATAGAGTGTAGGGTATAGAGTGTAGGGTATAGAGTGTAGGGTATAGAGTGTAGGGTATAGAGTGTAGAGTGTAGGGTATAGAGTGTAGGGTATGGAGTGTAGGGTATAGAGTGTAGGGTATAGAGTGTAGAGTGTAGGGATTAGAGTGTATGGTATAGAGTGTAGGGTATAGAGTGTAGAGTATAGGGTATAGAGTGTAGAGTATGGAGTGTAGAGTATAGAGTGTAGGTTATAGAGTGTAGAGTGTAGGGATTAGAGTGTAGGGCATAAAGTGTAGGGCATAGAGTGTATAGTGTAGGGTATAGAGTGTAGGGTATAGAGTATAGAGTGTAGGGTATAGAGTGTAGGGTATAGAGTGTAGAGTGTAGGGTATAGAGTGTAGAGTGTAGGGAATAGAGTGTAGGGTATAGAGTGCATGGAATAGAGTGTAGAGTGTATGGTATAGAGTGTAGGGTATAAAGTGTATGGTATAGAGTGTAGGGTACAGAGTGTAGGGTATAGAGTATAGAGTGTAGGGTATAGAGTGTAGGGTATAGAGCGTAGGGTGTAGGTTATAGAGTGTAGGGTATAGAGTGTAGGGTATAGAGTGTAGAGTGTAGGGTATAGATTGTATGGTATAGAGTGTAGGGTATAGAGTGAAGGGTATAGAGTGTAGAGTGTAGGTATAGAGTGTATGGTATGGATTGTATGGTGTAGAGTGTATGGTATAGAGTTTAGGGTATAGAGTGTATGGTATAGAGTGTAGGGTATAGAGTGTAGAGTGTAGGGTATAGAGTGTAGGGTATAGAGTGTAGGGCATAGTGTGTAGGGTATAGATTGTAGGGTATAGAGTGTATAGTGTAGGGTATAGAGTGTAGGGTTTAGAGTGTATGGTATAGAGTGTAGGAAATAGAGTGTAGAGTGTATGGTATAGAGTGTAGGGTATAGAGTGTAGAGTGTAGGGTATAAAGTGTAGGGTATAGAGTGTAGGGTATAGAGTGTAGAGAGTAGGGTATAGAGTGTAGGGTATAAAGTGTAGGGTATAGAGTGTAGAGTGTAGGGATTAGAGTGTAGGGTATAGAGTGTAGGGTATAGAGTGTAGAATGTACGGTATAGAGTGTAGGGTATAGAGTATAGAGTGTAGGGTATAGAGTGTAGGGTATAGTGTGTAAAGTGTAGAGTGTAGGGTATAGAGTGTAGAGTGTAGGGTATAGAGTGTAGGGTATAGAGTGTATGGAATAGAGTGTAGGGTATAGTGTGTACAGTGTAGGGTATAGAGTGTAGGGTATAGAGCGTAGGGTGTAGGGTATAGAGTGTAGGGTATAGAGTGTAGGGTATAGAGTGTAGAGTGTAGGGTATAGAGTGTAGGGTATAGAGTGTAGGGTATAGAGTGTAGGGTATAGAGTGTAGGGTATAGAGTGTAGGGTATAGAGTGTAGAGTGTAGGATATAGAGTGTAGGGCATGGAGTGTAGGGTATAGAGTGTAGGGTATAGAGTGTAGAGTGTAGGGATTAGAGTGTATGGTATAGAGTGTAGGGTATAGAGTGTAGAGTATAGGGTATAGAGTGTAGAGTATAGAGTGTAGGTTATAGAGTGTAGAGTGTAGGGTTTAGAGTGTAGGGCATAGAGTGTAGGGCATAGAGTGTATAGTGTAGGGTATAGAGTGTAGGATATAGAGTATAGAGTGTAGGGTATAGAGTGTAGGGTATAGAGTGTAGAGTGTAGGGTATAGAGTGTAGAGTGTAGGGAATAGAGTGTAGGGTATAGAGTGCATGGAATAGAGTGTAGAGTGTATGGTATAGAGTGTAGGGTATAAAGTGTAGAGTGTAGGGTATAGAGTGTAGGGTATAGAGTGTACGGTATAGAGTGTAGAGTGTAGGGTGTAGAGTGTAGGGTATAGAGTGTCAGGTATAGAGTGTAGGGTATAGAGTGTATGTTATAGAGTGTAGGGTATAGAGTGTAGAGTGTAGGGTATAGAGTGTAGGGTATAGTGTGTAGGGTATAGATTGTATGGTATAGAGTGTAGGGTATAGAGTGTAGGCATAGAGTGTAGGGTATAGATTGTAGGGTATAGAGTGTAGAGTGTAGGGTATAGAGTGTAGAGTATAGAGTGTATGGTATAGAGTGTAGAGTGTAGGGTATAGAGTGTATAGTGTAGGTTATAGAGTGTAGGGTATAGAGTAAAGGGTATAGAGTGTATGGTATAGAGTGTAGGGAATAGAGTGTAGAGTGTAGGGTATATAGTGTATGGTATAGAGTGTAGGGTATAGAGTGTAGGGTATATAGTGTAGGGTATAGAGTGTAGGGTATAGAGTGTAGGGCATAGAGTGTAGGGTATAGAGTGTAGAGTGTAGGGTATAGAGTGTAGGGTATAGAGTGTAGGGTATAGAGTGTAGAGTGTAGGGATTAGAGTGTAGGGTATAGAATGTAGGGTATAGAGTGTAGAGTGTAGGGTATAGAGTGTAGGGTATAGAGTGTAGGCTATAGAGTGTAGGGTATATAGTGTAAAGTGTAGAGTGTAAGGTATAGAGTGTAGAGTGTAGTGTATAGAGTGTAGGGTATAGAGTGTATGGAATAGAGTGTAGGGTATAAAGTGTAGAGTGTAGGGTATAGAGTGTAGGGTATAGAGCGTAGGGTGTAGGGTATAGAGAGTAAGGTATAGAGTGTAGGGTATAGAGTGTAGAGTGTAGGGTATAGAGTGTATGGTATAGAGTGTAGGGTGTAGAGTGTAGGGTATAGAGTGTAGAGTGTAGGGTATAGAGTGTAGGGTATAGAGTGTATGGTATACAGTGTAGAGTGTAGGGTATAGAGTGTATAGTGTAGGGTATAGAGTGTCGGGTATAGAGTGTAGGGTATAGAGCGTATGGTATAGAGTGTAGGGTATAGAGTGTAGAGTGTAGGGTACAGAGTGGAGGGTATGGAGTGTAGGGTATAGAGTGTAGGGTATAGAGTTTAGGGTATAGAGTGTAGGGTATAGAGTGTAGAGTGTAGGGTATAGAGTGTAGGGTATAGAGTGTAGGGTATAGAGTGTAGAGTATAGAGTGTAGGGTATAGAGTGTAGGGTATAGAGTGTAGAGTGTAGAGTGTAGGGTATAGAGTGTAGGGTATAGAGTGTAGGGTATAGAGTGTAGAGTGTAGGGTATAGAGTGTATGGTATAGAGTGTAGGGTATAGAGTGTAGGGTATAGAGTGTAGGGTATAGAGTGTAGGGTATAGAGTGTAGAGTGTAGGGTATAGATTGTAGGGTATAGAGTGTAGAGTGTAGGGTATAGAGTGTAGGGTATAGAATGTAGGGTTTAGATTGTAGGGTATAGAGTGTAGGGTATAGAGTGTAGATTGTAGGGTATAGATTGTAGGGTATGGATTGTATGGTATAGAGTGTAGGGTATAGAGTGTAGAGTGTACTGATTACAGTGTAGGGTATAGAGTGTAGGGTATAGAATGTATGGAATAGAGTGTAGGGTATAGAGTGTAGGGTATAGAGTGCATGGAATAGAGTGTAGAGTGTAGGGTATAGAGTGTAGGGTATAGAGTGTATGGTATAGAGTGTAGGGAATAGAGTGTAGGGTATAGAGTGTACTGATTACAGTGTAGGGTATAGAGTGTAGGGTATAGAATGTATGGAATAGAGTGTAGGGTATAGAGTATAGAGTGTAGGGTATAGAGTGTAGGGTATAGAGCGTAGGATGTAGTGTATAGAGTGCAGGGTATAGAGTGTAGGGTATAGAGTGTAGAGTGTAGGGTATAGAGTGTATGGTATAGAGTGTAGAGTGTAGAGTGTAGGGTATAGAGTGTAGGGTATAGAGTGTAGAGTGTAGGGTATAGAGTGTAGGGTATAGAGTGTAGAGTGTAGGGTATAGGGTGTAGAGTATAGAGTGTAGGGTATAGAGTGTAGGGTATAGAGTGTAGAGTGTAGGGTATAGAGTGTAGGGTATAGAGTGTAGAGTGTAGGGTATAGAGTGTATGGTATAGAGTGTAGGGTATAGAGTGTAGGGTATAGAGTGTAGGGTATAGAGTGTAGGGTATAGAGTGTAGAGTGTAGGGTATAGAGTGTAGGGCATGGAGTGTAGGGTATAGAGTGTAGGGTATAGAGTGTAGAGTGTAGGGATTAGAGTGTATGGTATAGAGTGTAGGGTATAGAGTGTAGGGTATAGGGTATAGAGTGTAGAGTATGGAGTGTAGAGTATAGAGTGTAGGTTATAGAGTGTAGAGTGTAGGGATTAGAGTGTAGGGCATAGAGTGTAGGGCATAGAGTGTATAGTGTAGGGTATAGAGTGTAGGATATAGAGTATAGAGTGTAGGGTATAGAGTGTAGGGTATAGAGTGTAGAGTGTAGGGTATAGAGTGTAGAGTGTAGGGAATAGAGTGTAGGGTATAGAGTGCATGGAATAGAGTGTAGAGTGTATGGTATAGAGTGTAGGGTATAAAGTGTATGGTATAGAGTGTAGGGTACAGAGTGTAGGGTATAGAGTGTAGAGTGTAGTGATTAGACTGTAGGGTATAGAGTGTAGGGTATAGAATGTATGGAATAGAGTATAGGGTATAGAGTATAGAGTGTAGGGTATAGAGTGTAGGGTATAGAGCGTAGGGTGTAGGGTATAGAGTGTAGGGTATAGAGTGTAGGGTATAGAGTTTAGAGTGTAGGGTATAGAGTGTATGGTATAGAGTGTAGGGTATAGAGTGAAGGGTATAGAGTGTAGAGTGTAGGTATAGAGTGTATGGTATAGATTGTATGGTGTAGAGTGTATGGTATAGAGTTTAGGGTATAGAGTGTAGGGTATAGAGTGTAGGGTATAGAGTGTAGGGTATAGAGTGTAGGGTATAGAGTGTAGAGTGTAGGGTATAGAGTGTAGGGTATGGAGTGTAGGGTATAGAGTGTAGGGTATAGAGTGTAGAGTGTAGGGATTAGAGTGTATGGTATAGAGTGTAGGGTATAGAGTGTAGAGTATAGGGTATAGAGTGTAGAGTATGGAGTGTAGAGTATAGAGTGTAGGTTATAGAGTGTAGAGTGTAGGGATTAGAGTGTAGGGCATAGAGTGTAGGGCATAGAGTGTATAGTGTAGGGTATAGAGTGTAGGGTATAGAGTATAGAGTGTAGGGTATAGAGTGTAGGGTATAGAGTGTAGAGTGTAGGGTATAGAGTGTAGAGTGTAGGGAATAGAGTGTAGGGTATAGAGTGCATGGAATAGAGTGTAGAGTGTATGGTATAGAGTGTAGGGTATAAAGTGTATGGTATAGAGTGTAGGGTACAGAGTGTAGGGTATAGAGTATAGAGTGTAGGGTATAGAGTGTAGGGTATAGAGCGTAGGGTGTAGGGTATAGAGTGTAGGGTATAGAGTGTAGGGTATAGAGTGTAGAGTGTAGGGTATAGATTGTATGGTATAGAGTGTAGGGTATAGAGTGAAGGGTATAGAGTGTAGAGTGTAGGTATAGAGTGTATGGTATAGATTGTATGGTGTAGAGTGTATGGTATAGAGTTTAGGGTATAGAGTGTATGGTATAGAGTGTAGGGTATAGAGTGTAGAGTGTAGGGTATAGAGTGTAGGGTATAGAGTGTAGGGCATAGTGTGTAGGGTATAGATTGTAGGGTATAGAGTGTATAGTGTAGGGTATAGAGTGTAGGGTTTAGAGTGTATGGTATAGAGTGTAGGGAATAGAGTGTAGAGTGTATGGTATAGAGTGTAGGGTATAGAGTGTAGAGTGTAGGGTATAAAGTGTAGGGTATAGAGTGTAGGGTATAGAGTGTAGAGAGTAGGGTATAGAGTGTAGGGTATAAAGTGTAGGGTATAGAGTGTAGAGTGTAGGGATTAGAGTGTAGGGTATAGAGTGTAGGGTATAGAGTGTAGAATGTACGGTATAGAGTGTAGGGTATAGAGTATAGAGTGTAGGGTATAGAGTGTAGGGTATAGTGTGTAAAGTGTAGAGTGTAGGGTATAGAGTGTAGAGTGTAGGGTATAGAGTGTAGGGTATAGAGTGTATGGAATAGAGTGTAGGGTATAGTGTGTAGAGTGTAGGGTATAGAGTGTAGGGTATAGAGCGTAGGGTGTAGGGTATAGAGTGTAGGGTATAGAGTGTAGGGTATAGAGTGTAGAGTGTAGGGTATAGAGTGTATGGTATAGAGTGTAGGGTGTAGAGTGTAGGGTATAGAGTGCAGAGTGTAGGGTATAGAGTGTAGAGTGTAGGGTATAGAGTGTAGAGTGTATGGGATAGAGTGTAGGGGATAGAGTGTATGGTATAGAGTGTATGGTATAGAGTGTAGGGTATAGAGTGTAGGGTATAGAGTGTAGAGTGTAGGGTATAGAGTGTAGGGTATAGAGTGTAGAGTGTAGGGTATAGAGTGTAGGGTATAGAGTGTATGGTATAGTGTGTATGGTATAGAGTGTATGATATAGATTGTAGGGTATAGAGTGTAGGGTATAGAGTGTAGAGTGTAGGGTATAGAGTGTAGAGTGTAGGGTATAGAGTGTAGGGTACAGAGTTTAGAGTGTAGGGTATACAGTGTAGGGTATAGAGTGTAGAGTGTATGGTATAGAGTGTAGGGGATAGAGTGTATGGTATAGAGTGTAGAGTGTAGGGTATAGAGTGTATAGTGTAGGTTATAGAGTGTAGGGTATAGAGTAAAGGGTATAGAATGTATGGTATAGAGTGTAGGGAATAGAGTGTAGAGTGTAGGGTATATAGTGTATGGTATAGAGTGTAGGGTATAGAGTGTAGGGTATATAGTGTAGGGTATAGAGTGTAGGGTATAGAGTGTAGGGCATAGAGTGTAGGGTATAGAGTGTAGAGAGTAGGGTATATATTGTAGGGTATAGAGTGTAGGGTATAGAGTGTAGGGTATAGAGTGTAGAGTGTAGGGATTAGAGTGTAGGGTATAGAATGTAGGTTATAGAGTGTAGAGTGTAGGGTATAGAGTGTAGGGTATAGAGTGTAGGCTATAGAGTGTAGGGTATATAGTGTAAAGTGTAGAGTGTAAGGTATAGAGTGTAGAGTGTAGTGTATAGAGTGTAGGGTATAGAGTGTATGGAATAGAGTGTAGGGTATAAAGTGTAGAGTGTAGGGTATAGAGTGTAGGGTATAGAGCGTAGGGTGTAGGGTATAGAGTGTAAGGTATAGAGTGTAGGGTATAGAGTGTAGAGTGTAGGGTATAGAGTGTAGGGTATAGAGTGTATGGTATACAGTGTAGAGTGTAGGGTATAGA
Source organism: Ranitomeya imitator (assembly GCF_032444005.1). Taxonomy (NCBI): domain Eukaryota; kingdom Metazoa; phylum Chordata; class Amphibia; order Anura; family Dendrobatidae; genus Ranitomeya; species Ranitomeya imitator. Next base: position 262,422 of record NW_027193775.1, on the reverse strand, counting down.
GTGTATAGTGTAGGGTATAGAGTGTCGGGTATAGAGTGTAGGGTATAGAGCGTATGGTATAGAGTGTAGGGTATAGAGTGTAGAGTGTAGGGTACAGAGTGGAGGGTATGGAGTGTAGGGTATAGAGTGTAGGGTATAGAGTTTAGGGTATAGAGTGTAGGGTATAGAGTGTAGAGTGTAGGGTATAGAGTGTAGGGTATAGAGTGTAGGGTATAGAGTGTAGAGTATAGAGTGTAGGGTATAGAGTGTAGGGTATAGAGTGTAGAGTGTAGAGTGTAGGGTATAGAGTGTAGGGTATAGAGTGTAGGGTATAGAGTGTAGGGTATAGAGTGTATGGTATAGAGTGTAGGGTATAGAGTGTAGGGTATAGAGTGTAGGGTATAGAGTGTAGGGTATAGAGTGTAGAGTGTAGGGTATAGATTGTAGGGTATAGAGTGTAGAGTGTAGGGTATAGAGTGTAGGGTATAGAATGTAGGGTTTAGATTGTAGGGTATAGAGTGTAGGGTATAGAGTGTAGATTGTAGGGTATAGATTGTAGGGTATGGATTGTATGGTATAGAGTGTAGGGTATAGAGTGTAGGGTATAGAGTGTAGAGTGTACTGATTACAGTGTAGGGTATAGAGTGTAGGGTATAGAATGTATGGAATAGAGTGTAGGGTATAGAGTGTAGGGTATAGAGTGCATGGAATAGAGTGTAGAGTGTAGGGTATAGAGTGTAGGGTATAGAGTGTATGGTATAGAGTGTAGGGAATAGAGTGTAGGGTATAGAGTGTACTAATTACAGTGTAGGGTATAGAGTGTAGGGTATAGAATGTATGGAATAGAGTGTAGGGTATAGAGTATAGAGTGTAGGGTATAGAGTGTAGGGTATAGAGCGTAGGGTGTAGTGTATAGAGTGCAGGGTATAGAGTGTAGGGTATAGAGTGTAGAGTGTAGGGTATAGAGTGTATGGTATAGAGTGTAGAGTGTAGAGTGTAGGGTATAGAGTGTAGGGTATAGAGTGTAGAGTGTAGGGTATAGAGTGTAGGGTATAGAGTGTAGAGTGTAGGGTATAGGGTGTAGAGTATAGAGTGTAGGGTATAGAGTGTAGGGTATAGAGTGTAGAGTGTAGGGTATAGAGTGTAGGGTATAGAGTGTAGGGTATAGAGTGTAGAGTGTAGGGTATAGAGTGTATGGTATAGAGTGTAGGGTATAGAGTGTAGGGTATAGAGTGTAGGGTATAGAGTGTAGGGTATAGAGTGTAGAGTGTAGGGTATAGAGTGTAGGGCATGGATTGTAGGGTATAGAGTGTAGGGTATAGAGTGTAGAGTGTAGGGATTAGAGTGTATGGTATAGAGTGTAGGGTATAGAGTGTAGAGTATAGGGTATAGAGTGTAGAGTATGGAGTGTAGAGTATAGAGTGTAGGTTATAGATTGTAGAGTGTAGGGATTAGAGTGTAGGGCATAAAGTGTAGGGCATAGAGTGTATAGTGTAGGGTATAGAGTGTAGGATATAGAGTATAGAGTGTAGGGTATAGAGTGTAGGGTATAGAGTGTAGAGTGTAGGGTATAGAGTGTAGAGTGTAGGGAATAGAGTGTAGGGTATAGAGTGCATGGAATAGAGTGTAGAGTGTATGGTATAGAGTGTAGGGTATAAAGTGTATGGTATAGAGTGTAGGGTACAGAGTGTAGGGTATAGAGTGTAGAGTGTAGGGATTATACTGTAGGGTATAGAGTGTAGGGTATAGAATGTATGGAATAGAGTATAGGGTATAGAGTATAGAGTGTAGGGTATAGAGTGTAGGGTATAGAGCGTAGGGTGTAGGGTATAGAGTGTAGGGTATAGAGTGTATGGTATAGATTGTATGGTGTAGAGTGTATGGTATAGAGTGTAGGGTATAGAGTGTAGGGTATAGAGTGTAGGGTATAGAGTGTAGGGTATAGAGTGTAGGGTATAGAGTGTAGAGTGTAGGGTATAGAGTGTAGGGTATGGAGTGTAGGGTATAGAGTGTAGGGTATAGAGTGTAGAGTGTAGGGATTAGAGTGTATGATATAGAGTGTAGGGTATAGAGTGTAGAGTATAGGGTATAGAGTGTAGAGTATGGAGTGTAGAGTATAGAGTGTAGGTTATAGAGTGTAGAGTGTAGGGATTAGAGTGTAGGGCATAGAGTGTAGGGCATAGAGTGTATAGTGTAGGGTATAGAGTGTAGGGTATAGAGTATAGAGTGTAGGGTATAGAGTGTAGGGTATAGAGTGTAGAGTGTAGGGTATAGAGTGTAGAGTGTAGGGAATAGAGTGTAGGGTATAGAGTGCATGGAATAGAGTGTAGAGTGTATGGTATAGAGTGTAGGGTATAGAGCGTAGGGTGTAGGGTATAGAGTGTAGGGTATAGAGTGTAGGGTATAGAGTGTAGGGTATAGAGTGTATGGTATAGAGTGTAGGGTATAGAGTGAAGGGTATAGAGTGTAGAGTGTAGGTATAGAGTGTATGGTATAGATTGTATGGTGTAGAGTGTATGGTATAGAGTTTAGGGTATAGAGTGTAGGGTATAGAGTGTAGGGTATAGAGTGTAGGGTATAGAGTGTAGGGTATAGAGTGTAGGGTATAGAGTGTAGAGTGTAGGGTATAGAGTGTAGGGTATGGAGTGTAGGGTATAGAGTGTAGGGTATAGAGTGTAGAGTGTAGGGATTAGAGTGTATGGTATAGAGTGTAGGGTATAGAGTGTAGAGTATAGGGTATAGAGTGTAGAGTATGGAGTGTAGAGTATAGAGTGTAGGTTATAGAGTGTAGAGTGTAGGGATTAAAGTGTAGGGCATAGAGTGTAGGGCATAGAGTGTATAGTGTAGGGTATAGAGTGTAGGGTATAGAGTATAGAGTGTAGGGTATAGAGTGTAGGGTATAGAGTGTAGAGTGTAGGGTATAGAGTGTAGAGTGTAGGGAATAGAGTGCAGGGTATAGAGTGCATGGAATAGAGTGTAGAGTGTATGGTATAGAGTATAGGGTATAAAGTGTATGGTATAGAGTGTATGGTACAGAGTGTAGGGTATAGAGTATAGAGTGTAGGGTATAGAGTGTAGGGTATAGAGCGTAGGGTGTAGGGTATAGAGTGTAGGGTATAGAGTGTAGGGTATAGAGTGTAGAGTGTAGGGTATAGATTGTATGGTATAGAGTGTAGGGTATAGAGTGAAGGGTATAGAGTGTAGAGTGTAGGTATAGAGTGTATGGTATAGATTGTATGGTGTAGAGTGTATGGTATAGAGTTTAGGGTATAGAGTGTATGGTATAGAGTGTAGGGTATAGAGTGTAGAGTGTAGGGTATAGAGTCTAGGGTATAGAGTGTAGGGCATAGTGTGTAGGGTATAGATTGTAGGGTATAGAGTGTATAGTGTAGGGTATAGAGTGTAGGGTTTAGAGTGTATGGTATAGAGTGTAGGGAATAGAGTGTAGAGTGTATGGTATAGAGTGTAGGGTATAGAGTGTAGAGTGTAGGGTATAAAGTGTAGGGTATAGAGTGTAGGGTATAGAGTGTAGAGAGTAGGGCATAGAGTGTAGGGTATAAAGTGTAGGGTATAGAGTGTAGAGTGTAGGGATTAGAGTGTAGGGTATAGAGTGTAGGGTATAGAGTGTAGAATGTACGGTATAGAGTGTAGGGTATAGAGTATAGAGTGTAGGGTATAGAGTGTAGGGTATAGTGTGTAAAGTGTAGAGTGTAGGGTATAGAGTGTAGAGTGTAGGGTATAGAGTGTAGGGTATAGAGTGTATGGAATAGAGTGTAGGGTATAGTGTGTAGAGTGTAGGGTATAGAGTGTAGGGTATAGAGCGTAGGGTGTAGGGTATAGAGTGTAGGGTATAGAGTGTAGAGTGTAGGGTATAGAGTGTATGGTATAGAGTGTAGGGTATAGAGTGTAGGGTATAGAGCGTAGGGTGTAGGGTATAGAGTGTAGGGTATAGAGTGTAGGGTATAGAGTGTAGAGTGTAGGGTATGGATTGTATGGTATAGAGTGTAGGGTATAGAGTGTAGGGTATAGAGTGTAGAGTGTACTGATTACAGTGTAGGGTATAGAGTGTAGGGTATAGAATGTATGGAATAGAGTGTAGGGTATAGAGTGTAGGGTATAGAGTGCATGGAATAGAGTGTAGAGTGTAGGGTATAGAGTGTAGGGTATAGAGTGTATGGTATAGAGTGTAGGGAATAGAGTGTAGGGTATAGAGTGTACTGATTACAGTGTAGGGTATAGAGTGTAGGGTATAGAATGTATGGAATAGAGTGTAGGGTATAGAGTATAGAGTGTAGGGTATAGAGTGTAGGGTATAGAGCGTAGGGTGTAGTGTATAGAGTGCAGGGTATAGAGTGTAGGGTATGGAGTGTAGAGTGTAGGGTATAGAGTGTATGGTAAGGAGTGTAGAGTGTAGAGTGTAGGGTATAGAGTGTAGGGTATAGAGTGTAGAGTGTAGGGTATAGAGTGTAGGGTATAGAGTGTAGAGTGTAGGGTATAGGGTGTAGAGTATAGAGTGTAGGGTATAGAGTGTAGGGTATAGAGTGTAGAGTGTAGGGTATAGAGTGTAGGGTATAGAGTGTAGGGTATAGAGTGTAGAGTGTAGGGTATAGAGTGTATGGTATAGAGTGTAGGGTATAGAGTGTAGAGTGTAGGGTATAGAGTGTAGGGTATAGAGTGTAGGGTATAGAGTGTAGGGTATAGAGTGTAGGGTATAGAGTGTAGAGTGTAGGGTATAGAGTGTAGGGCATGGAGTGTAGGGTATAGAGTGTAGGGTATAGAGTGTAGAGTGTAGGGATTAGAGTGTATGGTATAGAGTGTAGGGTATAGAGTGTAGAGTATAGGGTATAGAGTGTAGAGTATGGAGTGTAGAGTATAGAGTGTAGGTTATAGAGTGTAGAGTGTAGGGTTTAGAGTGTAGGGCATAGAGTGTAGGGCATAGAGTGTATAGTGTAGGGTATAGAGTGTAGGATATAGAGTATAGAGTGTAGGGTATAGAGTGTAGGGTATAGAGTGTAGAGTGTAGGGTATAGAGTGTAGAGTGTAGGGAATAGAGTGTAGGGTATAGAGTGCATGGAATAGAGTGTAGAGTGTATGGTATAGAGTGTAGGGTATAAAGTGTAGAGTGTAGGGTATAGAGTGTAGGGTATAGAGTGTACGGTATAGAGTGTAGAGTGTAGGGTGTAGAGTGTAGGGTATAGAGTGTCAGGTATAGAGTGTAGGGTATAGAGTGTATGTTATAGAGTGTAGGGTATAGAGTGTAGAGTGTAGGGTATAGAGTGTAGGGTATAGTGTGTAGGGTATAGATTGTATGGTATAGAGTGTAGGGTATAGAGTGTAGGGCATAGAGTGTAGGGTATAGATTGTAGGGTATAGAGTGTAGAGTGTAGGGTATAGAGTGTAGAGTATAGAGTGTATGGTATAGAGTGTAGAGTGTAGGGTATAGAGTGTATAGTGTAGGTTATAGAGTGTAGGGTACAGAGTAAAGGGTATAGAGTGTATGGTATAGAATGTAGGGAATAGAGTGTAGAGTGTAGGGTATATAGTGTATGGTATAGAGTGTAGGGTATAGAGTGTAGGGTATATAGTGTAGGGTATAGAGTGTAGGGTATAGAGTGTAGGGCATAGAGTGTAGGGTATAGAGTGTAGAGTGTAGGGTATAGAGTGTAGGGTATAGAGTGTAGGGTATAGAGTGTAGGGTATAGAGTGTAGAGTGTAGGGATTAGAGTGTAGGGTATAGAATGTAGGGTATAGAGTGTAGAGTGTAGGGTATAGAGTGTAGGGTATAGAGTGTAGGCTATAGAGTGTAGGGTATATAGTGTAAAGTGTAGAGTGTAAGGTATAGAGTGTAGAGTGTAGTGTATAGAGTGTAGGGTATAGAGTGTATGGAATAGAGTGTGGGGTATAAAGTGTAGAGTGTAGGGTATAGAGTGTAGGGTATAGAGCGTAGGGTGTAGGGTATAGAGTGTAAGGTATAGAGTGTAGGGTATAGAGTGTAGAGTGTAGGGTATAGAGTGTATGGTATAGAGTGTAGGGTGTAGAGTGTAGGGTATAGAGTGTAGAGTGTAGGGTATAGAGTGTAGGGTATAGAGTGTATGGTATACAGTGTAGAGTGTAGGGTATAGAGTGTATAGTGTAGGGTATAGAGTGTCGGGTATAGAGTGTAGGGTATAGAGCGTATGGTATAGAGTGTAGGGTATAGAGTGTAGAGTGTAGGGTACAGAGTGGAGGGTATGGAGTGTAGGGTATAGAGTGTAGGGTATAGAGTTTAGGGTATAGAGTGTAGGGTATAGAGTGTAGAGTGTAGGGTATAGAGTGTAGGGTATAGAGTGTAGGGTATAGAGTGTAGAGTATAGAGTGTAGGGTATAGAGTGTAGGGTATAGAGTGTAGAGTGTAGAGTGTGGGGTATAGAGTGTAGGGTATAGAGTGTAGGGTATAGAGTGTAGAGTGTAGGGTATAGAGTGTAGGGTATAGAGTGTAGGGTATAGAGTGTAGGGTATAGAGTGTAGGGTATAGAGTGTAGAGTGTAGGGTATAGATTGTAGGGTATAGAGTGTAGAGTGTAGGGTATAGAATGTAGGGTTTAGATTGTAGGGTATAGAGTGTAGGGTATAGAGTGTAGATTGTAGGGTATAGATTGTAGGGTATGGATTGTATGGTATAGAGTGTAGGGTATAGAGTGTAGGGTATAGAGTGTAGAGTGTACTGATTACAGTGTAGGGTATAGAGTGTAGGGTATAGAATGTATGGAATAGAGTGTAGGGTATAGAGTGTAGGGTATAGAGTGCATGGAATAGAGTGTAGAGTGTAGGGTATAGAGTGTAGGGTATAGAGTGTATGGTATAGAGTGTAGGGAATAGAGTGTAGGGTATAGAGTGTACTGATTACAGTGTAGGGTATAGAGTGTAGGGTATAGAATGTATGGAATAGAGTGTAGGGTATAGAGTATAGAGTGTAGGGTATAGAGTGTAGGGTATAGAGCGTAGGATGTAGTGTATAGAGTGCAGGGTATAGAGTGTAGGGTATAGAGTGTAGAGTGTAGGGTATAGAGTGTATGGTATAGAGTGTAGAGTGTAGAGTGTAGGGTATAGAGTGTAGGGTATAGAGTGTAGAGTGTAGGGTATAGAGTGTAGGGTATAGAGTGTAGAGTGTAGGGTATAGGGTGTAGAGTATAGAGTGTAGGGTATAGAGTGTAGGGTATAGAGTGTAGAGTGTAGGGTATAGAGTGTAGGGTATAGAGTGTAGAGTGTAGGGTATAGAGTGTATGGTATAGAGTGTAGGGTATAGAGTGTAGGGTATAGAGTGTAGGGTATAGAGTGTAGGGTATAGAGTGTAGAGTGTAGGGTATAGAGTGTAGGGCATGGAGTGTAGGGTATAGAGTGTAGGGTATAGAGTGTAGAGTGTAGGGATTAGAGTGTATGGTATAGAGGGTAGGGTATAGAGTGTAGAGTATAGGGTATAGAGTGTAGAGTATGGAGTGTAGAGTATAGAGTGTAGGTTATAGAGTGTAGAGTGTAGGGATTAGAGTGTAGGGCATAGAGTGTAGGGCATAGAGTGTATAGTGTAGGGTATAGAGTGTAGGATATAGAGTATAGAGTGTAGGGTATAGAGTGTAGGGTATAGAGTGTAGAGTGTAGGGTATAGAGTGTAGAGTGTAGGGAATAGAGTGTAGGGTATAGAGTGCATGGAATAGAGTGTAGAGTGTATGGTATAGATTGTAGGGTATAAAGTGTATGGTATAGAGTGTAGGGTACAGAGTGTAGGGTATAGAGTGTAGAGTGTAGGGATTAGACTGTAGGGTATAGAGTGTAGGGTATAGAATGTATGGAATAGAGTATAGGGTATAGAGTATAGAGTGTAGGGTATAGAGTGTAGGGTATAGAGCGTAGGGTGTAGGGTATAGAGTGTAGGGTATAGAGTGTATGGTATAGAGTGTAGGATATAGAGTGAAGGGTATAGAGTGTAGAGTGTAGGTATAGAGTGTATGGTATAGATTGTATGGTGTAGAGTGTATGGTATAGAGTTTAGGGTATAGAGTGTAGGGTATAGAGTGTAGGGTATAGAGTGTAGGGTATAGAGTGTAGGGTATAGAGTGTAGAGTGTAGGGTATAGAGTGTAGGGTATGGAGTGTAGGGTATAGAGTGTAGGGTATAGAGTGTAGAGTGTAGGGATTAGAGTGTATGGTATAGAGTGTAGGGTATAGAGTGTAGAGTATAGGGTATAGAGTGTAGAGTATGGAGTGTAGAGTATAGAGTGTAGGTTATAGAGTGTAGAGTGTAGGGATTAGAGTGTAGGGCATAGAGTGTAGGGCATAGAGTGTATAGTGTAGGGTATAGAGTGTAGGGTATAGAGTATAGAGTGTAGGGTATAGAGTGTAGGGTATAGAGTGTAGAGTGTAGGGTATAGAGTGTAGAGTGTAGGGAATAGAGTGTAGGGTATAGAGTGCATGGAATAGAGTGTAGAGTGTATGGTATAGAGTGTAGGGTATAAAGTGTATGGTATAGAGTGTAGGGTACAGAGTGTAGGGTATAGAGTATAGAGTGTAGGGTATAGAGTGTAGGGTATAGAGCGTAGGGTGTAGGGTATAGAGTGTAGGGTATAGAGTGTAGGGTATAGAGTGTAGAGTGTAGGGTATAGATTGTATGGTATAGAGTGTAGGGTATAGAGTGAAGGGTATAGAGTGTAGAGTGTAGGTATAGAGTGTATGGTATAGATTGTATGGTGTAGAGTGTATGGTATAGAGTTTAGGGTATAGAGTGTAGGGTATAGAGTGTAGAGTGTAGGGTATAGAGTGTAGGGTATAGAGTGTAGGGCATAGTGTGTAGGGTATAGATTGTAGGGTATAGAGTGTATAGTGTAGGGTATAGAGTGTAGGGTTTAGAGTGTATGGTATAGAGTGTAGGGAATAGAGTGTAGAGTGTATGGTATAGAGTGTAGGGTATAGAGTGTAGAGTGTAGGGTATAAAGTGTAGGGTATAGAGTGTAGGGTATAGAGTGTAGAGAGTAGGGTATAGAGTGTAGGGTATAAAGTGTAGGGTATAGAGTGTAGAGTGTAGGGATTAGAGTGTAGGGTATAGAGTGTAGGGTATAGAGTGTAGAATGTACGGTATAGAGTGTAGGGTATAGAGTATAGAGTGTAGGGTATAGAGTGTAGGGTATAGTGTGTAAAGTGTAGAGTGTAGGGTATAGAGTGTAGAGTGTAGGGTATAGAGTGTAGGGTATAGAGTGTATGGAATAGAGTGTAGGGTATAGTGTGTAGAGTGTAGGGTATAGAGTGTAGGGTATAGAGCGTAGGGTGTAGGGTATAGAGTGTAGGGTATAGAGTGTAGGGTATAGAGTGTAGAGTGTAGGGTATAGAGTGTATGGTATAGAGTGTAGGGTGTAGAGTGTAGGGTATAGAGTGTAGAGTGTAGGGTATAGAGTGTAGAGTGTAGGGTATAGAGTGTAGAGTGTATGGGATAGAGTGTAGGGGATAGAGTGTATGGTATAGAGTGTATGGTATAGAGTGTAGGGTATAGAGTGTAGGGTATAGAGTGTAGAGTGTAGGGTATAGAGTGTAGGGTATAGAGTGTAGAGTGTAGGGTATAGAGTGTAGGGTATAGAGTGTAGAGTGTATGGTATAGTGTGTATGGTATAGAGTGTATGATATAGATTGTAGGGTATAGAGTGTAGGGTATAGAGTGTAGAGTGTAGGGTATAGAGTGTAGAGTGTAGGGTATAGAGTGTAGGGTATAGAGTTTAGAGTGTAGGGTATACAGTGTAGGGTATAGAGTGTAGAGTGTATGGTATAGAGTGTAGGGGATAGAGTGTATGGTATAGAGTGTAGAGTGTAGGGTATAGAGTGTAGGGTATAGAGTGTATGGAATAGAGTGTAGGGTATAAAGTGTAGAGTGTAGGGTATAGAGTGTAGGGTATAGAGCGTAGGGTGTAGGGTATAGAGTGTAAGGTATAGAGTGTAGGGTATAGAGTGTAGAGTGTAGGGTATAGAGTGTATGGTATAGAGTGTAGGGTGTAGAGTGTAGGGTATAAAGTGTAGAGTGTAGGGTATAGAGTGTAGGGTATAGAGTGTATGTTATACAGTGTAGAGTGTAGGGTATAGAGTGTATAGTGTAGGGTATAGAGTGTCGGGTATAGAGTGTAGGGTATAGAGCGTATGGTATAGAGTGTAGGGTATAGAGTGTAGGGTATAGAGTGTAGGGTATAGAGTGTGGGGTATAGAGTGTAGAGTGTAGGGTATAGATTGTAGGGTATGGATTGTATGGTATAGAGTGTAGGGTATAGAGTGTAGGGTATAGAGTGTAGAGTGTACTGATTACAGTGTAGGGTATAGAGTGTAGGGTATAGAATGTATGGAATAGAGTGTAGGGTATAGAGTGTAGGGTATAGAGTGCATGGAATAGAGTGTAGAGTGTAGGGTATAGAGTGTAGGGTATAGAGTGTAGGGTATAGAGTGTAGGGTATAGAGTGTAGAGTGTAGGGTATAGATTGTAGGGTATAGAGTGTAGAGTGTAGGGTATAGAGTGTAGGGTATAGAATGTAGGGTTTAGATTGTAGGGTATAGAGTGTAGGGTATAGAGTGTAGATTGTAGGGTATAGATTATAGGGTATGGATTGTATGGTATAGAGTGTAGGGTATAGAGTGTAGGGTATAGAGTGTAGAGTGTACTGATTACAGTGTAGGGTATAGAGTGTAGGGTATAGAATGTATGGAATAGAGTGTAGGGTATAGAGTGTAGGGTATAGAGTGCATGGAATAGAGTGTAGAGTGTAGGGTATAGAGTGTAGGGTATAGAGTGTATGGTATAGAGTGTAGGGAATAGAGTGTAGGGTATAGAGTGTACTGATTACAGTGTAGGGTATAGAGTGTAGGGTATAGAATGTATGGAATAGAGTGTAGGGTATAGAGTATAGAGTGTAGGGTATAGAGTGTAGGGTATAGAGCGTAGGATGTAGTGTATAGAGTGCAGGGTATAGAGTGTAGGGTATAGAGTGTAGAGTGTAGGGTATAGAGTGTATGGTATAGAGTGTAGAGTGTAGAGTGTAGGGTATAGAGTGTAGGTTATAGAGTGTAGAGTGTAGGGTATAGAGTGTAGAGTGTAGGGTATAGGGTGTAGAGTATAGAGTGTAGGGTATAGAGTGTAGGGTATAGAGTGTAGAGTGTAGGGTATAGAGTGTAGGGTATAGAGTGTAGAGTGTAGGGTATAGAGTGTATGGTATAGAGTGTAGGGTATAGAGTGTAGGGTATAGAGTGTAGGGTATAGAGTGTAGGGTATAGAGTGTAGAGTGTAGGGTATAGAGTGTAGGGCATGGAGTGTAGGGTATAGAGTGTAGGGTATAGAGTGTAGAGTGTAGGGATTAGAGTGTATGGTATAGAGTGTAGGGTATAGAGTGTAGAGTATAGGGTATAGATTGTAGAGTATGGAGTGTAGAGTATAGAGTGTAGGTTATAGAGTGTAGAGTGTAGGGATTAGAGTGTAGGGCATAGAGTGTAGGGCATAGAGTGTATAGTGTAGGGTATAGAGTGTAGGATATAGAGTATAGAGTGTAGGGTATAGAGTGTAGGGTATAGAGTGTAGAGTGTAGGGTATAGAGTGTAGAGTGTAGGGAATAGAGTGTAGGGTATAGAGTGCATGGAATAGAGTGTAGAGTGTATGGTATAGAGTGTAGGGTATAAAGTGTATGGTATAGAGTGTAGGGTACAGAGTGTAGGGTATAGAGTGTAGAGTGTAGGGATTAGACTGTAGGGTATAGAGTGTAGGGTATAGAATGTATGGAATAGAGTATAGGGTATAGAGTGTAGGGTATAGAGTGTAGGGTATAGAGCGTAGGGTGTAGGGTATAGAGTGTAGGGTATAGAGTGTAGGGTATAGAGTGTAGAGTGTAGGGTATAGAGTGTATGGTATAGAGTGTAGGGTATAGAGTGAAGGGTATAGAGTGTAGAGTGTAGGTATAGAGTGTATGGTATAGATTGTATGGTGTAGAGTGTATGGTATAGAGTTTAGGGTATAGAGTGTAGGGTATAGAGTGTAGGGTATAGAGTGTAGGGTATAGAGTGTAGGGTATAGAGTGTAGGGTATAGAGTGTAGAGTGTAGGGTATAGAGTGTAGGGTATGGAGTGTAGGGTAGAGAGTGTAGGGTATAGAGTGTAGAGTGTAGGGATTAGAGTGTATGGTATAGAGTGTAGGGTATAGAGTGTAGAGTATAGGGTATAGAGTGTAGAGTATGGAGTGTAGAGTATAGAGTGTAGGTTATAGAGTGTAGAGTGTAGGGATTAGAGTGTAGGGCATAAAGTGTAGGGCATAGAGTGTATAGTGTAGGGTATAGAGTGTAGGGTATAGAGTATAGAGTGTAGGGTATAGAGTGTAGGGTATAGAGTGTAGAGTGTAGGGTATAGAGTGTAGAGTGTAGGGAATAGAGTGTAGGGTATAGAGTGCATGGAATAGAGTGTAGAGTGTATGGTATAGAGTGTAGGGTATAAAGTGTATGGTATAGAGTGTAGGGTACAGAGTGTAGGGTATAGAGTATAGAGTGTAGGGTATAGAGTGTAGGGTATAGAGCGTAGGGTGTAGGTTATAGAGTGTAGGGTATAGAGTGTAGGGTATAGAGTGTAGAGTGTAGGGTATAGATTGTATGGTATAGAGTGTAGGGTATAGAGTGAAGGGTATAGAGTGTAGAGTGTAGGTATAGAGTGTATGGTATGGATTGTATGGTGTAGAGTGTATGGTATAGAGTTTAGGGTATAGAGTGTATGGTATAGAGTGTAGGGTATAGAGTGTAGAGTGTAGGGTATAGAGTGTAGGGTATAGAGTGTAGGGCATAGTGTGTAGGGTATAGATTGTAGGGTATAGAGTGTATAGTGTAGGGTATAGAGTGTAGGGTTTAGAGTGTATGGTATAGAGTGTAGGAAATAGAGTGTAGAGTGTATGGTATAGAGTGTAGGGTATAGAGTGTAGAGTGTAGGGTATAAAGTGTAGGGTATAGAGTGTAGGGTATAGAGTGTAGAGAGTAGGGTATAGAGTGTAGGGTATAAAGTGTAGGGTATAGAGTGTAGAGTGTAGGGATTAGAGTGTAGGGTATAGAGTGTAGGGTATAGAGTGTAGAATGTACGGTATAGAGTGTAGGGTATAGAGTATAGAGTGTAGGGTATAGAGTGTAGGGTATAGTGTGTAAAGTGTAGAGTGTAGGGTATAGAGTGTAGAGTGTAGGGTATAGAGTGTAGGGTATAGAGTGTATGGAATAGAGTGTAGGGTATAGTGTGTACAGTGTAGGGTATAGAGTGTAGGGTATAGAGCGTAGGGTGTAGGGTATAGAGTGTAGGGTATAGAGTGTAGGGTATAGAGTGTAGAGTGTAGGGTATAGAGTGTAGGGTATAGAGTGTAGGGTATAGAGTGTAGGGTATAGAGTGTAGGGTATAGAGTGTAGGGTATAGAGTGTAGAGTGTAGGATATAGAGTGTAGGGCATGGAGTGTAGGGTATAGAGTGTAGGGTATAGAGTGTAGAGTGTAGGGATTAGAGTGTATGGTATAGAGTGTAGGGTATAGAGTGTAGAGTATAGGGTATAGAGTGTAGAGTATAGAGTGTAGGTTATAGAGTGTAGAGTGTAGGGTTTAGAGTGTAGGGCATAGAGTGTAGGGCATAGAGTGTATAGTGTAGGGTATAGAGTGTAGGATATAGAGTATAGAGTGTAGGGTATAGAGTGTAGGGTATAGAGTGTAGAGTGTAGGGTATAGAGTGTAGAGTGTAGGGAATAGAGTGTAGGGTATAGAGTGCATGGAATAGAGTGTAGAGTGTATGGTATAGAGTGTAGGGTATAAAGTGTAGAGTGTAGGGTATAGAGTGTAGGGTATAGAGTGTACGGTATAGAGTGAAGAGTGTAGGGTGTAGAGTGTAGGGTATAGAGTGTCAGGTATAGAGTGTAGGGTATAGAGTGTATGTTATAGAGTGTAGGGTATAGAGTGTAGAGTGTAGGGTATAGAGTGTAGGGTATAGTGTGTAGGGTATAGATTGTATGGTATAGAGTGTAGGGTATAGAGTGTAGGCATAGAGTGTAGGGTATAGATTGTAGGGTATAGAGTGTAGAGTGTAGGGTATAGAGTGTAGAGTATAGAGTGTATGGTATAGAGTGTAGAGTGTAGGGTATAGAGTGTATAGTGTAGGTTATAGAGTGTAGGGTATAGAGTAAAGGGTATAGAGTGTATGGTATAGAGTGTAGGGAATAGAGTGTAGAGTGTAGGGTATATAGTGTATGGTATAGAGTGTAGGGTATAGAGTGTAGGGTATATAGTGTAGGGTATAGAGTGTAGGGTATAGAGTGTAGGGCATAGAGTGTAGGGTATAGAGTGTAGAGTGTAGGGTATAGAGTGTAGGGTATAGAGTGTAGGGTATAGAGTGTAGAGTGTAGGGATTAGAGTGTAGGGTATAGAATGTAGGGTATAGAGTGTAGAGTGTAGGGTATAGAGTGTAGGGTATAGAGTGTAGGCTATAGAGTGTAGGGTATATAGTGTAAAGTGTAGAGTGTAAGGTATAGAGTGTAGAGTGTAGTGTATAGAGTGTAGGGTATAGAGTGTATGGAATAGAGTGTAGGGTATAAAGTGTAGAGTGTAGGGTATAGAGTGTAGGGTATAGAGCGTAGGGTGTAGGGTATAGAGTGTAAGGTATAGAGTGTAGGGTATAGAGTGTAGAGTGTAGGGTATAGAGTGTATGGTATAGAGTGTAGGGTGTAGAGTGTAGGGTATAGAGTGTAGAGTGTAGGGTATAGAGTGTAGGGTATAGAGTGTATGGTATACAGTGTAGAGTGTAGGGTATAGAGTGTATAGTGTAGGGTATAGAGTGTCGGGTATAGAGTGTAGGGTATAGAGCGTATGGTATAGAGTGTAGGGTATAGAGTGTAGAGTGTAGGGTACAGAGTGGAGGGTATGGAGTGTAGGGTATAGAGTGTAGGGTATAGAGTTTAGGGTATAGAGTGTAGGGTATAGAGTGTAGAGTGTAGGGTATAGAGTGTAGGGTATAGAGTGTAGGGTATAGAGTGTAGAGTATAGAGTGTAGGGTATAGAGTGTAGGGTATAGAGTGTAGAGTGTAGAGTGTAGGGTATAGAGTGTAGGGTATAGAGTGTAGGGTATAGAGTGTAGAGTGTAGGGTATAGAGTGTATGGTATAGAGTGTAGGGTATAGAGTGTAGGGTATAGAGTGTAGGGTATAGAGTGTAGGGTATAGAGTGTAGAGTGTAGGGTATAGATTGTAGGGTATAGAGTGTAGAGTGTAGGGTATAGAGTGTAGGGTATAGAATGTAGGGTTTAGATTGTAGGGTATAGAGTGTAGGGTATAGAGTGTAGATTGTAGGGTATAGATTGTAGGGTATGGATTGTATGGTATAGAGTGTAGGGTATAGAGTGTAGAGTGTACTGATTACAGTGTAGGGTATAGAGTGTAGGGTATAGAATGTATGGAATAGAGTGTAGGGTATAGAGTGTAGGGTATAGAGTGCATGGAATAGAGTGTAGAGTGTAGGGTATAGAGTGTAGGGTATAGAGTGTATGGTATAGAGTGTAGGGAATAGAGTGTAGGGTATAGAGTGTACTGATTACAGTGTAGGGTATAGAGTGTAGGGTATAGAATGTATGGAATAGAGTGTAGGGTATAGAGTATAGAGTGTAGGGTATAGAGTGTAGGGTATAGAGCGTAGGATGTAGTGTATAGAGTGCAGGGTATAGAGTGTAGGGTATAGAGTGTAGAGTGTAGGGTATAGAGTGTATGGTATAGAGTGTAGAGTGTAGAGTGTAGGGTATAGAGTGTAGGGTATAGAGTGTAGAGTGTAGGGTATAGAGTGTAGGGTATAGAGTGTAGAGTGTAGGGTATAGGGTGTAGAGTATAGAGTGTAGGGTATAGAGTGTAGGGTATAGAGTGTAGAGTGTAGGGTATAGAGTGTAGGGTATAGAGTGTAGAGTGTAGGGTATAGAGTGTATGGTATAGAGTGTAGGGTATAGAGTGTAGGGTATAGAGTGTAGGGTATAGAGTGTAGGGTATAGAGTGTAGGGCATGGAGTGTAGGGTATAGAGTGTAGGGTATAGAGTGTAGAGTGTAGGGATTAGAGTGTATGGTATAGAGTGTAGGGTATAGAGTGTAGGGTATAGGGTATAGAGTGTAGAGTATGGAGTGTAGAGTATAGAGTGTAGGTTATAGAGTGTAGAGTGTAGGGATTAGAGTGTAGGGCATAGAGTGTAGGGCATAGAGTGTATAGTGTAGGGTATAGAGTGTAGGATATAGAGTATAGAGTGTAGGGTATAGAGTGTAGGGTATAGAGTGTAGAGTGTAGGGTATAGAGTGTAGAGTGTAGGGAATAGAGTGTAGGGTATAGAGTGCATGGAATAGAGTGTAGAGTGTATGGTATAGAGTGTAGGGTATAAAGTGTATGGTATAGAGTGTAGGGTACAGAGTGTAGGGTATAGAGTGTAGAGTGTAGTGATTAGACTGTAGGGTATAGAGTGTAGGGTATAGAATGTATGGAATAGAGTATAGGGTATAGAGTATAGAGTGTAGGGTATAGAGTGTAGGGTATAGAGCGTAGGGTGTAGGGTATAGAGTGTAGGGTATAGAGTGTAGGGTATAGAGTTTAGAGTGTAGGGTATAGAGTGTATGGTATAGAGTGTAGGGTATAGAGTGAAGGGTATAGAGTGTAGAGTGTAGGTATAGAGTGTATGGTATAGATTGTATGGTGTAGAGTGTATGGTATAGAGTTTAGGGTATAGAGTGTAGGGTATAGAGTGTAGGGTATAGAGTGTAGGGTATAGAGTGTAGGGTATAGAGTGTAGAGTGTAGGGTATAGAGTGTAGGGTATGGAGTGTAGGGTATAGAGTGTAGGGTATAGAGTGTAGAGTGTAGGGATTAGAGTGTATGGTATAGAGTGTAGGGTATAGAGTGTAGAGTATAGGGTATAGAGTGTAGAGTATGGAGTGTAGAGTATAGAGTGTAGGTTATAGAGTGTAGAGTGTAGGGATTAGAGTGTAGGGCATAGAGTGTAGGGCATAGAGTGTATAGTGTAGGGTATAGAGTGTAGGGTATAGAGTATAGAGTGTAGGGTATAGAGTGTAGGGTATAGAGTGTAGAGTGTAGGGTATAGAGTGTAGAGTGTAGGGAATAGAGTGTAGGGTATAGAGTGCATGGAATAGAGTGTAGAGTGTATGGTATAGAGTGTAGGGTATAAAGTGTATGGTATAGAGTGTAGGGTACAGAGTGTAGGGTATAGAGTATAGAGTGTAGGGTATAGAGTGTAGGGTATAGAGCGTAGGGTGTAGGGTATAGAGTGTAGGGTATAGAGTGTAGGGTATAGAGTGTAGAGTGTAGGGTATAGATTGTATGGTATAGAGTGTAGGGTATAGAGTGAAGGGTATAGAGTGTAGAGTGTAGGTATAGAGTGTATGGTATAGATTGTATGGTGTAGAGTGTATGGTATAGAGTTTAGGGTATAGAGTGTATGGTATAGAGTGTAGGGTATAGAGTGTAGAGTGTAGGGTATAGAGTGTAGGGTATAGAGTGTAGGGCATAGTGTGTAGGGTATAGATTGTAGGGTATAGAGTGTATAGTGTAGGGTATAGAGTGTAGGGTTTAGAGTGTATGGTATAGAGTGTAGGGAATAGAGTGTAGAGTGTATGGTATAGAGTGTAGGGTATAGAGTGTAGAGTGTAGGGTATAAAGTGTAGGGTATAGAGTGTAGGGTATAGAGTGTAGAGAGTAGGGTATAGAGTGTAGGGTATAAAGTGTAGGGTATAGAGTGTAGAGTGTAGGGATTAGAGTGTAGGGTATAGAGTGTAGGGTATAGAGTGTAGAATGTACGGTATAGAGTGTAGGGTATAGAGTATAGAGTGTAGGGTATAGAGTGTAGGGTATAGTGTGTAAAGTGTAGAGTGTAGGGTATAGAGTGTAGAGTGTAGGGTATAGAGTGTAGGGTATAGAGTGTATGGAATAGAGTGTAGGGTATAGTGTGTAGAGTGTAGGGTATAGAGTGTAGGGTATAGAGCGTAGGGTGTAGGGTATAGAGTGTAGGGTATAGAGTGTAGGGTATAGAGTGTAGAGTGTAGGGTATAGAGTGTATGGTATAGAGTGTAGGGTGTAGAGTGTAGGGTATAGAGTGCAGAGTGTAGGGTATAGAGTGTAGAGTGTAGGGTATAGAGTGTAGAGTGTATGGGATAGAGTGTAGGGGATAGAGTGTATGGTATAGAGTGTATGGTATAGAGTGTAGGGTATAGAGTGTAGGGTATAGAGTGTAGAGTGTAGGGTATAGAGTGTAGGGTATAGAGTGTAGAGTGTAGGGTATAGAGTGTAGGGTATAGAGTGTATGGTATAGTGTGTATGGTATAGAGTGTATGATATAGATTGTAGGGTATAGAGTGTAGGGTATAGAGTGTAGAGTGTAGGGTATAGAGTGTAGAGTGTAGGGTATAGAGTGTAGGGTACAGAGTTTAGAGTGTAGGGTATACAGTGTAGGGTATAGAGTGTAGAGTGTATGGTATAGAGTGTAGGGGATAGAGTGTATGGTATAGAGTGTAGAGTGTAGGGTATAGAGTGTAGGGTATAGAGTGTATGGAATAGAGTGTAGGGTATAAAGTGTAGAGTGTAGGGTATAGAGTGTAGGGTATAGAGCGTAGGGTGTAGGGTATAGAGTGTAAGGTATAGAGTGTAGGGTATAGAGCGTAGGATGTAGTGTATAGAGTGCAGGGTATAGAGTGTAGGGTATAGAGTGTAGAGTGTAGGGTATAGAGTGTATGGTATAGAGTGTAGAGTGTAGAGTGTAGGGTATAGAGTGTAGGGTATAGAGTGTAGAGTGTAGGGTATAGAGTGTAGGGTATAGAGTGTAGAGTGTAGGGTATAGGGTGTAGAGTATAGAGTGTAGGGTATAGAGTGTAGGGTATAGAGTGTAGAGTGTAGGGTATAGAGTGTAGGGTATAGAGTGTAGAGTGTAGGGTATAGAGTGTATGGTATAGAGTGTAGGGTATAGAGTGTAGGGTATAGAGTGTAGGGTATAGAGTGTAGGGTATAGAGTGTAGGGTATAGAGTGTAGAGTGTAGGGTATAGAGTGTATGGTATAGTGTGTATGGTATAGAGTGTATGATATAGATTGTAGGGTATAGAGTGTAGGGTATAGAGTGTAGAGTGTAGGGTATAGAGTGTAGAGTGTAGGGTATAGAGTGTAGGGTACAGAGTTTAGAGTGTAGGGTATACAGTGTAGGGTATAGAGTGTAGAGTGTATGGTATAGAGTGTAGGGGATAGAGTGTATGGTATAGAGTGTAGAGTGTAGGGTATAGAGTGTAGGGTATAGAGTGTATGGAATAGAGTGTAGGGTATAAAGTGTAGAGTGTAGGGTATAGAGTGTAGGGTATAGAGCGTAGGGTGTAGGGTATAGAGTGTAAGGTATAGAGTGTAGGGTATAGAGCGTAGGATGTAGTGTATAGAGTGCAGGGTATAGAGTGTAGGGTATAGAGTGTAGAGTGTAGGGTATAGAGTGTATGGTATAGAGTGTAGAGTGTAGAGTGTAGGGTATAGAGTGTAGGGTATAGAGTGTAGAGTGTAGGGTATAGAGTGTAGGGTGTAGAGTGTAGGGTATAGGGTGTAGAGTATAGAGTGTAGGGTATAGAGTGTAGGGTATAGAGTGTAGAGTGTAGGGTATAGAGTGTAGGGTATAGAGTGTAGAGTGTAGGGTATAGAGTGTATGGTATAGAGTGTAGGGTATAGAGTGTAGGGTATAGAGTGTAGGGTATAGAGTGTAGGGTATAGAGTGTAGGGTATAGAGTGTAGAGTGTAGGGTATAGAGTGTAGGGCATGGAGTGTAGGGTATAGAGTGTAGGGTATAGAGTGTAGAGTGTAGGGATTAGAGTGTATGGTATAGAGTGTAGGGTATAGAGTGTAGGGTATAGGGTATAGAGTGTAGAGTATGGAGTGTAGAGTATAGAGTGTAGGTTATAGAGTGTAGAGTGTAGGGATTAGAGTGTAGGGCATAGAGTGTAGGGCATAGAGTGTGTAGTGTAGGGTATAGAGTGTAGGATATAGAGTATAGAGTGTAGGGTATAGAGTGTAGGGTATAGAGTGTAGAGTGTAGGGTATAGAGTGTAGAGTGTAGGGAATAGAGTGTAGGGTATAGAGTGTATGGAATAGAGTGTAGAGTGTATGGTATAGAGTGTAGGGTATAAAGTGTATGGTATAGAGTGTAGGGTACAGAGTGTAGGGTATAGAGTGTAGAGTGTAGGGATTAGACTGTAGGGTATAGAGTGTAGGGTATAGAATGTATGGAATAGAGTATAGGGTATAGAGTATAGAGTGTAGGGTATAGAGTGTAGGGTATAGAGCGTAGGGTGTAGGGTATAGAGTGTAGGGTATAGAGTGTAGGGTATAGAGTGTAGAGTGTAGGGTATAGAGTGTATGGTATGGAGTGTAGGGTATAGAGTGAAGGGTATAGAGTGTAGAGTGTAGGTATAGAGTGTATGGTATAGATTGTATGGTGTAGAGTGTATGGTATAGAGTTTAGGCTATAGAGTGTAGGGTATAGAGTGTAGGGTATAGAGTGTAGGGTATAGAGTGTAGGGTATAGAGTGTAGGGTATAGAGTGTAGAGTGTAGGGTATAGAGTGTAGGGTATGGAGTGTAGGGTATAGAGTGTAGGGTATAGAGTGTAGAGTGTAGGGATTAGAGTGTATGGTATAGAGTGTAGGGTATAGAGTGTAGAGTATAGGGTATAGAGTGTAGAGTATGGAGTGTAGAGTATAGAGTGTAGGTTATAGAGTGTAGAGTGTAGGGATTAGAGTGTAGGGCATAGAGTGTAGGGCATAGAGTGTATAGTGTAGGGTATAGAGTGTAGGGTATAGAGTATAGAGTGTAGGGTATAGAGTGTAGGGTATAGAGTGTAGAGTGTAGGGTATAGAGTGTAGAGTGTAGGGAATAGAGTGTAGGGTATAGAGTGCATGGAATAGAGTGTAGAGTGTATGGTATAGAGTGTAGGGTATAAAGTGTATGGTATAGAGTGTAGGGTACAGAGTGTAGGGTATAGAGTATAGAGTGTAGGGTATAGAGTGTAGGGTATAGAGCGTAGGGTGTAGGGTATAGAGTGTAGGGTATAGAGTGTAGGGTATAGAGTGTAGAGTGTAGGGTATAGATTGTATGGTATAGAGTGTAGGGTATAGAGTGAAGGGTATAGAGTGTAGAGTGTAGGTATAGAGTGTATGGTATAGATTGTATGGTGTAGAGTGTATGGTATAGAGTTTAGGGTATAGAGTGTATGGTATAGAGTGTAGGGTATAGAGTGTAGAGTGTAGGGTATAGAGTGTAGGGTATAGAGTGTAGGGCATAGTGTGTAGGGTATAGATTGTAGGGTATAGAGTGTATAGTGTAGGGTATAGAGTGTAGGGTTTAGAGTGTATGGTATAGAGTGTAGGGAATAGAGTGTAGAGTGTATGGTATAGAGTGTAGGGTATAGAGTGTAGAGTGTAGGGTATAAAGTGTAGGGTATAGAGTGTAGGGTATAGAGTGTAGAGAGTAGGGTATAGAGTGTAGGGTATAAAGTGTAGGGTATAGAGTGTAGAGTGTAGGGATTAGAGTGTAGGGTATAGAGTGTAGGGTATAGAGTGTAGAATGTACGGTATAGAGTGTAGGGTATAGAGTATAGAGTGTAGGGTATAGAGTGTAGGGTATAGTGTGTAAAGTGTAGAGTGTAGGGTATAGAGTGTAGAGTGTAGGGTATAGAGTGTAGGGTATAGAGTGTATGGAATAGAGTGTAGGGTATAGTGTGTAGAGTGTAGGGTATAGAGTGTAGGGTATAGAGCGTAGGGTGTAGGGTATAGAGTGTAGGGTATAGAGTGTAGGGTATAGAGTGTAGAGTGTAGGGTATAGAGTGTATGGTATAGAGTGTAGGGTGTAGAGTGTAGGGTATAGAGTGTAGAGTGTAGGGTATAGAGTGTAGAGTGTAGGGTATAGAGTGTAGAGTGTATGGGATAGAGTGTAGGGGATAGAGTGTATGGTATAGAGTGTATGGTATAGAGTGTAGGGTATAGAGTGTAGGGTATAGAGTGTAGAGTGTAGGGTATAGAGTGTAGGGTATAGAGTGTAGAGTGTAGGGTATAGAGTGTAGGGTATAGAGTGTAGAGTGTATGGTATAGTGTGTATGGTATAGAGTGTATGATATAGATTGTAGGGTATAGAGTGTAGGGTATAGAGTGTAGAGTGTAGGGTATAGAGTGTAGAGTGTAGGGTATAGAGTGTAGGGTATAGAGTTTAGAGTGTAGGGTATACAGTGTAGGGTATAGAGTGTAGAGTGTATGGTATAGAGTGTAGGGGATAGAGTGTATGGTATAGAGTGTAGAGTGTAGGGTATAGAGTGTAGGGTATAGAGTGTATGGAATAGAGTGTAGGGTATAAAGTGTAGAGTGTAGGGTATAGAGTGTAGGGTATAGAGCGTAGGGTGTAGGGTATAGAGTGTAAGGTATAGATTGTAGGGTATAGAGTGTAGAGTGTAGGGTATAGAGTGTATGGTATAGAGTGTAGGGTGTAGAGTGTAGGGTATAGAGTGTAGAGTGTAGGGTATAGAGTGTAGGGTATAGAGTGTATGTTATACAGTGTAGAGTGTAGGGTATAGAGTGTATAGTGTAGGGTATAGAGTGTCGGGTATAGAGTGTAGGGTATAGAGCGTATGGTATAGAGTGTAGGGTATAGAGTGTAGGGTATAGAGTGTAGGGTATAGAGTGTGGGGTATAGAGTGTAGAGTGTAGGGTATAGATTGTAGGGTATAGAGTGTAGAGTGTAGGGTATAGAGTGTAGGGTATAGAATGTAGGGTTTAGAGTGTAGGGTATAGAGTGTAGGGTATAGAGTGTAGATTGTAGGGTATAGATTGTAGGGTATGGATTGTATGGTATAGAGTGTAGGGTATAGAGTGTAGGGTATAGAGTGTAGAGTGTACTGGTTACAGTGTAGGGTATAGAGTGTAGGGTATAGAATGTATGGAATAGAGTGTAGGGTATAGAGTGCATGGAATAGAGTGTAGAGTGTAGGGTATAGAGTGTAGGGTATAGAGTGTATGGTATAGAGTGTAGGGAATAGAGTGTAGGGTATAGAGTGTACTGATTACAGTGTAGGGTATAGAGTGTAGGGTATAGAATGTATGGAATAGAGTGTAGGGTATAGAGTATAGAGTGTAGGGCATAGAGTGTAGGGTATAGAGTGTAGGGTATAGAGTGCAGGGTGTAGAGTGTAGGGTATAGAGTGTAGAGTGTAGGGTATAGAGTGTATGGTATAGAGTGTAGAGTGTAGGGTATAGAGTGTAGGGTATAGAGTGTAGAGTGTAGGGTATAGAGTGTAGGGTATAGAGTGTAGAGTGTAGGGTATAGGGTGTAGAGTATAGAGTGTAGGGTATAGAGTGTAGGGTATAGAGTGTAGAGTGTAGGGTATAGAGTGTAGGGTATAGAGTGTAGGGTATAGAGTGTAGAGTGTAGGGTATAGAGTGTATGGTATAGAGTGTAGGGTATAGAGTGTAGAGTGTAGGGTATAGAGTGTAGGGTATAGAGTGTAGGGTATAGAGTGTAGAGTGTAGGGTATAGAGTGTAGGGTATGGAGTGTAGGGTATAGAGTGTAGGGTATAGAGTGTAGAGTGTAGGTATTAGAGTGTATGGTATAGAGTGTAGGGTATAGAGTGTAGAGTATAGGGTATAGAGTGTAGAGTATGGAGTGTAGAGTATAGAGTATAGGTTATAGAGTGTAGAGTGTAGGGATTAGAGTGTAGGGCATAGAGTGTAGGTCATAGAGTGTATAGTGTAGGGTATAGAGTGTAGGGTATAGAGTATAGAGTGTAGGGTATAGAGTGTAGGGTATAGAGTGTAGGGTATAGAGTGTAGAGTGTAGGGTATAGAGTGTATGGTATAGAATGTAGGGTATAGAGTGAAGGGTATAGAGTGTAGAGTGTAGGGTATAGAGTGTAGGGTATAGAGTGTAGGATATAGAGTGTAGAGTGTAGGGTATAGAGTGTAGGGCATAGTGTGTAGGGTATAGATTGTAGGGTATAGAGTGTATAGTGTAGGGTATAGAGTGTAGGGTTTAGAGTGTATGGTATAGAGTGTAGGGAATAGAGTGTAGAGTGTATGGTATAGAGTGTAGAGTATAGAGTGTAGAGTGTAGGGTATAAAGTGTAGGGTATAGAGTGTAGGGTATAGAGTGTAGAGAGTAGGGTATAGAGTGTAGGGTATAAAGTGTAGGGTATAGAGTGTAGAGTGTAGGGATTAGAGTGTAGGGTATAGAGTGTAGGGTATACAGTGTAGAATGTACGGTATAGAGTGTAGGGTATAGAGTGTAGGGTATACTGTGTAGAGTGTAGGGTATAGAGTGTAAGGTATAGAGGGTAGGGTATAGAGTGTATGGTGTAGAGTGTAGGGTATAGAGTGTAGGGTATAGAGTGTAGGGTATAGAGTGTATGGTATAGAGTTTAGGGTATAGAGTGTAGGGTATAGAGTGTAAGCTATAAAGTGTAGGGTGTAGAGTGTAGGGTATAGAGTGTAGGGTATAGAGTGTAGGGTATAGAGTGTAGGGTATAGAGTGTAGAGTGTAGGGTATAGAGTGTATGGTATAGAGTGTAAGCTATAAAGTGTAGGGTGTAGAGTGTAGGGTATAGAGTGTAGGGTATAGAGTGTAGGGTATAGAGTGTAGGGTATAGAGTGTGAGGTATAGAGCGTAGTGTGTAGGGTATAGAGTGTAGGGTATAGAGTGTAAGGTATAAAGTGAAGGGTGTAGAGTGTAGGGGATAGAGTGTAGGGTATAGAGTGTAGGGTATAGAGGGTAGGGTATAGAGTGTATGGTGTAGAGTGTAGAGTGTAGGGTATAGAGTGTAGGGTATAGAGTGTAGGGTATAGAGTGTATGGTATAGAGTGTAGGGTATAGAGTGTAAGGTATAATGTGTAGAGTGTAGGGTATAGAGTGTAGGGTATAGAGTGTAGGGTATAGAGTGTAGGGTATAGAGTGTAAGTTATAGAGTGTAGAGTGTAGGGTATAGAGTGTAAGGTATAGAGTGTAGGGTTTAGAGAGTAGGGTATAGAGTGTAGAGTGTAGGGTATAGAGTGTAGAGTGTGTGGTATAGAGTGCAGGGGATAGAGTGTAGAGTGTGAGGTATAGAGTGTAGGGTATAGAGTGTATGGTATGGAGTGTATGGTATAGATTGTAGGGTATAGAGTGTAGGGTATAGCGTGTAGAGTGTAGGGTATAGAGTGTATGGTATAGAGTGTATGGTATAGATTGTAGGGTATAGAGTGTAGGGTATAGATTGTAGAGAATAGGGTATAGAGTGTAGAGTGTAGGGTATAGAGTGTAGGGTATAGAGTGTAGAGTGTATGGTATAGAGTGCAGGGGATAGACTGTAGAGTGTGAGGTATAGAGTGTAGGGTATAGAGTGTATGGTATAGAGTGTATGGTATAGATTGTAGGGTATAGAGTGTAGGGTATAGAGTGTAGAGTGTAGGGTATAGAGTGTAGAGTGTAGGGTATAAAGTGTAGGGTATAGAGTGTAGAGTGTAGGGTATAGAGGGTAGGGTATAGAGTGTATGGTATAGAGTGTATGGTATAGATTGTAGGGTATAGAGTGTAGGGTATAGAGTGTAGATTGTAGGGTATAGAGTGTAGAGTGTAGGGTATAGAGTGTAGGGTATAGAGTGTAGGGTATAGAGTGTAGAGTGTAGGGTATAGAGTGTAGAGTGTATGGTATAGAGTGCAGGGGATAGAGTGTAGAGTGTGAGGTATAGAGTGTAGGGTATAGAGTGTATGGTATAGAGTGTAGGGTATAGAGTGTAGGGTATAGAGTGTAGGGTATAGAGTGTAGGGTGTAGAGTGTATGGTATAGAGTGTATGGTATAGATTGTAGGGTATAGAGTGTAGGGTATAGAGTGTAGAGTGTAGGGTACAGAGTGTAGAGTGTAGGGTATAGAGTGTAGGGTGTAGAGTGTAGAGTGTAGGGTGTAGAGTGTAGGGTATAGAGTGTAGAGTGTATGGTATAGAGTGCAGGGGATAGAGTGTAGAGTGTGAGGTATAGAGTGTAGGGTATAGAGTGTATGGTATAGAGTGTATGGTATAGATTGTAGGGCATAGAGTGTAGGGTATAGAGTGTAGAGTGTAGGGTATAGAGTGTAGGGTATAGAGTGTAGGGTATAGAGTGTATGGTATAGAGTGTATGGTATAGATTGTAGGGTACAGAGTGTAGGGTATAGAGTGTAGAGTGTAGGGTATAGAGTGTAGAGTGTAGGTTATAGAGTGTAGGGTATAGAGTGCAGAGTGTAGGGTATAGAGTGTAGAGTGTATGGTATAGAGTGTAGGGGATAAAGTGTATGGTATAGAGTGTAGGGGATAAAGTGTATGGTATAGAGTGTATGGTATAGAGTGTAGAGTATAGAGTGTAGGGTATAGAGTGAGGAGTGTAGGGTATAGAGTGTAGGGTATAGAGTGTAGGGTATAGAGTGTAGGGTGTAGAGATTAGGGTATAGAGTGTAGGGTATAGGGTGTAGGGTATAGAGTGTAGGGTGTAGAGTGTAGGGTATATAGTGTAGGGTATAGAGTGTAGGGTATAGAGTGTAGGGTATAGCGTGTAGGGTATAGAGTGTAGGTTATAGAGTGTAGGGTATAGAGTGTAGGGTATAAAGTGTAGAGTGTAGGGTATAGAGTGTATGGTATAGAGTGTAGAGTGTAGGGTATAGAGTGTATGGTATAGATTGTAGGGTGTAGAATGTATGTTATAGAGTGTAGGGTATAGAGTGTATGGTATAGATTGTAGGGTGTAGAATGTATGTTATAGAGTGTAGGGTATAGAGATTAGAGTGTAGGGTATAGAGTGTAGGGTATAGAGTGTATGGTATAGAGTCTAGGGTATAGAGTGTAGAGTGTAGGGTATAGAGTGTATGGTATAGAGTGTAGGGTATAGAGTGTAGGGTGTAGAGTGTATGGTATAGAGTGTAGGGTATAGTGTGTAGAGTGTAGGGTATAGAGTGTAGGGTATAGAGTGTAGGGTATAGAGTGTAGAGTGTAGAGTATAGAGTGTAGAGTTTAGGGTATAGAGTGTAGAGTGTAGGGTATAGAGTGTAGGGTATAGAGTGTAGGGTATTGAGTGTAGGGTATAGAGTGTAGAGTGTAGGGTATAGAGTGTAAGGTATAGAGTGTAGGGTATAGAGTGTAGGGTATAGAGTGTAGAGTATAGAGTGTAGGGTATAGAGTGTAGAGTGTAGCGTATAGAGTGTAGGGTATAGAGTGTAGGGTATAGTGTGTATGGTATAGAGTTTAGGGTATAGAGTGTATGGTATAGAGCGTAGGGTATCGAGTGTAGAGTGTAGGGTATAGAGTGTAGATTGTAGGGTATAGAGTGTAGGGTATATAGTGTAGAGTGTATGGTATAGAGTGTAGGGTATAGAGTGTGTGGTATAGAGTGTATGGTATAGCGTGTAGGGTATGGAGTGTATGGTATAGATTGTAGAGTGTAGGGTATAGTGTGTAGGGTATAGAGTGTAGGGTATAGAGTGTAGGGCATAGAGTGTAGGGTATAGATTGTAGGGTATAGAGTGTAGAGTGTAGGGTATAGAGTGTAGAGTATAGAGTGTATGGTATAGAGTGTAGAGTGTAGGGTATAGAGTGTATAGTGTAGGTTATAGAGTGTAGGGTATAGAGTAAAGGGTATAGAGTGTATGGTATAGAGTGTAGGGAATAGAGTGTAGAGTGTAGGGTATATAGTGTATGGTATAGAGTGTAGGGTATAGAGTTTGGGTATATAGTGTAGGGTATAGAGTGTAGGGTATAGAGTGTAGGGTATAGAGTGTAGAGTGTAGGGTATAGAGTGTAGGGTATAGAGTGTAGGGTATAGAGTGTAGGGTATAGAGTGTAGAGTGTAGGGATTAGAGTGTAGGGTATAGAATGTAGGGTATAGAGTGTAGAGTGTAGGGTATAGAGTGTAGGGTATAGAGTGTAGGCTATAGAGTGTAGGGTATATAGTGTAAAGTGTAGAGTGTAAGGTATAGAGTGTAGAGTGTAGTGTATAGAGTGTAGGGTATAGAGTGTATGGAATAGAGTGTAGGGTATAAAGTGTAGAGTGTAGGGTATAGAGTGTAGGGTATAGAGCGTAGGGTGTAGGGTATAGAGTATAAGGTATAGAGTGTAGGGTATAGAGTGTAGAGTGTAGGGTATAGAGTGTATGGTATAGAGTGTAGGGTGTAGAGTGTAGGGTATAGAGTGTAGAGTGTAGGGTATAGAGTGTAGGGTATAGAGTGTATGGTATACAGTGTAGAGTGTAGGGTATAGAGTGTATAGTGTAGGGTATAGAGTGTCGGGTATAGAGTGTAGGGTATAGAGCGTATGGTATAGAGTGTAGGGTATAGAGTGTAGAGTGTAGGGTACAGAGTGGAGGGTATGGAGTGTAGGGTATAGAGTGTAGGGTATAGAGTTTAGGGTATAGAGTGTAGGGTATAGAGTGTAGAGTGTAGGGTATAGAGTGTAGGGTATAGAGTGTAGGGTATAGAGTGTAGAGTATAGAGCGTAGGGTATAGAGTGTAGGGTATAGAGTGTAGAGTGTAGAGTGTAGGGTATAGAGTGTAGGGTATAGAGTGTAGGGTATAGAGTGTAGAGTGTAGGGTATAGAGTGTATGGTATAGAGTGTAGGGTATAGAGTGTAGGGTATAGAGTGTAGGGTATAGAGTGTAGGGTATAGAGTGTAGACTATAGAGTGTAGGGTATAGAGTGTAGGGTATAGAGTGTAGAGTGTAGAGTGTAGGGTATAGAGTGTAGGGTATAGAGTGTAGGGTATAGAGTGTAGAGTGTAGGGTATAGAGTGTATGGTATAGAGTGTAGGGTATAGAGTGTAGGGTATAGAGTGTAGGGTATAGAGTGTAGGGTATAGAGTGTAGAGTGTACGGTATAGATTGTAGGGTATAGAGTGTAGAGTGTAGGGTATAGAGTGTAGGGTATAGAATGTAGGGTTTAGATTGTAGGGTATAGAGTGTAGGGTATAGAGTGTAGATTGTAGGGTATAGATTGTAGGGTATGGATTGTATGGTATAGAGTGTAGGGTATAGAGTGTAGGGTATAGAGTGTAGAGTGTACTGATTACAGTGTAGGGTATAGAGTGTAGGGTATAGAATGTATGGAATAGAGTGTAGGGTATAGAGTGTAGGGTATAGAGTGCATGGAATAGAGTGTAGAGTGTAGGGTATAGAGTGTAGGGTATAGAGTGTATGGTATAGAGTGTAGGGAATAGAGTGTAGGGTATAGAGTGTACTGATTACAGTGTAGGGTATAGAGTGTAGGGTATAGAATGTATGGAATAGAGTGTAGGGTATAGAGTATAGAGTGTAGGGTATAGAGTGTAGGGTATAGAGCGTAGGGTGTAGTGTATAGAGTGCAGGGTATAGAGTGTAGGGTATAGAGTGTAGAGTGTAGGGTATAGAGTGTATGGTATAGAGTGTAGAGTGTAGAGTGTAGGGTATAGAGTGTAGGGTATAGAGTGTAGAGTGTAGGGTATAGAGTGTAGGGTATAGAGTGTAGAGTGTAGGGTATAGGGTGTAGAGTATAGAGTGTAGGGTATAGAGTGTAGGGTATAGAGTGTAGAGTGTAGGGTATAGAGTGTAGAGTGTAGGGTATAGAGTGTATGGTATAGAGTGTAGGGTATAGAGTGTAGGGTATAGAGTGTAGGGTATAGAGTGTAGGGTATAGAGTGTAGGGTATAGAGTGTAGAGTGTAGGGTATAGAGTGTAGGGCATGGAGTGTAGGGTATAGAGTGTAGGGTATAGAGTGTAGAGTGTAGGGATTAGAGTGTATGGTATAGAGTGTAGGGTATAGAGTGTAGAGTATAGGGTATAGAGTGTAGAGTATGGAGTGTAGAGTATAGAGTGTAGGTTATAGAGTGTAGAGTGTAGGGATTAGAGTGTAGGGCATAGAGTGTAGGGCATAGAGTGTATAGTGTAGGGTATAGAGTGTAGGATATAGAGTATAGAGTGTAGGGTATAGAGTGTAGGGTATAGAGTGTAGAGTGTAGGGTATAGAGTGTAGAGTGTAGGGAATAGAGTGTAGGGTATAGAGTGCATGGAATAGAGTGTAGAGTGTATGGTATGGAGTGTAGGGTATAAAGTGTATGGTATAGAGTGTAGGGTACAGAGTGTAGGGTATAGAGTGTAGAGTGTAGGGATTAGACTGTAGGGTATAGAGTGTAGGGTATAGAATGTATGGAATAGAGTATAGGGTATAGAGTATAGAGTGTAGGGTATAGAGTGTAGGGTATAGAGCGTAGGGTGTAGGGTATAGAGTGTAGGGTATAGAGTGTAGGGTATAGAGTGTAGAGTGTAGGGTATAGAGTGTATGGTATAGAGTGTAGGGTATAGAGTGAAGGGTATAGAGTGTAGAGTGTAGGTATAGAGTGTATGGTATAGATTGTATGGTGTAGAGTGTATGGTATAGAGTTTAGGGTATAGAGTGTAGGGTATAGAGTGTAGGGTATAGAGTGTAGGGTATAGAGTGTAGGGTATAGAGTGTAGGGTATAGAGTGTAGGGTATAGAGTATAGAGTGTAGGGTATGGAGTGTAGGGTATAGAGTGTAGGGTATAGAGTGTAGAGTGTAGGGATTAGAGTGTATGGTATAGAGTGTAGGGTATAGAGTGTAGAGTATAGGGTATAGAGTGTAGAGTATGGAGTGTAGAGTATAGAGTGTAGGTTATAGAGTGTAGAGTGTAGGGATTAGAGTGTAGGGCATAGAGTGTATAGTGTAGGGTATAGAGTGTAGGGTATAGAGTATAGAGTGTAGGGTATAGAGTGTAGGGTATAGAGTGTAGAGTGTAGGGTATAGAGTGTAGAGTGCAGGGAATAGAGTGTAGGGTATAGAGTGCATGGAATAGAGTGTAGAGTGTATGGTATAGAGTGTAGGGTATAAAGTGTATGGTATAGAGTGTAGGGTACAGAGTGTAGGGTATAGAGTATAGAGTGTAGGGTATAGAGTGTAGGGTATAGAGCGTAGGGTGTAGGGTATAGAGTGTAGGGTATAGAGTGTAGGGTATAGAGTGTAGAGTGTAGGGTATAGATTGTATGGTATAGAGTGTAGGGTATAGAGTGAAGGGTATAGAGTGTAGAGTGTAGGTATAGAGTGTATGGTATAGATTGTATGGTGTAGAGTGTATGGTATAGAGTTTAGGGTATAGAGTGTATGGTATAGAGTGTAGGGTATAGAGTGTAGAGTGTAGGGTATAGAGTGTAGGGTATAGAGTGTAGGGCATAGTGTGTAGGGTATAGATTGTAGGGTATAGAGTGTATAGTGTAGGGTATAGAGTGTAGGGTTTAGAGTGTATGGTATAGAGTGTAGGGAATAGAGTGTAGAGTGTATGGTATAGAGTGTAGGGTATAGAGTGTAGAGTGTACGGTATAAAGTGTAGGGTATAGAGTGTAGGGTATAGAGTGTAGAGAGTAGGGTATAGAGTGTAGGGTATAAAGTGTAGGGTATAGAGTGTAGAGTGTAGGGATTAGAGTGTAGGGTATAGAGTGTAGGGTATAGAGTGTAGAATGTACGGTATAGAGTGTAGGGTATAGAGTATAGAGTGTAGGGTATAGAGTGTAGGGTATAGTGTGTAAAGTGTAGAGTGTAGGGTATAGAGTGTAGAGTGTAGGGTATAGAGTGTAGGGTATAGAGTGTATGGAATAGAGTGTAGGGTATAGTGTGTAGAGTGTAGGGTATAGAGTGTAGGGTATAGAGCGTAGGGTGTTGGGTATAGAGTGTAGGGTATAGAGTGTAGGGTATAGAGTGTAGAGTGTAGGGTATAGAGTGTATGGTATAGAGTGTAGGGTGTAGAGTGTAGGGTATAGAGTGTAGAGTGTAGGGTATAGAGTGTAGAGTGTAGGGTATAGAGTGTAGAGTGTATGGGATAGAGTGTAGGGGATAGAGTGTATGGTATAGAGTGTATGGTATAGAGTGTAGGGTATAGAGTGTAGGGTATAGAGTGTAGAGTGTAGGGTATAGATTGTAGGGTATAGAGTGTAGAGTGTAGGGTATAGAGTGTAGGGTATAGAGTGTAGAGTGTATGGTATAGTGTGTATGGTATAGAGTGTATGATATAGATTGTAGGGTATAGAGTGTAGGGTATAGAGTGTAGAGTGTAGGGTATAGAGTGTAGAGTGTAGGGTATAGAGTGTAGGGTATAGAGTTTAGAGTGTAGGGTATACAGTGTAGGGTATAGAGTGTAGAGTGTATGGTATAGAGTGTAGGGGATAGAGTGTATGGTATAGAGTGTAGAGTGTAGGGTATAGAGTGTAGGGTATAGAGTGTATGGAATAGAGTGTAGGGTATAAAGTGTAGAGTGTAGGGTATAGAGTGTAGGGTATAGAGCGTAGGGTGTAGGGTATAGAGTGTAAGGTATAGAGTGTAGGGTATAGAGTGTAGAGTGTAGGGTATAGAGTGTATGGTATAGAGTGTAGGGTGTAGAGTGTAGGGTATAGAGTGTAGAGTGTAGGGTATAGAGTGTAGGGTATAGAGTGTATGTTATACAGTGTAGAGTGTAGGGTATAGAGTGTATAGTGTAGGGTATAGAGTGTCGGGTATAGAGTGTAGGGTATAGAGCGTATGGTATAGAGTGTAGGGTATAGAGTCGAGGGTATGGAGTGTAGGGTATAGAGTGTAGGGTATAGAGTTTAGGGTATAGAGTGTAGGGTATAGAGTGTAGAGTGTAGGGTATAGAGTGTAGGGTATAGAGTGTAGGGTATAGAGTGTAGAGTATAGAGTGTAGGGTATAGAGTGTAGGGTATAGAGTGTAGAGTGTAGGGTATAGAGTGTAGAGTGTATGGTATAGAGTGCAGGGGATAGAGTGTAGAGTGTGAGGTATAGAGTGTAGGGTATAGAGTGTATGGTATAGAGTGTAGGGTATAGAGTGTAGGGTATAGAGTGTAGGGTGTAGAGTGTATGGTATAGAGTGTATGGTATAGATTGTAGGGTATAGAGTGTAGGGTATAGAGTGTAGAGTGTAGGGTATAGAGTGTAGAGTGTAGGGTATAGAGTGTAGGGTGTAGAGTGTAGAGTGTAGGGTGTAGAGTGTAGGGTATAGAGTGTATGGTATAGAGTGCAGGGGATAGAGTGTAGAGTGTGAGGTATAGAGTGTAGGGTATAGAGTGTATGGTATAGAGTGTATGGTATAGATTGTAGGGCATAGAGTGTAGGGTATAGAGTGTAGAGTGTAGGGTATAGAGTGTAGGGTATAGAGTGTAGGGTATAGAGTGTATGGTATAGAGTGTATGGTATAGATTGTAGGGTATAGAGTGTAGGGTATAGAGTGTAGAGTGTAGGGTATAGAGTGTAGAGTGTAGGTTATAGAGTGTAGGGTATAGAGTGCAGAGTGTAGGGTATAGAGTGTAGAGTGTATGGTATAGAGTGTAGGGGATAAAGTGTATGGTATAGAGTGTAGGGGATAAAGTGTATGGTATAGAGTGTATGGTATAGAGTGTAGAGTATAGAGTGTAGGGTATAGAGTGTAGAGTGTAGGGTATAGAGTGTAGGGTATAGAGTGTAGGGTATAGAGTGTAGGGTGTAGAGATTAGGGTATAGAGTGTAGGGTATAGGGTGTAGGGTATAGAGTGTAGGGTGTAGAGTGTAGGGTATATAGTGTAGGGTATAGAGTGTAGGGTATAGAGTGTAGGGTATAGCGTGTAGGGTATAGAGTGTAGGTTATAGAGTGTAGGGTATAGAGTGTAGGGTATAAAGTGTAGAGTGTAGGGTATAGAGTGTATGGTATAGAGTGTAGAGTGTAGGGTATAGAGTGTATGGTATAGATTGTAGGGTGTAGAATGTATGTTATAGAGTGTAGGGTATAGAGTGTATGGTATAGATTGTAGGGTGTAGAATGTATGTTATAGAGTGTAGGGTATAGAGTGTATGGTATAGAGATTAGAGTGTAGGGTATAGAGTGTAGGGTATAGAGTGTATGGTATAGAGTCTAGGGTATAGAGTGTAGAGTGTAGGGTATAGAGTGTATGGTATAGAGTGTAGGGTATAGAGTGTAGGGTGTAGAGTGTATGGTATAGAGTGTAGGGTATAGTGTGTAGAGTGTAGGGTATAGAGTGTAGGGTATAGAGTGTAGGGTATAGAGTGTAGAGTGTAGAGTATAGAGTGTAGAGTTTAGGGTATAGAGTGTAGAGTGTAGGGTATAGAGTGTAGGGTATAGAGTGTAGGGTATTGAGTGTAGGGTATAGAGTGTAGAGTGTAGGGTATAGAGTGTAAGGTATAGAGTGTAGGGTATAGAGTGTAGGGTATAGAGTGTAGAGTATAGAGTGTAGGGTATAGAGTGTAGAGTGTAGCGTATAGAGTGTAGGGTATAGAGTGTAGGGTATAGTGTGTATGGTATAGAGTTTAGGGTATAGAGTGTATGGTATAGAGCGTAGGGTATCGAGTGTAGAGTGTAGGGTATAGAGTGTAGATTGTAGGGTATAGAGTGTAGGGTATATAGTGTAGAGTGTATGGTATAGAGTGTAGGGTATAGAGTGTGTGGTATAGAGTGTACGGTATAGCGTGTAGGGTATGGAGTGTATGGTATAGATTGTAGAGTGTAGGGTATAGTGTGTAGGGTATAGAGTGTAGGGTATAGAGTGTAGGGCATAGAGTGTAGGGTATAGATTGTAGGGTATAGAGTGTAGAGTGTAGGGTATAGAGTGTAGAGTATAGAGTGTATGGTATAGAGTGTAGAGTGTAGGGTATAGAGTGTATAGTGTAGGTTATAGAGTGTAGGGTATAGAGTAAAGGGTATAGAGTGTATGGTATAGAGTGTAGGGAATAGAGTGTAGAGTGTAGGGTATATAGTGTATGGTATAGAGTGTAGGGTATAGAGTGTAGGGTATATAGTGTAGGGTATAGAGTGTAGGGTATAGAGTGTAGGGTATAGAGTGTAGAGTGTAGGGTATAGAGTGTAGGGTATAGAGTGTAGGGTATAGAGTGTAGGGTATAGAGTGTAGAGTGTAGGGATTAGAGTGTAGGGTATAGCATGTAGGGTAAAGAGTGTAGAGTGTAGGGTATAGAGTGTAGGGTATAGAGTGTAGGCTATAGAGTGTAGGGTATATAGTGTAAAGTGTAGAGTGTAAGGTATAGAGTGTAGAGTGTAGTGTATAGAGTGTAGGGTATAGAGTGTATGGAATAGAGTATAGGGTATAAAGTGTAGAGTGTAGGGTATAGAGTGTAGGGTATAGAGCGTAGGGTGTAGGGTATAGAGTGTAAGGTATAGAGTGTAGGGTATAGAGTGTAGAGTGCAGGGTATAGAGTGTATGGTATAGAGTGTAGGGTGTAGAGTGTAGGGTATAGAGTGTAGAGTGTAGGGTATAGAGTGTAGGGTATAGAGTGTATGGTATACAGTGTAGAGTGTAGGGTATAGAGTGTATAGTGTAGGGTATAGAGTGTCGGGTATAGAGTGTAGGGTATAGAGCGTATGGTATAGAGTGTAGGGTATAGAGTGTAGAGTGTAGGGTACAGAGTGGAGGGTATGGAGTGTAGGGTATAGAGTGTAGGGTATAGAGTTTAGGGTATAGAGTGTAGGGTATAGAGTGTAGAGTGTAGGGTATAGAGTGTAGGGTATAGAGTGTAGGGTATAGAGTGTAGAGTATAGAGTGTAGGGTATAGAGTGTAGGGTATAGAGTGTAGAGTGTAGAGTGTAGGGTATAGAGTGTAGGGTATAGAGTGTAGGGTATAGAGTGTAGAGTGTAGGGTATAGAGTGTATGGTATAGAGTGTAGGGTATAGAGTGTAGGGTATAGAGTGTAGGGTATAGAGTGTAGGGTATAGAGTGTAGAGTGTACGGTATAGATTGTAGGGTATAGAGTGTAGAGTGTAGGGTATAGAGTGTAGGGTATAGAATGTAGGGTTTAGATTGTAGGGTATAGAGTGTAGGGTATAGAGTGTAGATTGTAGGGTATAGATTGTAGGGTATGGATTGTATGGTATAGAGTGTAGGGTATAGAGTGTAGGGTATAGAGTGTAGAGTGTACTGATTACAGTGTAGGGTATAGAGTGTAGGGTATAGAATGTATGGAATAGAGTGTAGGGTATAGAGTATAGAGTGTAGGGTATAGAGTGTAGGGTATAGAGCGTAGGGTGTAGTGTATAGAGTGCAGGGTATAGAGTGTAGGGTATAGAGTGTAGAGTGTAGGGTATAGAGTGTATGGTATAGAGTGTAGAGTGTAGAGTGTAGGGTATAGAGTGTAGGGTATAGAGTGTAGAGTGTAGGGTATAGAGTGTAGGGTATAGAGTGTAGAGTGTAGGGTATAGGGTGTAGAGTATAGAGTGTAGGGTATAGAGTGTAGGGTATAGAGTGTAGAGTGTAGGGTATAGAGTGTATGGTATAGAGTGTAGAGTGTAGAGTGTAGGGTATAGAGTGTAGGGTATAGAGTGTAGAGTGTAGGGTATAGAGTGTAGGGTATAGAGTGTAGAGTGTAGGGTATAGGGTGTAGAGTATAGAGTGTAGGGTATAGAGTGTAGGGTATAGAGTGTAGAGTGTAGGGTATAGAGTGTAGGGTATAGAGTGTAGAGTGCAGGGTATAGAGTGTATGGTATAGAGTGTAGGGTATAGAGTGTAGGGTATAGAGTGTAGGGTATACCGTGTAGGGTATAGAGTGTAGGGTATAGAGTGTAGAGTGTAGGGTATAGAGTGTAGGGCATGGAGTGTAGGGTATAGAGTGTAGGGTATAGAGTGTAGAGTGTAGGGATTAGAGTGTATGGTATAGAGTGTAGGGTATAGAGTGTAGAGTATAGGGTATAGAGTGTAGAGTATGGAGTGTAGAGTATAGAGTGTAGGTTATAGAGTGTAGAGTGTAGGGATTAGAGTGTAGGGCATAGAGTGTAGGGCATAGAGTGTATAGTGTAGGGTATAGAGTGTAGGATATAGAGTATAGAGTGTAGGGTATAGAGTGTAGGGTATAGAGTGTAGAGTGTAGGATATAGAGTGTAGAGTGTAGGGAATAGAGTGTAGGGTATAGAGTGCATGGAATAGAGTGTAGAGTGTATGGTATAGAGTGTAGGGTATAAAGTGTATGGTATAGAGTGTAGGGTACAGAGTGTAGGGTATAGAGTGTAGAGTGTAGGGATTAGACTGTAGGGTATAGAGTGTAGGGTATAGAATGTATGGAATAGAGTATAGGGTATAGAGTATAGAGTGTAGGGTATAGAGTGTAGGGTATAGAGCGTAGGGTGTAGGGTATAGAGTGTAGGGTATAGAGTGTAGGGTATAGAGTGTAGAGTGTAGGGTATAGAGTGTATGGTATAGAGTGTAGGGTATAGAGTGAAGGGTATAGAGTGTAGAGTGTAGGTATAGAGTGTATGGTATAGATTGTATGGTGTAGAGTGTATGGTATAGAGTTTAGGGTATAGAGTGTAAGGTATAGAGTGTAGGGTATAGAGTGTAGGGTATAGAGTGTAGGGTATAGAGTGTAGGGTATAGAGTGTAGAGTGTAGGGTATAGAGTGTAGGGTATGGAGTGTAGGGTATAGAGTGTAGGGTATAGAGTGTAGAGTGTAGGGATTAGAGTGTATGGTATAGAGTGTAGGGTATAGAGTGTAGAGTATAGGGTATAGAGTGTAGAGTATGGAGTGTAGAGTATAGAGTGTAGGTTATAGAGTGTAGAGTGTAGGGATTAGAGTGTAGGGCATAGAGTGTAGGGCATAGAGTGTATAGTGTAGGGTATAGAGTGTAGGGTATAGAGTATAGAGTGTAGGGTATAGAGTGTAGGGTATAGAGTGTAGAGTGTAGGGTATAGAGTGTAGAGTGTAGGGAATAGAGTGTAGGGTATAGAGTGCATGGAATAGAGTGTAGAGTGTATGGTATAGAGTGTAGGGTATAAAGTGTATGGTATAGAGTGTAGGGTACAGAGTGTAGGGTATAGAGTATAGAGTGTAGGGTATAGAATGTAGGGTATAGAGCGTAGGGTGTAGGGTATAGAGTGTAGGGTATAGAGTGTAGGGTATAGAGTGTAGAGTGTAGGGTATAGATTGTATGGTATAGAGTGTAGGGTATAGAGTGAAGGGTATAGAGTGTAGAGTGTAGGTATAGAGTGTATGGTATAGATTGTATGGTGTAGAGTGTATGGTATAGAGTTTAGGGTATAGAGTGTATGGTATAGAGTGTAGGGTATAGAGTGTAGAGTGTAGGGTATAGAGTGTAGGGTATAGAGTGTAGGGCATAGTGTGTAGGGTATAGATTGTAGGGTATAGAGTGTATAGTGTAGGGTATAGAGTGTAGGGTTTAGAGTGTATGGTATAGAGTGTAGGGAATAGAGTGTAGAGTGTATGGTATAGAGTGTAGGGTATAGAGTGTAGAGTGTACGGTATAAAGTGTAGGGTATAGAGTGTAGGGTATAGAGTGTAGGGTATAGAGTGTAGGGTATAGAGTGTAGAGTGTAGGGTATAGAGTGTAGGGTATAGAGTGTAGGGCATAGTGTGTAGGGTATAGATTGTAGGGTATAGAGTGTAGAGTGTAGGGTATAGAGTGTAGAGTGTAGGGTATAGAGTGTAGGGTATAGAGTGTATGGAATAGAGTGTAGGGTATAGTGTGTAGAGTGTAGGGTATAGAGTGTAGGGTATAGAGCGTAGGGTGTTGGGTATAGAGTGTAGGGTATAGAGTGTAGGGTATAGAGTGTAGAGTGTAGGGTATAGAGTGTATGGTATAGAGTGTAGGGTGTAGAGTGTAGGGTATAGAGTGTAGAGTGTAGGGTATAGAGTGTAGAGTGTAGGGTATAGAGTGTAGAGTGTATGGGATAGAGTGTAGGGGATAGAGTGTATGGTATAGAGTGTATGGTATAGAGTGTAGGGTATAGAGTGTAGGGTATAGAGTGTAGAGTGTAGGGTATAGAGTGTAGGGTATAGAGTGTAGAGTGTAGGGTATAGAGTGTAGGGTATAGAGTGTAGAGTGTAGGGTATAGTGTGTATGGTATAGAGTGTATGATATAGATTGTAGGGTATAGAGTGTAGGGTATAGAGTGTAGAGTGTAGGGTATAGAGTGTAGAGTGTAGGGTATAGAGTGTAGGGTATAGAGTTTAGAGTGTAGGGTATACAGTGTAGGGTATAGAGTGTAGAGTGTATGGTATAGAGTGTAGGGGATAGAGTGTATGGTATAGAGTGTAGAGTGTAGGGTATAGAGTGTAGGGTATAGAGTGTATGGAATAGAGTGTAGGGTATAAAGTGTAGAGTGTAGGGTATAGAGTGTAGGGTATAGAGCGTAGGGTGTAGGGTATAGAGTGTAAGGTATAGAGTGTAGGGTATAGAGTGTAGAGTGTAGGGTATAGAGTGTATGGTATAGAGTGTAGGGTGTAGAGTGTAGGGTATAGAGTGTAGAGTGTAGGGTATAGAGTGTAGGGTATAGAGTGTATGTTATACAGTGTAGAGTGTAGGGTATAGAGTGTATAGTGTAGGGTATAGAGTGTCGGGTATAGAGTGTAGGGTATAGAGCGTATGGTATAGAGTGTAGGGTATAGAGTGGAGGGTATGGAGTGTAGGGTATA
The DNA here is from genome assembly GCF_032444005.1 of Ranitomeya imitator. Lineage (NCBI taxonomy): Eukaryota > Metazoa > Chordata > Amphibia > Anura > Dendrobatidae > Ranitomeya > Ranitomeya imitator. The sequence continues at coordinate 222,960 of NW_027193775.1, read as the reverse complement.
GAGTGTAGGGTATAGAGTTTAGGGTATAGAGTGTAGGGTATAGAGTGTAGAGTGTAGGGTATAGAGTGTAGGGTATAGAGTGTAGGGTATAGAGTGTAGAGTATAGAGTGTAGGGTATAGAGTGTAGGGTATAGAGTGTAGAGTGTAGGGTATAGAGTGTAGAGTGTATGGTATAGAGTGCAGGGGATAGAGTGTAGAGTGTGAGGTATAGAGTGTAGGGTATAGAGTGTATGGTATAGAGTGTAGGGTATAGAGTGTAGGGTATAGAGTGTAGGGTATAGAGTGTAGGGTGTAGAGTGTATGGTATAGAGTGTATGGTATAGATTGTAGGGTATAGAGTGTAGGGTATAGAGTGTAGAGTGTAGGGTATATAGTGTAGAGTGTAGGGTATAGAGTGTAGGGTGTAGAGTGTAGAGTGTAGGGTGTAGAGTGTAGGGTATAGAGTGTAGAGTGTATGGTATAGAGTGCAGGGGATAGAGTGTAGAGTGTGAGGTATAGAGTGTAGGGTATAGAGTGTATGGTATAGAGTGTATGGTATAGATTGTAGGGCATAGAGTGTAGGGTATAGAGTGTAGAGTGTAGGGTATAGAGTGTAGGGTATAGAGTGTAGGGTATAGAGTGTATGGTATAGAGTGTATGGTATAGATTGTAGGGTATAGAGTGTAGGGTATAGAGTGTAGAGTGTAGGGTATAGAGTGTAGAGTGTAGGTTATAGAGTGTAGGGTATAGAGTGCAGAGTGTAGGGTATAGAGTGTAGAGTGTATGGTATAGAGTGTAGGGGATAAAGTGTATGGTATAGAGTGTAGGGGATAAAGTGTATGGTATAGAGTGTATGGTATAGAGTGTAGAGTATAGAGTGTAGGGTATAGAGTGTAGAGTGTAGGGTACAGAGTGTAGGGTATAGAGTGTAGGGTATAGAGTGTAGGGTGTAGAGATTAGGGTATAGAGTGTAGGGTATAGGGTGTAGGGTATAGAGTGTAGGGTGTAGAGTGTAGGGTATATAGTGTAGGGTATAGAGTGTAGGGTATAGAGTGTAGGGTATAGCGTGTAGGGTATAGAGTGTAGGTTATAGAGTGTAGGGTATAGAGTGTAGGGTATAAAGTGTAGAGTGTAGGGTATAGAGTGTATGGTATAGAGTGTAGAGTGTAGGGTATAGAGTGTATGGTATAGATTGTAGGGTGTAGAATGTATGTTATAGAGTGTAGGGTATAGAGTGTATGGTATAGATTGTAGGGTGTAGAATGTATGTTATAGAGTGTAGGGTATAGAGTGTATGGTATAGAGATTAGAGTGTAGGGTATAGAGTGTAGGGTATAGAGTGTATGGTATAGAGTCTAGGGTATAGAGTGTAGAGTGTAGGGTATAGAGTGTATGGTATAGAGTGTAGGGTATAGAGTGTAGGGTGTAGAGTGTATGGTATAGAGTGTAGGGTATAGAGTGTAGGGTATAGAGTGTAGAGTGTAGAGTATAGAGTGTAGAGTTTAGGGTATAGAGTGTAGAGTGTAGGGTATAGAGTGTAGGGTATAGAGTGTAGGGTATTGAGTGTAGGGTATAGAGTGTAGAGTGTATGGTATAGAGTGTAGGGGATAAAGTGTATGGTATAGAGTGTAGGGGATAAAGTGTATGGTATAGAGTGTATGGTATAGAGTGTAGAGTATAGAGTGTAGGGTATAGAGTGTAGAGTGTAGGGTACAGAGTGTAGGGTATAGAGTGTAGGGTATAGAGTGTAGGGTGTAGAGATTAGGGTATAGAGTGTAGGGTATAGGGTGTAGGGTATAGAGTGTAGGGTGTAGAGTGTAGGGTATATAGTATAGGGTATAGAGTGTAGGGTATAGAGTGTAGGGTATAGCGTGTAGGGTATAGAGTGTAGGTTATAGAGTGTAGGGTATAGAGTGTAGGGTATAAAGTGTAGAGTGTAGGGTATAGAGTGTATGGTATAGAGTGTAGAGTGTAGGGTATAGAGTGTATGGTATAGATTGTAGAGTGTAGAATGTATGTTATAGAGTGTAGGGTATAGAGTGTATGGTATAGATTGTAGGGTGTAGAATGTATGTTATAGAGTGTAGGGTATAGAGTGTATGGTATAGAGATTAGAGTGTAGGGTATAGAGTGTAGGGTATAGAGTGTATGGTATAGAGTCTAGGGTATAGAGTGTAGAGTGTAGGGTATAGAGTGTATGGTATAGAGTGTAGGGTATAGAGTGTAGGGTGTAGAGTGTATGGTATAGAGTGTAGGGTATAGAGTGTAGAGTTTAGGGTATAGAGTGTAGAGTGTAGGGTATAGAGTGTAGGGTATAGAGTGTAGGGTATTGAGTGTAGGGTATAGAGTGTAGAGTGTAGGGTATAGAGTGTAAGGTATAGAGTGTAGGGTATAGAGTGTAGGGTATAGAGTGTAGAGTATAGAGTGTAGGGTATAGAGTGTAGAGTGTAGCGTATAGAGTGTAGGGTATAGAGTGTAGGGTATAGTGTGTATGGTATAGAGTTTAGGGTATAGAGTGTATGGTATAGAGCGTAGAGTATCGAGTGTAGAGTGTAGGGTATAGAGTGTAGATTGTAGGGTATAGAGTGTAGGGTATATAGTGTAGAGTGTATGGTATAGAGTGTAGGGTATAGAGTGTGTGGTATAGAGTGTATGGTATAGCGTGTAGGGTATGGAGTGTATGGTATAGATTGTAGAGTGTAGGGTATAGTGTGTAGGGTATAGAGTGTAGGGTATAGAGTGTAGGGCATAGAGTGTAGGGTATAGATTGTAGGGTATAGAGTGTAGAGTGTAGGGTATAGAGTGTAGAGTATAGAGTGTATGGTATAGAGTGTAGAGTGTAGGGTATAGAGTGTATAGTGTAGGTTATAGAGTGTAGGGTATAGAGTAAAGGGTATAGAGTGTATGGTATAGAGTGTAGGGAATAGAGTGTAGAGTGTAGGGTATATAGTGTATGGTATAGAGTGTAGGGTATAGAGTGTAGGGTATATAGTGTAGGGTATAGAGTGTAGGGTATAGAGTGTAGGGCATAGAGTGTAGGGTATAGAGTGTAGAGTGTAGGGTATAGAGTGTAGGGTATAGAGTGTAGGGTATAGAGTGTAGGGTATAGAGTGTAGAGTGTAGGGATTAGAGTGTAGGGTATAGAATGTAGGGTATAGAGTGTAGAGTGTAGGGTATAGAGTGTAGGGTATAGAGTGTAGGCTATAGAGTGTAGGGTATATAGTGTAAAGTGTAGAGTGTAAGGTATAGAGTGTAGAGTGTAGTGTATAGAGTGTAGGGTATAGAGTGTATGGAATAGAGTGTAGGGTATAAAGTGTAGAGTGTAGGGTATAGAGTGTAGGGTATAGAGCGTAGGGTGTAGGGTATAGAGTGTAAGGTATAGAGTGTAGGGTATAGAGTGTAGAGTGTAGGGTATAGAGTGTATGGTATAGAGTGTAGGGTGTAGAGTGTAGGGTATAGAGTGTAGAGTGTAGGGTATAGAGTGTAGGGTATAGAGTGTATGGTATACAGTGTAGAGTGTAGGGTATAGAGTGTATAGTGTAGGGTATAGAGTGTCGGGTATAGAGTGTAGGGTATAGAGCGTATGGTATAGAGTGTAGGGTATAGAGTGTAGAGTGTAGGGTACAGAGTGGAGGGTATGGAGTGTAGGGTATAGAGTGTAGGGTTTAGAGTTTAGGGTATAGAGTGTAGGGTATAGAGTGTAGAGTGTAGGGTATAGAGTGTAGGGTATAGAGTGTAGGGTATAGAGTGTAGAGTATAGAGTGTAGGGTATAGAGTGTAGGGTATAGAGTGTAGAGTGTAGAGTGTAGGGTATAGAGTGTAGGGTATAGAGTGTAGGGTATAGAGTGTAGAGTGTAGGGTATAGAGCGTATGGTATAGAGTGTAGGGTATAGAGTGTAGGGTATAGAGTGTAGGGTATAGAGTGTAGGGTATAGAGTGTAGAGTGTAGGGTATAGATTGTAGGGTATAGAGTGTAGAGTGTAGGGTATAGAGTGTAGGGTATAGAATGTAGGGTTTAGATTGTAGGGTATAGAGTGTAGGGTATAGAGTGTAGATTGTAGGGTATAGATTGTAGGGTATTGATTGTATGGTATAGAGTGTAGGGTATAGAGTGTAGGGTATAGAGTGTAGAGTGTACTGATTACAGTGTAGGGTATAGAGTGTAGGGTATAGAATGTATGGAATAGAGTTTAGGGTATAGAGTGTAGGGTATAGAGTGCATGGAATAGAGTGTAGAGTGTAGGGTATAGAGTGTAGGGTATAGAGTGTATGGTATAGAGTGTAGGGAATAGAGTGTAGGGTATAGAGTGTACTGATTACAGTGTAGGGTATAGAGTGTAGGGTATAGAATGCATGGAATAGAGTGTAGGGTATAGAGTATAGAGTGTAGGGTATAGAGTGTAGGGTATAGAGCGTAGGGTGTAGTGTATAGAGTGCAGGGTATAGAGTGTAGGGTATAGAGTGTAGAGTGTAGGGTATAGAGTGTATGGTATAGAGTGTAGAGTGTAGAGTGTAGGGTATAGAGTGTAGGGTATAGAGTGTAGGGTATAGAGTGTAGGGTATAGAGTGTAGAGTGTAGGGTATAGGGTGTAGAGTATAGAGTGTAGGGTATAGAGTGTAGGGTATAGAGTGTAGAGTGTAGGGTATAGAGTGTAGGGTATAGAGTGTAGAGTGTAGGGTATAGAGTGTATGGTATAGAGTGTAGGGTATAGAGTGTAGGGTATAGAGTGTAGGGTATAGAGTGTAGGGTATAGAGTGTAGGGTATAGAGTGTAGAGTGTAGGGTATAGAGTGTAGGGCATGGAGTGTAGGGTATAGAGTGTAGGGTATAGAGTGTAGAGTGTAGGGATTAGAGTGTATGGTATAGAGTGTAGGGTATAGAGTGTAGAGTATAGGGTATAGAGTGTAGAGTATGGAGTGTAGAGTATAGAGTGTAGGTTATAGAGTGTAGAGTGTAGGGATTAGAGTGTAGGGCATAGAGTGTAGGGCATAGAGTGTATAGTGTAGGGTATAGAGTGTAGGATATAGAGTATAGAGTGTAGGGTATAGAGTGTAGGGTATAGAGTGTAGAGTGTAGGGTATAGAGTGTAGAGTGTAGGGAATAGAGTGTAGGGTATAGAGTGCATGGAATAGAGTGTAGAGTGTATGGTATAGAGTGTAGGGTATAAAGTGTATGGTATAGAGTGTAGAGTACAGAGTGTAGGGTATAGAGTGTAGAGTGTAGGGATTAGACTGTAGGGTATAGAGTGTAGGGTATAGAATGTATGGAATAGAGTATAGGGTATAGAGTATAGAGTGTAGGGTATAGAGTGTAGGGTATAGAGCGTAGGGTGTAGGGTATAGAGTGTAGGGTATAGAGTGTAGGGTATAGAGTGTAGAGTGTAGGGTATAGAGTGTATGGTATATAGTGTAGGGTATAGAGTGAAGGGTATAGAGTGTAGAGTGTAGGTATAGAGTGTATGGTATAGAGTGTATGGTATAGAGTGTAGGGTATAGAGTGTAGAGTATAGGGTATAGAGTGTAGAGTATGGAGTGTAGAGTATAGAGTGTAGGTTATAGAGTGTAGAGTGTAGGGATTAGAGTGTAGGGCATAGAGTGTAGGGCATAGAGTGTATAGTGTAGGGTATAGAGTGTATGGTATAGAGTATAGAGTGTAGGGTATAGAGTGTAGAGTGTAGGGTATAGAGTGTAGAGTGTAAGGAATAGAGTGTAGGGTATAGAGTGCATGGAATAGAGTGTAGAGTGTATGGTATAGAGTGTAGGGTATAAAGTGTATGGTATAGAGTGTAGGGTACAGAGTGTAGGGTATAGAGTATAGAGTGTAGGGTATAGAGTGTAGGGTATAGAGCGTAGGGTGTAGGGTATAGAGTGTAAGGTATAGAGTGTAGGGTATAGAGTGTAGAGTGTAGGGTATAGATTGTATGGTATAGAGTGTAGGGTATAGAGTGAAGGGTATAGAGTGTAGAGTGTAGGTATAGAGTGTATGGTATAGATTGTATGGTGTAGAGTGTATGGTATAGAGTTTAGGGTATAGAGTGTATGGTATAGAGTGTAGGGTATAGAGTGTAGAGTGTAGGGTATAGAGTGTAGGGTATAGAGTGTAAGGCATAGTGTGTAGGGTATGGAGTGTATGGTATAGATTGTAGAGTGTAGGGTATAGTGTGTAGGGTATAGAGTGTAGGGTATAGAGTGTAGGGCATAGAGTGTAGGGTATAGATTGTAGGGTATAGAGTGTAGAGTGTAGGGTATAGAGTGTAGAGTATAGAGTGTATGGTATAGAGTGTAGAGTGTAGGGTATAGAGTGTATAGTGTAGGTTATAGAGTGTAGGGTATAGAGTAAAGGGTATAGAGTGTATGGTATAGAGTGTAGGGAATAGAGTGTAGAGTGTAGGGTATATAGTGTATGGTATAGAGTGTAGGGTATAGAGTGTAGGGTATATAGTGTAGGGTATAGAGTGTAGGGTATAGAGTGTAGGGCATAGAGTGTAGGGTATAGAGTGTAGAGTGTAGGGTATAGAGTGTAGGCTATAGAGTGTAGGGTATATAGTGTAAAGTGTAGAGTGTAAGGTATAGAGTGTAGAGTGTAGTGTATAGAGTGTAGGGTATAGAGTGTATGGAATAGAGTGTAGGGTATAAAGTGTAGAGTGTAGGGTATAGAGTGTAGGGTATAGAGCGTAGGGTGTAGGGTATAGAGTGTAAGGTATAGAGTGTAGGGTATAGAGTGTAGAGTGTAGGGTATAGAGTGTATGGTATAGAGTGTAGGGTGTAGAGTGTAGGGTATAGAGTGTAGAGTGTAGGGTATAGAGTGTAGGGTATAGAGTGTATGGTATACAGTGTAGAGTGTAGGGTATAGAGTGTATAGTGTAGGGTATAGAGTGTCGGGTATAGAGTGTAGGGTATAGAGCGTATGGTATAGAGTGTAGGGTACAGAGTGAAGGGTATGGAGTGTAGGGTATAGAGTGTAGGGTATAGAGTTTAGGGTATAGAGTGTAGGGTATAGAGTGTAGAGTGTAGGGTATAGAGTGTAGGGTATAGAGTGTAGGGAATAGAGTGTAGAGTATAGAGTGTAGGGTATAGAGTGTAGGGTATAGAGTGTAGAGTGTAGAGTGTAGGGTATAGAGTGTAGGGTATAGAGTGTAGGGTATAGAGTGTAGAGTGTAGGGTATAGAGCGTATGGTATAGAGTGTAGGGTATAGAGTGTAGGGTATAGAGTGTAGGGTATAGAGTGTAGGGTATAGAGTGTAGAGTGTAGGGTATAGATTGTAGGGTATAGAGTGTAGAGTGTAGGGTATAGAGTGTAGGGTATAGAATGTAGGGTTTAGATTGTAGGGTATAGAGTGTAGGGTATAGAGTGTAGATTGTAGGGTATAGATTGTAGGGTATGGATTGTATGGTATAGAGTGTAGGGTATAGAGTGTAGGGTATAGAGTGTAGAGTGTACTGATTACAGTGTAGGGTATAGAGTGTAGGGTATAGAATGTATGGAATAGAGTGTAGGGTATAGAGTGTAGGGTATAGAGTGCATGGAATAGAGTGTAGAGTGTAGGGTATAGAGTGTAGGGTATAGAGTGTATGGTATAGAGTGTAGGGAATAGAGTGTAGGGTATAGAGTGTACTGATTACAGTGTAGGGTATAGAGTGTAGGGTATAGATTGTATGGAATAGAGTGTAGGGTATAGAGTATAGAGTGTAGGGTATAGAGTGTAGGTTATAGAGCGTAGGGTGTAGTGTATAGAGTGCAGGGTATAGAGTGTAGGGTATAGAGTGTAGAGTGTAGGGTATAGAGTGTATGGTATAGAGTGTAGAGTGTAGGGTATAGAGTGTAGGGTATAGAGTGTAGAGTGTAGGGTATAGAGTGTAGGGTATAGAGTGTAGAGTGTAGGGTATAGGGTGTAGAGTATAGAGTGTAGGGTATAGAGTGTAGGGTATAGAGTGTAGAGTGTAGGGTATAGAGTGTAGGGTATAGAGTGTAGAGTGTAGGGTATAGAGTGTATGGTATAGAGTGTAGGGTATAGAGTGTAGGGTATAGAGTGTAGGGTATAGAGTGTAGGGTATAGAGTGTAGGGTATAGAGTGTAGAGTGTAGGGTATAGAGTGTAGGGCATGGAGTTTAGGGTATAGAGTGTAGGGTATAGAGTGTAGAGTGTAGGGATTAGAGTGTATGGTATAGAGTGTAGGGTATAGAGTGTAGAGTATAGGGTATAGAGTGTAGAGTATGGAGTGTAGAGTATAGAGTGTAGGTTATAGAGTGTAGAGTGTAGGGATTAGAGTGTAGGGCATAGAGTGTAGGGCATAGAGTGTATAGTGTAGGGTATAGAGTGTAGGATATAGAGTATAGAGTGTAGGGTATAGAGTGTAGGGTATAGAGTGTAGAGTGTAGGGTATAGAGTGTAGAGTGTAGGGAATAGAGTGTAGGGTATAGAGTGCATGGAATAGAGTGTAGAGTGTATGGTATAGAGTGTAGGGTATAAAGTGTATGGTATAGAGTGTAGGGTACAGAGTGTAGGGTATAGAGTGTAGAGTGTAGGGATTAGACTGTAGGGTATAGAGTGTAGGGTATAGAATGTATGGAATAGAGTATAGGGTATAGAGTATAGAGTGTAGGGTATAGAGTGTAGGGTATAGAGCGTAGGGTGTAGGGTATAGAGTGTAGGGTATAGAGTGTAGGGTATAGAGTGTAGAGTGTAGGGTATAGAGTGTATGGTATAGAGTGTAGGGTATAGAGTGAAGGGTATAGAGTGTAGAGTGTAGGTATAGAGTGTATGGTATAGATTGTATGGTGTAGAGTGTATGGTATAGAGTTTAGGGTATAGAGTGTAGGGTATAGAGTGTAGGGTATAGAGTGTAGGGTATAGAGTGTAGGGTATAGAGTGTAGAGTGTAGGGTATAGAGTGTAGGGTATGGAGTGTAGGGTATAGAGTGTAGGGTATAGAGTGTAGAGTGTAGGGATTAGAGTGTATGGTATAGAGTGTAGGGTATAGAGTGTAGAGTATAGGGTATAGAGTGTAGAGTATGGAGTGTAGAGTATAGAGTGTAGGTTATAGAGTGTAGAGTGTAGGGATTAGAGTGTAGGGCATAGAGTGTAGGGCATAGAGTGTATAGTGTAGGGTATAGAGTGTAGGGTATAGAGTATAGAGTGTAGGGTATAGAGTGTAGGGTATAGAGTGTAGAGTGTAGGGTATAGAGTGTAGAGTGTAGGGAATAGAGTGTAGGGTATAGAGTGCATGGAATAGAGTGTAGAGTGTATGGTATAGAGTGTAGGGTATAAAGTGTATGGTATAGAGTGTAGGGTACAGAGTGTAGGGTATAGAGTATAGAGTGTAGGGTATAGAGTGTAGGGTATAGAGCGTAGGGTGTAGGGTATAGAGTGTAAGGTATAGAGTGTAGGGTATAGAGTGTAGAGTGTAGGGTATAGATTGTATGGTATAGAGTGTAGGGTATAGAGTGAAGGGTATAGAGTGTAGAGTGTAGGTATAGAGTGTATGGTATAGATTGTATGGTGTAGAGTGTATGGTATAGAGTTTAGGGTATAGAGTGTATGGTATAGAGTGTAGGGTATAGAGTGTAGAGTGTAGGGTATAGAGTGTAGGGTATAGAGTGTAGGGCATAGTGTGTAGGGTATAGATTGTAGGGTATAGAGTGTATAGTGTAGGGTATAGAGTGTAGGGTTTAGAGTGTATGGTATAGAGTGTAGGGAATAGAGTGTAGAGTGTATGGTATAGAGTGTAGGGTATAGAGTGTAGAGTGTAGGGTATAAAGTGTAGGGTATAGAGTGTAGGGTATAGAGTGTAGAGAGTAGGGTATAGAGTGTAGGGTATAAAGTGTAGGGTATAGAGTGTAGAGTGTAGGGATTAGAGTGTAGGGTATAGAGTGTAGGGTATAGAGTGTAGAATGTACGGTATAGAGTGTAGGGTATAGAGTATAGAGTGTAGGGTATAGAGTGTAGGGTATAGTGTGTAAAGTGTAGAGTGTAGGGTATAGAGTGTAGAGTGTAGGGTATAGAGTGTAGGGTATAGAGTGTATGGAATAGAGTGTAGGGTATAGTGTGTAGAGTGTAGGGTATAGAGTGTAGGGTATAGAGCGTAGGGTGTAGGGTATAGAGTGTAGGGTATAGAGTGTAGGGTATAGAGTGTAGAGTGTAGGGTATAGAGTGTATGGTATAGAGTGTAGGGTGTAGAGTGTAGGGTATAGAGTGTAGAGTGTAGGGTATAGAGTGTAGAGTGTAGGGTATAGAGTGTAGAGTGTATGGGATAGAGTGTAGGGGATAGAGTGTATGGTATAGAGTGTATGGTATAGAGTGTAGGGTATAGAGTGTAGTGTATAGAGTGTAGAGTGTACGGTATAGAGTGTAGGGTATAGAGTGTAGAGTGTAGGGTATAGAGTGTAGGGTATAGAGTGTAGAGTGTATGGTATAGTGTGTATGGTATAGAGTGTATGATATAGATTGTAGGGTATAGAGTGTAGGGTATAGAGTGTAGAGTGTAGGGTATAGAGTGTAGAGTGTAGGGTATAGAGTGTAGGGTATAGAGTTTAGAGTGTAGGGTATACAGTGTAGGGTATAGAGTGTAGAGTGTATGGTATAGAGTGTAGGGGATAGAGTGTATGGTATAGAGTGTAGAGTGTAGGGTATAGAGTGTAGGGTATAGAGTGTATGGAATAGAGTGTAGGGTATAAAGTGTAGAGTGTAGGGTATAGAGTGTAGGGTACAGAGCGTAGGGTGTAGGGTATAGAGTGTAAGGTATAGAGTGTAGGGTATAGAGTGTAGAGTGTAGGGTATAGAGTGTATGGTATAGAGTGTAGGGTGTAGAGTGTAAGGTATAGAGTGTAGAGTGTAGGGTATAGAGTGTAGGGTATAGAGTGTATGTTATACAGTGTAGAGTGTAGGGTATAGAGTGTATAGTGTAGGGTATAGAGTGTCGGGTATAGAGTGTAGGGTATAGAGCGTATGGTATAGAGTGTAGGGTATAGAGTGGAGGGTATGGAGTGTAGGGTATAGAGTGTAGGGTATAGAGTTTAGGGTATAGAGTGTAGGGTATAGAGTGTAGAGTGTAGGGTATAGAGTGTAGGGTATAGAGTGTAGGGTATAGAGTGTAGAGTATAGAGTGTAGGGTATAGAGTGTAGAGTATAGAGTGTAGAGTGTAGGGTATAGAGTGTAGGGTATAGAGTGTAGGGTATAGAGTGTAGAGTGTAGGGTATAGAGTGTATGGTATAGAGTGTAGGGTATAGAGTGTAGGGTATAGAGTGTAGGGTATAGAGTGTGGGGTATAGAGTGTAGAGTGTAGGGTATAGATTGTAGGTTATAGAGTGTAGAGTGTAGGGTATAGAGTGTAGGGTATAGAATGTAGGGTTTAGAGTGTAGGGTATAGAGTGTAGGGTATAGAGTGTAGATTGTAGGGTATAGATTGTAGGGTATGGATTGTATGGTATAGAGTGTAGGGTATAGAGTGTAGGGTATAGAGTGTAGAGTGTACTGATTACAGTGTAGGGTATAGAGTGTAGGGTATAGAATGTATGGAATAGAGTGTAGGGTATAGAGTGCATGGAATAGAGTGTAGAGTGTAGGGTATAGAGTGTAGGGTATAGAGTGTATGGTATAGAGTGTAGGGAATAGAGTGTAGGGTATAGAGTGTACTGATTACAGTGTAGGGTATAGAGTGTAGGGTATAGAATGTATGGAATAGAGTGTAGGGTATAGAGTATAGAGTGTAGGGCATAGAGTGTAGGGTATAGAGTGTAGGGTATAGAGTGCAGGGCATAGAGTGTAGGGTATAGAGTGTAGAGTGTAGGGTATAGAGTGTATGGTATAGAGTGTAGAGTGTAGGGTATAGAGTGTAGGGTATAGAGTGTAGAGTGTAGGGTATAGAGTGTAGGGTATAGAGTGTAGAGTGTAGGGTATAGGGTGTAGAGTATAGAGTGAAGGGTATAGAGTGTAGTGTATAGAGTGTAGAGTATAGAGTGTAGGGTATAGAGTGTAGAGTGTAGGGTATAGAGTGTATGGTATAGAGTGTAGGGTATAGAGTGTAGAGTGTAGGGTATAGAGTGTAGGGTATAGAGTGTAGAGTGTAGGGTATAGAGTGTAGGGTATGGAGTGTAGGGTATAGAGTGTAGGGTATAGAGTGTAGAGTGTAGGGATTAGAGTGTATGGTATAGAGTGTAGGGTATAGAGTGTAGAGTATAGGGTATAGAGTGTAGAGTATGGAGTGTAGAGTATAGAGTGTAGGTTATAGAGTGTAGAGTGTAGGGATTAGAGTGTAGGGCATAGAGTGTAGGGCATAGAGTGTATAGTGTAGGGTATAGAGTGTAGGGTATAGAGTATAGAGTGTAGGGTATAGAGTGTAGGGTATAGAGTGTAGGGTATAGAGTGTAGAGTGTAGGGTATAGAGTGTATGGTATAGAGTGTAGGGTATAGAGTGAAGGGTATAGAGTGTAGAGTGTAGGGTATAGAGTGAAGGGTATAGAGTGTAGGGTATAGAGTGTAGAGTGTAGGGTATAGATTGTAGGGTATAGAGTGTATAGTGTAGGGTATAGAGTGTAGGGTTTAGAGTGTATGGTATAGAGTGAAGGGTATAGAGTGTAGAGTGTAGGTATAGAGTGTATGGTATAGATTGTATGGTGTAGAGTGTATGGTATAGAGTTTAGGGTATAGAGTGTATGGTATAGAGTGTAGGGTATAGAGTGTAGAGTGTAGGGTATAGAGTGTAGGGTATAGAGTGTAAGGCATAGTGTGTAGGGTATGGAGTGTATGGTATAGATTGTAGAGTGTAGGGTATAGTGTGTAGGGTATAGAGTGTAGGGTATAGAGTGTAGGGCATAGAGTGTAGGGTATAGATTGTAGGGTATAGAGTGTAGAGTGTAGGGTATAGAGTGTAGAGTATAGAGTGTATGGTATAGAGTGTAGAGTGTAGGGTATAGAGTGTATAGTGTAGGTTATAGAGTGTAGGGTATAGAGTAAAGGGTATAGAGTGTATGGTATAGAGTGTAGGGAATAGAGTGTAGAGTGTAGGGTATATAGTGTATGGTATAGAGTGTAGGGTATAGAGTGTAGGGTATATAGTGTAGGGTATAGAGTGTAGGGTATAGAGTGTAGGGCATAGAGTGTAGGGTATAGAGTGTAGAGTGTAGGGTATAGAGTGTAGGCTATAGAGTGTAGGGTATATAGTGTAAAGTGTAGAGTGTAAGGTATAGAGTGTAGAGTGTAGTGTATAGAGTGTAGGGTATAGAGTGTATGGAATAGAGTGTAGGGTATAAAGTGTAGAGTGTAGGGTATAGAGTGTAGGGTATAGAGCGTAGGGTGTAGGGTATAGAGTGTAAGGTATAGAGTGTAGGGTATAGAGTGTAGAGTGTAGGGTATAGAGTGTATGGTATAGAGTGTAGGGTGTAGAGTGTAGGGTATAGAGTGTAGAGTGTAGGGTATAGAGTGTAGGGTATAGAGTGTATGGTATACAGTGTAGAGTGTAGGGTATAGAGTGTATAGTGTAGGGTATAGAGTGTCGGGTATAGAGTGTAGGGTATAGAGCGTATGGTATAGAGTGTAGGGTACAGAGTGGAGGGTATGGAGTGTAGGGTATAGAGTGTAGGGTATAGAGTTTAGGGTATAGAGTGTAGGGTATAGAGTGTAGAGTGTAGGGTATAGAGTGTAGGGTATAGAGTGTAGGGAATAGAGTGTAGAGTATAGAGTGTAGGGTATAGAGTGTAGGGTATAGAGTGTAGAGTGTAGAGTGTAGGGTATAGAGTGTAGGGTATAGAGTGTAGGGTATAGAGTGTAGAGTGTAGGGTATAGAGCGTATGGTATAGAGTGTAGGGTATAGAGTGTAGGGTATAGAGTGTAGGGTATAGAGTGTAGGGTATAGAGTGTAGAGTGTAGGGTATAGATTGTAGGGTATAGAGTGTAGAGTGTAGGGTATAGAGTGTAGGGTATAGAATGTAGGGTTTAGATTGTAGGGTATAGAGTGTAGGGTATAGAGTGTAGATTGTAGGGTATAGATTGTAGGGTATGGATTGTATGGTATAGAGTGTAGGGTATAGAGTGTAGGGTATAGAGTGTAGAGTGTACTGATTACAGTGTAGGGTATAGAGTGTAGGGTATAGAATGTATGGAATAGAGTGTAGGGTATAGAGTGTAGGGTATAGAGTGCATGGAATAGAGTGTAGAGTGTAGGGTATAGAGTGTAGGGTATAGAGTGTATGGTATAGAGTGTAGGGAATAGAGTGTAGGGTATAGAGTGTACTGATTACAGTGTAGGGTATAGAGTGTAGGGTATAGATTGTATGGAATAGAGTGTAGGGTATAGAGTATAGAGTGTAGGGTATAGAGTGTAGGTTATAGAGCGTAGGGTGTAGTGTATAGAGTGCAGGGTATAGAGTGTAGGGTATAGAGTGTAGAGTGTAGGGTATAGAGTGTATGGTATAGAGTGTAGAGTGTAGGGTATAGAGTGTAGGGTATAGAGTGTAGAGTGTAGGGTATAGAGTGTAGGGTATAGAGTGTAGAGTGTAGGGTATAGGGTGTAGAGTATAGAGTGTAGGGTATAGAGTGTAGGGTATAGAGTGTAGAGTGTAGGGTATAGAGTGTAGGGTATAGAGTGTAGAGTGTAGGGTATAGAGTGTATGGTATAGAGTGTAGGGTATAGAGTGTAGGGTATAGAGTGTAGGGTATAGAGTGTAGGGTATAGAGTGTAGGGTATAGAGTGTAGAGTGTAGGGTATAGAGTGTAGGGCATGGAGTTTAGGGTATAGAGTGTAGGGTATAGAGTGTAGAGTGTAGGGATTAGAGTGTATGGTATAGAGTGTAGGGTATAGAGTGTAGAGTATAGGGTATAGAGTGTAGAGTATGGAGTGTAGAGTATAGAGTGTAGGTTATAGAGTGTAGAGTGTAGGGATTAGAGTGTAGGGCATAGAGTGTAGGGCATAGAGTGTATAGTGTAGGGTATAGAGTGTAGGATATAGAGTATAGAGTGTAGGGTATAGAGTGTAGGGTATAGAGTGTAGAGTGTAGGGTATAGAGTGTAGAGTGTAGGGAATAGAGTGTAGGGTATAGAGTGCATGGAATAGAGTGTAGAGTGTATGGTATAGAGTGTAGGGTATAAAGTGTATGGTATAGAGTGTAGGGTACAGAGTGTAGGGTATAGAGTGTAGAGTGTAGGGATTAGACTGTAGGGTATAGAGTGTAGGGTATAGAATGTATGGAATAGAGTATAGGGTATAGAGTATAGAGTGTAGGGTATAGAGTGTAGGGTATAGAGCGTAGGGTGTAGGGTATAGAGTGTAGGGTATAGAGTGTAGGGTATAGAGTGTAGAGTGTAGGGTATAGAGTGTATGGTATAGAGTGTAGGGTATAGAGTGAAGGGTATAGAGTGTAGAGTGTAGGTATAGAGTGTATGGTATAGATTGTATGGTGTAGAGTGTATGGTATAGAGTTTAGGGTATAGAGTGTAGGGTATAGAGTGTAGGGTATAGAGTGTAGGGTATAGAGTGTAGGGTATAGAGTGTAGAGTGTAGGGTATAGAGTGTAGGGTATGGAGTGTAGGGTATAGAGTGTAGGGTATAGAGTGTAGAGTGTAGGGATTAGAGTGTATGGTATAGAGTGTAGGGTATAGAGTGTAGAGTATAGGGTATAGAGTGTAGAGTATGGAGTGTAGAGTATAGAGTGTAGGTTATAGAGTGTAGAGTGTAGGGATTAGAGTGTAGGGCATAGAGTGTAGGGCATAGAGTGTATAGTGTAGGGTATAGAGTGTAGGGTATAGAGTATAGAGTGTAGGGTATAGAGTGTAGGGTATAGAGTGTAGAGTGTAGGGTATAGAGTGTAGAGTGTAGGGAATAGAGTGTAGGGTATAGAGTGCATGGAATAGAGTGTAGAGTGTATGGTATAGAGTGTAGGGTATAAAGTGTATGGTATAGAGTGTAGGGTACAGAGTGTAGGGTATAGAGTATAGAGTGTAGGGTATAGAGTGTAGGGTATAGAGCGTAGGGTGTAGGGTATAGAGTGTAAGGTATAGAGTGTAGGGTATAGAGTGTAGAGTGTAGGGTATAGATTGTATGGTATAGAGTGTAGGGTATAGAGTGAAGGGTATAGAGTGTAGAGTGTAGGTATAGAGTGTATGGTATAGATTGTATGGTGTAGAGTGTATGGTATAGAGTTTAGGGTATAGAGTGTATGGTATAGAGTGTAGGGTATAGAGTGTAGAGTGTAGGGTATAGAGTGTAGGGTATAGAGTGTAGGGCATAGTGTGTAGGGTATAGATTGTAGGGTATAGAGTGTATAGTGTAGGGTATAGAGTGTAGGGTTTAGAGTGTATGGTATAGAGTGTAGGGAATAGAGTGTAGAGTGTATGGTATAGAGTGTAGGGTATAGAGTGTAGAGTGTAGGGTATAAAGTGTAGGGTATAGAGTGTAGGGTATAGAGTGTAGAGAGTAGGGTATAGAGTGTAGGGTATAAAGTGTAGGGTATAGAGTGTAGAGTGTAGGGATTAGAGTGTAGGGTATAGAGTGTAGGGTATAGAGTGTAGAATGTACGGTATAGAGTGTAGGGTATAGAGTATAGAGTGTAGGGTATAGAGTGTAGGGTATAGTGTGTAAAGTGTAGAGTGTAGGGTATAGAGTGTAGAGTGTAGGGTATAGAGTGTAGGGTATAGAGTGTATGGAATAGAGTGTAGGGTATAGTGTGTAGAGTGTAGGGTATAGAGTGTAGGGTATAGAGCGTAGGGTGTAGGGTATAGAGTGTAGGGTATAGAGTGTAGGGTATAGAGTGTAGAGTGTAGGGTATAGAGTGTATGGTATAGAGTGTAGGGTGTAGAGTGTAGGGTATAGAGTGTAGAGTGTAGGGTATAGAGTGTAGAGTGTAGGGTATAGAGTGTAGAGTGTATGGGATAGAGTGTAGGGGATAGAGTGTATGGTATAGAGTGTATGGTATAGAGTGTAGGGTATAGAGTGTAGTGTATAGAGTGTAGAGTGTACGGTATAGAGTGTAGGGTATAGAGTGTAGAGTGTAGGGTATAGAGTGTAGGGTATAGAGTGTAGAGTGTATGGTATAGTGTGTATGGTATAGAGTGTATGATATAGATTGTAGGGTATAGAGTGTAGGGTATAGAGTGTAGAGTGTAGGGTATAGAGTGTAGAGTGTAGGGTATAGAGTGTAGGGTATAGAGTTTAGAGTGTAGGGTATACAGTGTAGGGTATAGAGTGTAGAGTGTATGGTATAGAGTGTAGGGGATAGAGTGTATGGTATAGAGTGTAGAGTGTAGGGTATAGAGTGTAGGGTATAGAGTGTATGGAATAGAGTGTAGGGTATAAAGTGTAGAGTGTAGGGTATAGAGTGTAGGGTACAGAGCGTAGGGTGTAGGGTATAGAGTGTAAGGTATAGAGTGTAGGGTATAGAGTGTAGAGTGTAGGGTATAGAGTGTATGGTATAGAGTGTAGGGTGTAGAGTGTAAGGTATAGAGTGTAGAGTGTAGGGTATAGAGTGTAGGGTATAGAGTGTATGTTATACAGTGTAGAGTGTAGGGTATAGAGTGTATAGTGTAGGGTATAGAGTGTCGGGTATAGAGTGTAGGGTATAGAGCGTATGGTATAGAGTGTAGGGTATAGAGTGGAGGGTATGGAGTGTAGGGTATAGAGTGTAGGGTATAGAGTTTAGGGTATAGAGTGTAGGGTATAGAGTGTAGAGTGTAGGGTATAGAGTGTAGGGTATAGAGTGTAGGGTATAGAGTGTAGAGTATAGAGTGTAGGGTATAGAGTGTAGAGTATAGAGTGTAGAGTGTAGGGTATAGAGTGTAGGGTATAGAGTGTAGGGTATAGAGTGTAGAGTGTAGGGTATAGAGTGTATGGTATAGAGTGTAGGGTATAGAGTGTAGGGTATAGAGTGTAGGGTATAGAGTGTGGGGTATAGAGTGTAGAGTGTAGGGTATAGATTGTAGGTTATAGAGTGTAGAGTGTAGGGTATAGAGTGTAGGGTATAGAATGTAGGGTTTAGAGTGTAGGGTATAGAGTGTAGGGTATAGAGTGTAGATTGTAGGGTATAGATTGTAGGGTATGGATTGTATGGTATAGAGTGTAGGGTATAGAGTGTAGGGTATAGAGTGTAGAGTGTACTGATTACAGTGTAGGGTATAGAGTGTAGGGTATAGAATGTATGGAATAGAGTGTAGGGTATAGAGTGCATGGAATAGAGTGTAGAGTGTAGGGTATAGAGTGTAGGGTATAGAGTGTATGGTATAGAGTGTAGGGAATAGAGTGTAGGGTATAGAGTGTACTGATTACAGTGTAGGGTATAGAGTGTAGGGTATAGAATGTATGGAATAGAGTGTAGGGTATAGAGTATAGAGTGTAGGGCATAGAGTGTAGGGTATAGAGTGTAGGGTATAGAGTGCAGGGCATAGAGTGTAGGGTATAGAGTGTAGAGTGTAGGGTATAGAGTGTATGGTATAGAGTGTAGAGTGTAGGGTATAGAGTGTAGGGTATAGAGTGTAGAGTGTAGGGTATAGAGTGTAGGGTATAGAGTGTAGAGTGTAGGGTATAGGGTGTAGAGTATAGAGTGAAGGGTATAGAGTGTAGGGTATAGAGTGTAGAGTATAGAGTGTAGGGTATAGAGTGTAGAGTGTAGGGTATAGAGTGTATGGTATAGAGTGTAGGGTATAGAGTGTAGAGTGTAGGGTATAGAGTGTAGGGTATAGAGTGTAGAGTGTAGGGTATAGAGTGTAGGGTATGGAGTGTAGGGTATAGAGTGTAGGGTATAGAGTGTAGAGTGTAGGGATTAGAGTGTATGGTATAGAGTGTAGGGTATAGAGTGTAGAGTATAGGGTATAGAGTGTAGAGTATGGAGTGTAGAGTATAGAGTGTAGGTTATAGAGTGTAGAGTGTAGGGATTAGAGTGTAGGGCATAGAGTGTAGGGCATAGAGTGTATAGTGTAGGGTATAGAGTGTAGGGTATAGAGTATAGAGTGTAGGGTATAGAGTGTAGGGTATAGAGTGTAGGGTATAGAGTGTAGAGTGTAGGGTATAGAGTGTATGGTATAGAGTGTAGGGTATAGAGTGAAGGGTATAGAGTGTAGAGTGTAGGGTATAGAGTGAAGGGTATAGAGTGTAGGGTATAGAGTGTAGAGTGTAGGGTATAGATTGTAGGGTATAGAGTGTATAGTGTAGGGTATAGAGTGTAGGGTTTAGAGTGTATGGTATAGAGTGTAGGGAATAGAGTGTAGAGTGTATGGTATAGAGTGTAGAGTATAGAGTGTAGAGTGTAGGGTATAAAGTGTAGGGTATAGAGTGTAGGGTATAGAGTGTAGAGAGTAGGGTATAGAGTGTAGGGTATAAAGTGTAGGGTATAGAGTGTAGAGTGTAGGGATTAGAGTGTAGGGTATAGAGTGTAGGGTATACAGTGTAGAATGTACGGTATAGAGTGTAGGGTATAGAGTGTAGGGTATACTGTGTAGAGTGTAGGGTATAGAGTGTAAGGTATAGAGGGTAGGGTATAGAGTGTATGGTGTAGAGTGTAGGGTATAGAGTGTAGGGTATAGAGTGTAGGGTATAGAGTGTATGGTATAGAGTTTAGGGTATAGAGTGTAGGGTATAGAGTGTAAGCTATAAAGTGTAGGGTGTAGAGTGTAGGGTATAGAGTGTAGGGTATAGAGTGTAGGGTATAGAGTGTAGGGTATAGAGTGTAGAGTGTAGGGTATAGAGTGTAGGGTATAGAGTGTATGGTATAGAGTGTAGGGTATAGAGTGTAGGGTATAGAGTGTAGGGTATAGAGTGTAGGGTGTAGAGTGTATGGTATAGAGTGTATGGTATAGATTGTAGGGTATAGAGTGTAGGGTATAGAGTGTAGAGTGTAGGGTATAGAGTGTAGAGTGTAGGGTATAGAGTGTAGGGTGTAGAGTGTAGAGTGTAGGGTGTAGAGTGTAGGGTATAGAGTGTAGAGTGTATGGTATAGAGTGCAGGGGATAGAGTGTAGAGTGTGAGGTATAGAGTGTAGGGTATAGAGTGTATGGTATAGAGTGTATGGTATAGATTGTAGGGCATAGAGTGTAGGGTATAGAGTGTAGAGTGTAGGGTATAGAGTGTAGGGTATAGAGTGTAGGGTATAGAGTGTATGGTATAGAGTGTATGGTATAGATTGTAGGGTATAGAGTGTAGGGTATAGAGTGTAGAGTGTAGGGTATAGAGTGTAGAGTGTAGGTTATAGAGTATAGGGTATAGAGTGCAGAGTGTAGGGTATAGAGTGTAGAGTGTATGGTATAGAGTGTAGGGGATAAAGTGTATGGTATAGAGTGTAGGGGATAAAGTGTATGGTATAGAGTGTATGGTATAGAGTGTAGAGTATAGAGTGTAGGGTATAGAGTGTAGAGTGTAGGGTATAGAGTGTAGGGTATAGAGTGTAGGGTATAGAGTGTAGGGTGTAGAGATTAGGGTATAGAGTGTAGGGTATAGGGTGTAGGGTATAGAGTGTAGGGTGTAGAGTGTAGGGTATATAGTGTAGGGTATATAGTGTAGGGTATAGAGTGTAGGGTATAGCGTGTAGGGTATAGAGTGTAGGTTATAGAGTGTAGGGCATAGAGTGTAGGGTATAAAGTGTAGAGTGTAGGGTATAGAGTGTATGGTATAGAGTGTAGAGTGTAGGGTATAGAGTGTATGGTATGGATTGTAGGGTGTAGAATGTATGTTATAGAGTGTAGGGTATAGAGTGTATGGTATAGATTGTAGGGTGTAGAATATATGTTATAGAGTGTAGGGTATAGAGTGTATGGTATAGAGATTAGAGTGTAGGGTATAGAGTGTAGGGTATAGAGTGTATGGTATAGAGTCTAGGGTATAGAGTGTAGAGTGTAGGGTATAGAGTGTATGGTATAGAGTGTAGGGTATAGAGTGTAGGGTGTAGAGTGTATGGTATAGAGTGTAGGGTATAGTGTGTAGAGTGTAGGGTACAGAGTGTAGGGTATAGAGTGTAGGGTATAGAGTGTAGAGTGTAGAGTATAGAGTGTAGAGTTTAGGGTATAGAGTGTAGAGTGTAGGGTATAGAGTGTAGGGTATAGAGTGTAGGGTATTGAGTGTAGGGTATAGAGTGTAGAGTGTAGGGTATAGAGTGTAAGGTATAGAGTGTAGGGTATAGAGTGTAGGGTATAGAGTGTAGAGTATAGAGTGTAGGGTATAGAGTGTAGAGTGTAGCGTATAGAGTGTAGGGTATAGAGTGTAGGGTATAGTGTGTATGGTATAGAGTTTAGGGTATAGAGTGTATGGTATAGAGCGTAGGGTATCGAGTGTAGAGTGTAGGGTATAGAGTGTAGATTGTAGGGTATAGAGTGTAGGGTATATAGTGTAGAGTGTATGGTATAGAGTGTAGGGTATAGAGTGTGTGGTATAGAGTGTATGGTATAGCGTGTAGGGTATGGAGTGTATGGTATAGATTGTAGAGTGTAGGGTATAGTGTGTAGGGTATAGAGTGTAGGGTATAGAGTGTAGGGTATAGAGTGTAGGGTGTTGAGTGTAGGGTATAGCCTGCAGGGTATAGAGTGTAGGGTATAGAGTATAGAGTGTAGGGTATAGAGTGTAGGGTATAGAGTGTAGGGTATAGAGTGTAGAGTGTAGGGTATAGAGTGTAGAGTATAGAGTGTAGGGTATAGAGTGTAGGGTATAAAGTGTAGAGTGTAGGGTATAGAGTGTAGGGTATAGAGTGTAGGGTATAGAGTGTAGAGTATAGAGTGTAGAGTGTAGGGTGTACAGTGTAGGGTATAGCCTGTAGGGTATAGAGTGTAGGGTATAGAGTATAGAGTGTAGGGTATAGAGTGTAGGGTATAGAGTGTATAGTGTAGGGTATAGAGTGTAAGGTATAGATTGTAGGGTATAGAGTGTAGAGTGTAGGGTATAGAGTGTAGGGTGTAGAGTGTAGGGTATAGAGTGTATAGTGTAGGGTATAGAGTGTAGGGTATAGAGTAAATGGTATAGAGTGTATGGTATAGAGTGTAGGGTATAGAGTGTAGGGTATAGAGTGTAGGGTATAGAGTGTAGGGTATAAAGTGTAGAGTGTAGGGTATAGAGTGTAGGGTATAGAGTGTACGGTATAGAGTGTAGAGTGTAGGGTGTAGAATGTAGGGTATAGAGTGTCAGGTATAGAGTGTAGGGTATAGAGTGTATGTTATAGAGTGTAGGGTATAGAGTGTAGAGTGTAGGGTAGAGAGTGTAGGGTATAGTGTGTAGGGTATAGATTGTATGGTATAGAGTGTAGGGTATAGAGTGTAGGGCATAGAGTGTAGGGTATAGATTGTAGGGTATAGAGTGTAGAGTGTAGGGTATAGAGTGTAGAGTATAGAGTGTATGGTATAGAGTGTAGAGTGTAGGGTATAGAGTGTATAGTGTAGGTTATAGAGTGTAGGGTATAGAGTAAAGGGTATAGAGTGTGTGGTATAGAGTGTAGGGAATAGAGTGTAGAGTGTAGGGTATATAGTGTATGGTATAGAGTGTAGGGTATAGAGTGTAGGGTATATAGTGTAGGGTATAGAGTGTAGGGTATAGAGTGTAGGGCATAGAGTGTAGGGTATAGAGTGTAGAGTGTAGGGTATATAGTGTATGGTATAGAGTGTAGGGTATAGATTGTAGGGTATAGAGTGTAGAGTGTAGGGATTAGAGTGTAGGGTATAGAATGTAGGGTATAGAGTGTAGAGTGTAGGGTATAGAGTGTAGGGTATAGAGTGTAGGCTATAGAGTGTAGGGTATATAGTGTAAAGTGTAGAGTGTAAGGTATAGAGTGTAGAGTGTAGTGTAAAGAGTGTAGGGTATAGAGTGTATGGAATAGAGTGTAGGGTATAAAGTGTAGAGTGTAGGGTATAGAGTGTAGGGTATAGAGCGTAGGGTGTAGGGTATAGAGTGTAAGGTATAGAGTGTAGGGTATAGAGTGTAGAGTGTAGGGTATAGAGTGTATGGTACAGAGTGTAGGGTGTAGAGTGTAGGGTATAGAGTGTAGAGTGTAGGGTATAGAGTGTAGGGTATAGAGTGTATGGTATACAGTGTAGAGTGTAGGGTATAGAGTGTATAGTGTAGGGTATAGAGTGTCGGGTATAGAGTGTAGGGTATAGAGCGTATGGTATAGAGTGTAGGCTATAGAGTGTAGAGTGTAGGGTACAGAGTGGAGGGTATGGAGTGTAGGGTATAGAGTGTAGGGTATAGAGTTTAGGGTATAGAGTGTAGGGTATAGAGTGTAGAGTGTAGAGTATAGAGTGTAGGGTATAGAGTGTAGGGTATAGAGTGTAGAGTATAGAGTGTAGGGTATAGAGTGTAGGGTATAGAGTGTAGAGTGTAGAGTGTAGGGTATAGAGTGTAGGGTATAGAGTGTAGGGTATAGAGTGTAGAGTGTAGGGTATAGAGTGTATGGTATAGAGTGTAGGGTATAGAGTGTAGGGTATAGAGTGTAGGGTATAGAGTGTAGGGTATAGAGTGTAGAGTGTAGGGTATAGATTGTAGGGTATAGAGTGTAGAGTGTAGGGTATAGAGTGTAGGGTATAGAATGTAGGGTTTAGAGTGTAGGGTATAGAGTGTAGGGTATAGAGTGTAGATTGTAGGGTATAGATTGTAGGGTATGGATTGTATGGTATAGAGTGTAGGGTATAGAGTGTAGGGTATAGAGTGTAGAGTGTACTGATTACAGTGTAGGGTATAGAGTGTAGGGTATAGAATGTATGGAATAGAGTGTAGGGTATAGAGTGTAGGGTATAGAGTGCATGGAATAGAGTGTAGAGTGTAGGGTATAGAGTGTAGGGTATAGAGTGTATGGTATAGAGTGTAGGGAATAGAGTGTAGGGTATAGAGTGTACTGATTACAGTGTAGGGTATAGAGTGTAGGGTATAGAATGTATGGAATAGAGTGTAGGGTATAGAGTATAGAGTGTAGGGTATAGAGTGTAGGGTATAGAGCGTAGGGTGTAGTGTATAGAGTGCAGGGTATAGAGTGTAGGGTATAGAGTGTAGAGTGTAGGGTATAGAGTGTATGGTATAGAGTGTAGAGTGTAGAGTGTAGGGTATAGAGTGTAGGGTATAGAGTGTAGAGTGTAGGGTATAGAGTGTAGGGTATAGAGTGTAGAGTGTAGGGTATAGGGTGTAGAGTATAGAGTGTAGGGTATAGAGTGTAGAGTGTAGGGTATAGAGTGTAGGGTATAGAGTGTAGGGTATAGAGTGTAGAGTGTAGGGTATAGAGTGTATGGTATAGAGTGTAGGGTATAGAGTGTAGAGTGTAGGGTATAGAGTGTAGGGTATAGAGTGTAGGGTATAGAGTGTAGGGTATAGAGTGTAAGGTATAGAGTGTAGGGTATAGAGTGTAGAGTGTAGGGTATAGAGTGTAGGGTATGGAGTGTAGGGTGTAGAGTGTAGGGTATAGAGTGTAGAGTGTAGGGATTAGAGTGTATGGTATAGAGTGTAGGGTATAGAGTGTAGAGTATAGGGTATAGAGTGTAGAGTATGGAGTGTAGAGTATAGAGTGTAGGTTATAGAGTGTAGAGTGTAGGGATTAGAGTGTAGGGCATAGAGTGTAGGGCATAGAGTGTATAGTGTAGGGTATAGAGTGTAGGGTATAGAATATAGAGTGTAGGGTATAGAGTGTAGGGTATAGAGTGTAGAGTGTAGGGTATAGAGTCTAGAGTGTAGGGAATAGAGTGTAGGGTATAGAGTGCATGGAATAGAGTGTAGAGTGTATGGTATAGAGTGTAGGGTATAAAGTGTATGGTATAGAGTGTAGGGTACAGAGTGTAGGGTATAGAGTGTAGAGTGTAGGGATTAGACTGTAGGGTATAGAGTGTAGGGTATAGAATGTATGGAATAGAGTATAGGGTATAGAGTATAGAGTGTAGGGTATAGAGTGTAGGGTAAAGAGCGTAGGGTGTAGGGTATAGAGTGTAGGGTATAGAGTGTAGGGTATAGAGTGTAGAGTGTAGGCTATAGAGTGTATGGTATAGAGTGTAGGGTATAGAGTGAAGGGTATAGAGTGTAGAGTGTAGGTATAGAGTGTATGGTATAGATTGTATGGTGTAGAGTGTATGGTATAGAGTTTAGGGTATAGAGTGTAGGGTATAGAGTGTAGAGTGTAGGGTATAGAGTGTAGGGTATAGAGTGTAGGGTATAGAATGTAGGGTATAGAGTGTAGGGTATAGAGTGTAGAGTGTAGGGTATAGAGTGTAGGGTATGGAGTGTAGGGTATAGAGTGTAGGGTATAGAGTGTAGAGTGTAGGGATTAGAGTGTATGGTATAGAGTGTAGGGTATAGAGTGTAGAGTATAGGGTATAGAGTGTAGAGTATGGAGTGTAGAGTATAGAGTGTAGGTTATAGAGCGTAGAGTGTAGGGATTAGAGTGTAGTGCATAGAGTGTAGGGCATAGAGTGTATAGTGTAGGGTATAGAGTGTAGGGTATAGAGTATAGAGTGTAGGGTATAGAGTGTAGGGTATAGATTGTAGAGTGTAGGGTATAGAGTGTAGAGTGTAGGGAATAGAGTGTAGGGTATAGAGTGCATGGAATAGAGTGTAGAGTGTATGGTATAGAGTGTAGGGTATAAAGTGTATGGTATAGAGTGTAGGGTACAGAGTGTAGGGTATAGAGTGTAGAGTGTAGGGATTAGACTGTAGGGTATAGAGTGTAGGGTATAGAATGTATGGAATAGAGTATAGGGTATAGAGTATAGAGTGTAGGGTATAGAGTGTAGGGTAAAGAGCGTAGGGTGTAGGGTATAGAGTGTAGGGTATAGAGTGTAGGGTATAGAGTGTAGAGTGTAGGCTATAGAGTGTATGGTATAGAGTGTAGGGTATAGAGTGAAGGGTATAGAGTGTAGAGTGTAGGTATAGAGTGTATGGTATAGATTGTATGGTGTAGAGTGTATGGTATAGAGTTTAGGGTATAGAGTGTAGGGTATAGAGTGTAGAGTGTAGGGTATAGAGTGTAGGGTATAGAGTGTAGGGTATAGAGTGTAGGGTATAGAGTGTAGGGTATAGAGTGTAGAGTGTAGGGTATAGAGTGTAGGGTATGGAGTGTAGGGTATAGAGTGTAGGGTATAGAGTGTAGAGTGTAGGGATTAGAGTGTATGGTATAGAGTGTAGGGTATAGAGTGTAGAGTATAGGGTATAGAGTGTAGAGTATGGAGTGTAGAGTATAGAGTGTAGGTTATAGAGCGTAGAGTGTAGGGATTAGAGTGTAGTGCATAGAGTGTAGGGCATAGAGTGTAAAGTGTAGGGTATAGAGTGTAGGGTATAGAGTATAGAGTGTAGGGTATAGAGTGTAGGGTATAGATTGTAGAGTGTAGGGTATAGAGTGTAGAGTGTAGGGAATAGAGTGTAGGGTATAGAGTGCATGGAATAAAGTGTAGAGTGTATGGTATAGAGTGTAGGGTATAAAGTGTATGGTATAGAGTGTAGGGTACAGAGTGTAGGGTATAGAGTGTAGAGTGTAGGGATTAGACTGTAGGGTATAGAGTGTAGGGTATAGAATGTATGGAATAGAGTATAGGGTATAGAGTATAGAGTGTAGGGTATAGAGTGTAGGGTATAGAGCGTAGGGTGTAGGGTATAGAGTGTAGGGTATAGAGTGTAGGGTATAGAGTGTAGAGTGTAGGGTATAGAGTGTATGGTATAGAGTGTAGGGTATAGAGTGAAGGGTATAGAGTGTAGAGTGTAGGTATAGAGTGTATGGTATAGATTGTATGGTGTAGAGTGTATGGTATAGAGTTTAGGGTATAGAGTGTATGGTATAGAGTGTAGGGTATAGAGTGTAGAGTGTAGGGTATAGAGTGTAGGGTATAGAGTGTAGGGCATAGTGTGTAGGGTATAGATTGTAGGGTATAGAGTGTATAGTGTAGGGTATAGAGTGTAGGGTTTAGAGTGTATGGTATAGAGTGTAGGGAATAGAGTGTAGAGTGTATGGTATAGAGTGTAGGGTATAGAGTGTAGAGTGTAGGGTATAAAGTGTAGGGTATAGAGTGTAGGGTATAGAGTGTAGAGAGTAGGGTATAGAGTGTAGGGTATAAAGTGTAGGGTATAGAGTGTAGAGTGTAGGGATTAGAGTGATAGGTATAGAGTGTAGGGTATAGAGTGTAGAATGTATGGTATAGAGTGTAGGGTATAGAGTATAGAGTGTAGGGTATAGAGTGTAGGGTATAGTGTGTAAAGTGTAGAGTGTAGGGTATAGAGTGTAGAGTGTAGGGTATAGAGTGTAGGGTATAGAGTGTATGGAATAGAGTGTAGGGTATAGTGTGTAGAGTGTAGGGTATAGAGTGTAGGGTATAGAGCGTAGGGTGTAGGGTATAGAGTGTAGGGTATAGAGTGTAGGGTATAGAGTGTAGAATGTAGGGTATAGAGTGTATGGTATAGAGTGTAGGGTGTAGAGTGTAGGGTATAGAGTGTAGAGTGTAGGGTATAGAGTGTAGAGTGTAGGGTATAGAGTGTAGAGTGTATGGGATAGAGTGTAGGGGATAGAGTGTATGGTATAGAGTGTATGGTATAGAGTGTAGGGTATAGAGTGTAGGGTATAGAGTGTAGAGTG
Source organism: Ranitomeya imitator (assembly GCF_032444005.1). Taxonomy (NCBI): domain Eukaryota; kingdom Metazoa; phylum Chordata; class Amphibia; order Anura; family Dendrobatidae; genus Ranitomeya; species Ranitomeya imitator. Next base: position 195,490 of record NW_027193775.1, on the reverse strand, counting down.
TAGGGTATAGAGTGTAGGGTATAGAGTGTAGAGTGTAGGGTATAGAGTGTAGGGTATAGAGTGTAGAGTGTATGGTATAGTGTGTATGGTATAGAGTGTATGATATAGATTGTAGGGTATAGAGTGTAGGGTATAGAGTGTAGAGTGTAGGGTATAGAGTGTAGAGTGTAGGGTATAGAGTGTAGGGTATAGAGATTAGAGTGTAGGGTATACAGTGTAGGGTTTAGAGTGTAGAGTGTATGGTATAGAGTGTAGGGGATAGAGTGTATGGTATAGAGTGTAGAGTGTAGGGTATAGAGTGTAGGGTATAGAGTTTATGGAATAGAGTGTAGGGTATAAAGTGTAGAGTGTAGGGTATAGAGTGTAGGGTATAGAGTGTAGAGTGTAGGGTATAGAGTGTAGGGTATAGAGTGTATGTTATACAGTGTAGAGTGTAGGGTATAGAGTGTATAGTGTAGGGTATAGAGTGTCGGGTATAGAGTGTAGGGTATAGAGTGTAGAGTGTAGGGTACAGAGTGGAAGGTATGGAGTGTAGGGTATAGAGTGTAGGGTATAGAGTTTAGGGTATAGAGTGTAGGGTATAGAGTGTAGAGTGTAGGGTATAGAGTGTAGGGTATAGAGTGTAGGGTATAGAGTGTAGAGTATAGAGTGTAGGGTATAGAGTGTAGGGTATAGAGTGTAGAGTGTAGAGTGTAGGGTATAGAGTGTAGGGTATAGAGTGTAGGGTATAGAGTGTAGAGTGTAGGGTATAGAGTGTATGGTATAGAGTGTAGGGTATAGAGTGTGGGGTATAGAGTGTAGAGTGTAGGGTATAGATTGTAGGGTATAGAGTGTAGAGTGTAGGGTATAGAGTGTAGGGTATAGAATGTAGGGTTTAGAGTGTAGGGTATAGAGTGTAGGGTATAGAGTGTAGATTGTAGGGTATAGATTGTAGGGTATGGATTATATGGTATAGAGTGTAGGGTATAGAGTGTAGGGTATAGAATGTATGGAATAGAGTGTAGGGTATAGAGTGCATGGAATAGAGTGTAGAGTGTAGGGTATAGAGTGTAGGGTATAGAGTGTATGGTATAGAGTGTAGGGAATAGAGTGTAGGGTATAGAGTGTACTGATTACAGTGTAGGGTATAGAGTGTAGGGTATAGAATGTATGGAATAGAGTGTAGGGTATAGAGTATAGAGTGTAGGGTATAGAGTGTAGGGTATAGAGTGTAGGGTATAGAGTGTAGAGTGTAGGGTATAGAGTGTATGGTATAGAGTGTAGAGTGTAGGGTATAGAGTGTATGGAATAGAGTGTAGGGTATAAAGTGTAGAGTGTAGGGTATAGAGTGCAGGGTAAAGAGCGTAGGGTGTAGGGTATAGAGTGTAAGGTATAGAGTGTAGGGTATAGAGTGTAGAGTGTAGGGATTAGAGTGTATGGTATAGAGTGTAGGGTATAGAGTGTAGAGTATAGGGTATAGAGTGTAGAGTATGGAGTGTAGAGTATAGAGTGTAGGTTATAGAGTGTAGAGTGTAGGGATTAGAGTGTAGGGCATAGAGTGTAGGGCATAGAGTGTATAGTGTAGGGTATAGAGTGTAGGGTATAGAGTATAGAGTGTAGGGTATAGAGTGTAGGGTATAGAGTGTAGAGTGTATGGTATAGAGTGTATGGTATAGAGTGTAGGGTATAGAATGTATGGAATAGAGTGTAGGGTATAGAGTGCATGGAATAGAGTGTAGAGTGTAGGGTATAGAGTGTAGGGTACAGAGTGTATGGTATAGAGTGTAGGGAATAGAGTGTAGGGTATAGAGTGTACTGATTACAGTGTAGGGTATAGAGTGTAGGGTATAGAATGTATGGAATAGAGTGTAGGGTATAGAGTATAGAGTGTAGGGTATAGAGTGTAGGGTATAGAGTGTAGAGTGTAGGGTATAGAGTGTATGGTATAGAGTGTAGAGTGTAGAGTGTAGGGTATAGAGTATAGAGTGAAGGGTATAGTGTGTAGAGTGTAGGGTATAGAGTGTAGGGTATAGAGCGTAGGGTGTAGGGTATAGAGTGTAGGGTATAGAGTGTAGGGTATAGAGTGTAGAGTGTAGGGTATAGAGTGTATGGTATAGAGTGTAGGGTGTAGAGTGTAGGGTATAGAGTGTAGAGTGTAGGGTATAGAGTGTAGAGTGTAGGGTATAGAGTGTAGAGTGTATGGGATAGAGTGTAGGGGATAGAGTGTATGGTATAGAGTGTATGGTATAGAGTGTAGGGTATAGAGTGTAGGGTATAGAGTGTAGAGTGTAAGGTATAGAGTGTAGGGTATAGAGTGTAGAGTGTAGGGTATAGAGTGTAGGGTATAGAGTGTAGAGTGTATGGTATAGTGTGTATGGTATAGAGTGTATGATATAGATTGTAGGGTATAGAGTGTAGGGTATAGAGTGTAGAGTGTAGGGTATAGAGTGTAGAGTGTAGGGTATAGAGTGTAGGGTATAGAGTTTAGAGTGTAGGGTATACAGTGTAGGGTATAGAGTGTAGAGTGTATGGTATAGAGTGTAGGGGATAGAGTGTATGGTATAGAGTGTATGGTATAGAGTGTAGGGTATAGAGTGTAGGGTATAGAGTGTAGAGTGTAGGGTATAGAGTGTAGGGTATAGAGTGTAGGGTATAGAGTGTAGGGTGTAGAGTGTAGGGTATAGAGTGTAGAGTATAGGGTGTAGGGTATGGAGTGTAGGGTATAGAATGTAGGGTATAGAGTGTAGGGTATAGAGTGTAGGGTATAGAGTGTAGGGTATAGCGTGTAGGGTATAGAGTGTAGGGTATAGAGTGTAGGGTATAGAGTGTAGGGGATAAAGTGTAGAGTGTAGGGTATAGAGTGTAGGGTATAGAGTGTAGAGTATAGAGTGTAAAGTGTAGAGTGTAGGGTGTAGAGTGTAGAGTGTAGGGTATAGAGTGTAGAGTGTAGGGTATAGAGTGTAGGGTATAGAGTGTATGGTATAGAGTGTAGGGTATAGAGTGTAGAGTGTAGGGTATATATTGTAGGGTATAATGTGTAGAGTGTAGGGTATAGAGTGTACGGTATAGAGGGTAGGGTTTATAGTGTATGGTGTATGGTGTAGAGTGTAGGGTATAGAGTGTAGGGTATAGAGTGTAGGGTATAGAGTGAATGGTATAGAGTGTAGGGTATAGAGTGTAAGCTATAAAGTGTAGGGTGAAGAGTGTAGGGTATAGAGTGTAGGGTATAGAGTGTAGGGTATAGAGTGTAGGGTATAGAGTGTAGGGTATAGAGTGTAGAGTGTAGGGTATAGAGTGTAGGGTATAGAGTGTAGAGTGTAGGGTATAGAGTGTAGGGTTTAAAGAGTAGGGTATAGAGTGTAGAGTGTAGGGTATAGAGTGTAGAGTGTAGGGTATAGAGTGTAGGGTATAGAGTGTAGAGTGTAGGGTATAGAGTGTAGGGTATAGAGTGTAGAGTGTAGGGTATAAAGTGTAGAGAGTAGGGTATAGAGTGTAAGGTATAGAGTGTAGGTTATAGAGTGTAGGGTATAGAGTGTAGAGTGTAGGGTGTAGAGTATAGGGTATAGAGTGTAGGGTATAGAGTGTAGAGTGTAGGGTATAAAGTGTAGAGAGTAGGGTATAGAGTGTAGGGTATAGAGTGTAGGTTATAGAGTGTAGGGTATAGAGTGTGGAGTGTAGGGTGTAGATTGTAGGTTATAGAGTGTAGAGTGTAGGGTATAAAGTGTAGAGAGTAGGGTATAGAGTGTAGGGTATAGAGTGTAGGTTATAGAGTGTAGGGTATAGAGTGTGGAGGGTAGGGTGTAGAGTGTAGGGTATAGAGTGTAAGGTATAGAGTGTACGGTATAAAGTGTATGTTATAGAGTGTAGGGTATAGAGTGTAGAGTGTAGGGTATAGAGTGTAGGGTATAGAGTGTAGGGTATAGAGTGTATGGTATAGAGTGTAGGGTATAGAGTGTAGAGTGTAGGGTATAGAGTGTAGGGTTTAGAGTGTATGGTATAGAGTGTAGGGTATAGATTGTAGGGTGTAGAGTGTAGAGTGTAGGGTATAGAGTGTAGGGTATAGAGTGTATGGTATAGAGTGTAGAGTGTAGGGTATAGAGTGTATATTGTAGGGTAAAAAGTGTAGGGTATAGAGAGTATGGTATAGAGTGTAGGGAATAGAGTGTAGAGTGTAGGGTATAGAGTGTAGGGTATAGAGTGTGGAGTGTAGGGTATAAAGTGTAGAGAGTAGGGTAAAGAGTGTAGGGTATAGAGTGTAGGTTATAGAGTGTAGGGTATAGAGTGTAGAGTGTAGGGTGTAGAGTGTAAGGTATAGAGTGTAAGGTATGGAGTGTAGGGTATAAAGTGTAGGGTATAGAGTGTAGGGTATAGATTGTAGGGTATAGAGTGTAGATTGTAGGGTATAGAGTCTATGGTATAGAGTGTAGAGTGTAGGGTATAGAGTGTATAGTGTAGGGTAAAGAGTGTAGGGTATAGAGTGTATGGTATAGAGTGTAGGGAATAGAGTGTAGAGTGTAGGGTATAGAGTGTAGGGTATAGAGTGTAGAGTGTAGGGTATAGAGTGTAGGGATTAGAGTGTAGGGTATAGAGTGTAGGGTATAGAGTGTAGAATGTACGGTATAGAGTGTATGGTATAGAGTATAGAGTGTAGGGTATAGAGTATACCCTACACTCTATACCCTACACTCTACACTCTACACTCTATACCATACACTCTATACCCTACACTCTACACTCTATACCCTACACTCTATACCCTGCACTCTATACACTACATCCTACGCTCTATACCCTACACTCTATACCCTACACTCTATACTCTATACCCTACACTCTATTCCATACATTCTATACCCTACACTCTATACCCTACACTGTAATCAGTACACTCTATACCCTACACTCTATTCCCTACACTCTATACCATACACTCTATACCCTACACTCTATACCCTACACTCTACACTCTATTCCATGCACTCTATACCCTACACTCTATACCCTACACTCTATTCCATACATTCTATACCCTACACTCTATACCCTACACTGTAATCAGTACACTCTACACTCTATACCCTACACTCTATACCCTACACTCTATACCATACAATCCATACCCTACAATCTATACCCTACAATCTACACTCTATACCCTACACTCTATACCCTACAATCTAAACCCTACATTCTATACCCTACACTCTACACTCTATACCCTACAATCTATACCCTACACTCTACACTCTATACCCTACACTCTATACCCTACACTCTATACCCTACACTCTATACCCTACACTCTATACCCTACACTCTACACTCTATACCCTACACTCTATACCCTACACTCTATACCCTACACTCTACACTCTACACTCTATACCCTACACTCTATACCCTACACTCTATACTCTACACTCTATACCCTACACTCTATACCCTACACTCTATACCCTACACTCTACACTCTATACCCTACACTCTATACCCTAAACTCTATACCCTACACTCTATACCCTACACTCCATACCCTCCACTCTGTACCCTACACTCTACACTCTATACCCTACACTCTATACCATACGCTCTATACCCTACACTCTATACCCGACACTCTATACCCTACACTATACACTCTATACCCTACACTCTACACTGTATACCATACACTCTATACCCTACACTCTATACCCTACACTCTACACTCTATACCCTACACTCTACACCCTACACTCTATACCATACACTCTATACCCTACACTCTACACTCTATACCCTACACTCTATACCTTACACTCTATACCCTACACCCTGCGCTCTATACCCTACACTCTATACCCTACACTCTACACTTTATACCCTACACTCTATTCCATACACTCTATACCCTACACTCTATACACTACACTCTACACTCTATACCTTACACTCTACACTTTACACTATATACCCTACACTCTATAGCCTACACTCTATACCCTACACTCTATACCCTACACTCTACACTCTATACCCTACATTCTATACCCTACACTCTAATCCCTACACTCTACACTCTATACCCTACACTCTATACCCTACACTCTATACCCTACACTCTATACCCTACACTCTACACTCTATACCCTACACTCTATGCCCTACACTCTATACCCTACACTCTATACCCTACACTATATACCCTACACTCTATACCCTACACTCTATACCATACACTATATACCCTACACTCTACACTCTATTCCCTACATTCTATACCATACACTCTATACCCTTTACTCTGTACCCTACACTCTATAACCTACACTATACACTCTATACCCTACACTCTACACTCTATACCATACACTCTATACTCTACACTCTATACCCTACACTCTACACTCTATACCCTACAATCTATACCCTACACTCTATGCCCTACACTCTATACCCTACACTCTATACCATACAATCTATACCCTACACACTATACCCTACACTCTATACCCTACACTCTACACTCTATACCCTACACTCTATAACATACACTCTATACCCTACACTCTATACCTGACACTCTATACCCTACACTCTACACCCTACACTCTATACTCTATACCGTACACTCTATACCCTACACTCTATACCCTACACTCTACACTTTATACCCTACACTCTATACCATACACTCTACACTCTATTCCATGCACTCTATACCCTACACTCTATTCCCTACACTCTACACTCTATACCCTACACTCTACACTCTATACCCTACACTCTATACCCTACACTCTATACTCTATATCCTACACTCTATACCCTACACTATACACTCTATGCCCTACACTCTATGCCCTACACTCTAAACCCTACACTCTACACTCTATAACCTACACTCTATACTCTACACTCCATACTCTACACTCTATACCCTATACTCTACACTCTATACCCTACACTCTATACCATACACTCTAATCCCTACACTCTACACTCTATACCCTACACTCTATACCCTACACTCCATGCCCTACACTCTATACCCTACACTCTACACTCTATACCCTACACTCTATACCCTACACTCTATACCCTACACTCTATACCCTACACTCTATACCCTACACTCTACACTCTATACCCTACACTCTATACCATACACTCTATACCCTACACTCTACACTCTATACCCTACACTCTATACCCTACACTCTATACCCTACACTCTACACTCTATACCCTACACTCTATACCCTACACTCTATACTCTACACCCTATACCCTACACTCTACACTCTATACCCTACACTCTATACCCTACACTCTACACTCTATACCCTACACTCTATACCCTACACTCTACACTCTACACTCTATACCATACACTCTATACCCTACACTCTACACTCCATACCCTACACTCTATACCCTGCACTCTATACACTACACCCTACGCTCTATACCCTACACTCTATACCCTACACTCTATACTCTATACCCTACACTCTATTCCATACATTCTATACCCTACACTCTATACCCTACACTGTAATCAGTACACTCTATACCCTACACTCTATTCCCTACACTCTATACCATACACTCTATACCCTACACTCTATACCCTACACTCTACACTCTATTCCATGCACTCTATACCCTACACTCTATACCCTACACTCTATTCCATACATTCTATACCCTATACTCTATACCCTACACTGTAATCAGTACACTCTACACTCTATACCCTACACTCTATACCCTACACTCTATACCATACAATCCATACCCTACACTCTACACTCTATACCCTACACTCTATACCCTACACTCTATACCCTACACCCTACGCTCTATACCCTACACTCTATACCCTACACTCTATACCATACACTCTATACCCTACACTCTACACTCTATACCCTACACTCTATACCCTACACCCTGCGCTCTATACCCTACACTCTATACCCTACACTCTACACACTATACCCTACACTCTATTCCATACACTCTATACCCTACACTCTATACCCTACACTCTACACTCTATACCCTACACTCTACACTTTACACACTATACCCTACACTCTATACCCTACACTCTATACTCTATACCCTACACTCTATACCGTACATTCTACACTCTATACCCTACACTCTATACCCTACACTCTAATCCCTATACTCTACACTCTATACCCTACACTTTATACCCTACACTCTATGCCCTACTCTCTACACTCTATACCCTACACTCTATACCCTACACTTTATACCCTACACTCTACACTCTATACCCTACACTCTATACCATACACTCTACACTCTATTCCCTACACTCTATACCATACACTCTAAACCCTACACTCTATACCCTACACTATACACTCTATACCCTACAATCTATACCCTACACACTATGCCCTACACTCTATACCCTAGACTCTATACCCTACACTCTACACTCTATACCCTACACTCTATACCATACACTCTATACCCTAAACTCTATACCATACACTCTACACCATACAATCTATACCATACACTCTATACCTACACTCTACACTCTATACCCTTCACTCTATACCCTACACTCTATACCATACAATCTATACCCTACACTCTACACTCTATACCCTACACTCTATACCCTACACTCTATACCCTACACCCTACGCTCTATACCCTACACTCTATACCCTACACTCTATACTCTATACCCTACACTCTGTACCATACACTCTATACCATACACTTTATACCCTACACTCTATACCATACACTCTACACTCTATTCCATGCACTCTATACCCTGCACTCTATTCCCTACACTCTACACTCTATACCCTACACTCTACACTCTATACCCTACACTCTATACCCTACACTCTATACTCTATACCCTACACTCTATACCCTACACTATACACTCTATGCCCTACACTCTATGCCCTACACTTTAATCCCTACACTCTACACTCTATAACCTACACTCTATACTCTACACTCCATACTCTACACTCTATACCCTATACTCTACACTCTATACCCTACACTCTATACCATACACTCTAATCCCTACACTCTACACTCTATACCCTACACTCTATACCCTACACTCCATACCCTACACTCTATACCCTACACTCTACACTCTATACCCTACACTCTATACCCTACACTCTATACCCTACACTCTATACCCTACACTCTATACCCTACACTCTATACCCTAAACTCTATACCATACACTCTACACCATACAATCTATACCATACACTCTATACCTACACTCTACACTCTATACCCTTCACTCTATACCCTACACTCTATACCATACACTCTATACCCTACACTCTATACCCTACACTCTATACCCTACACTCTATACCCTACACCCTACGCTCTATACCCTACACTCTATACCATACACTCTACACTCTATTCCATGCACTCTATACCCTACACTCTATTCCCTACACTCTACACTCTATACCCTACACTCTACACTCTATACCCTACACTCTATACCCTACACTCTATACTCTATACCCTACACTCTATACCCTACACTATACACTCTATGCCCTACACTCTATGCCCTACACTCTAATCCCTACACTCTACACTCTATAACCTACACTCTATACTCTACACTCCATACTCTACACTCTATACCCTATACTCTACACTCTATACCCTACACTCTATACCATACACTCTAATCCCTACACTCTACACTCTATACCCTACACTCTATACCCTACACTCCATACCCTACACTCTATACCCTACACTCTACACTCTATACCCTACACTCTATACCCTACACTCTATACCCTACACTCTATACCCTACACTCTATACCCTACACTCTATACCATACACTCTACACCATACAATCTATACCATACACTCTATACCCTACACTCTATACCCTACACCCTACGCTCTATACCCTACACTCTATACCCTACACTCTATACTCTATACCCTATACTCTATTCCATACATTCTATACCCTACACTCTATACCCTACAGTATAATCCCTACACTCTACACTCTATACCCTACACTCTGTACCCTACACTCTATACCATACACTTTATACCCTACACTCTATACCATACACTCTACACTCTATTCCATGCACTCTATACCCTACACTCTATTCCCTACACTCTACACTCTATACCCTAAACTCTACACTCTATACCCTACACTCTATACCCTACACTCTATACTCTATATCCTACACTCTATACCCTACACTATACACTCTATGCCCTACACTTTATGCCCTACACTCTAATCCCTACACTCTACAATCTATAACCTACACTCTATACTCTACACTCCATACTCTACACTCTATACCCTATACTCTACACTCTATACCCTACACTCTATACCATACACTCTAATCCCTACACTCTACACTCTATACCCTACACTCTATACCCTACAATCCATGCCCTACACTCTATACCCTACACTCTACACTCTATACCCTACACTCTATACCCTACACTCTATACCCTACACTCTATACCCTACACTCTATACCATACACTCTATACCCTACACTCTACACTCTATACCCTACACTCTATACCCTACACTCTATACCCTACACTCTACACTCTATACCCTACACTCTATACCCTACACTCTATACTCTACACCCTATACCCTACACTCTACACTCTATACCCTACACTCTATACCCTACACTCTACACTCTATACCCTACACTCTATACCCTACACTCTACACTCTACACTCTATACCATACACTCTATACCCTACACTCTACACTCTATACCCTACACTCTATACCCTGCACTCTATACACTACACCCTACGCTCTATACCCTACACTCTATACCCTACACTCTATACTCTATACCCTACACTCTATTCCATACATTCTATACCCTACACTCTATACCCTACACTGTAATTAGTACACTCTATACCCTACACTCTATTCCCTACACTCTATACCATACACTCTATACCCTACACTCTATACCCTACACTCTACACTCTATTCCATGCACTCTATACCCTACACTCTATACCCTACACTCTATTCCATACATTCTATACCCTACACTCTATACCCTACACTGTAATCAGTACACTCTACACTCTATACCCTACACTCTATACCCTACACTCTATACCATACAATCCATACCCTACAATCTATACCCTACAATCTACACTCTATACCCTACACTCTATACCCTACAATCTAAACCCTACATTCTATACCCTACACTCTATACCCTACACTCTACACTCTATACCCTACAATCTATACCCTACACTCTACACTCTATACCCTACACTCTATACCCTACACTCTATACCCTACACTCTATACCCTACACTCTATACCATACACTCTATACCCTACACTCTATACCCTACACTCTATACCCTACACTCTATACCCTACACTCTACACTCTACACTCTATACCCTACACTCTATACCCTACACTCTATACTCTACACTCTATACCCTACACTCTATACCCTACACTCTATACCCTACACTCTACACTCTATACCCTACACTCTATACCCTAAACTCTATACCCTACACTCTATACCCTACACTCCATACCCTCCACTCTGTACCCTACACTCTACACTCTATACCCTACACTCTATACCATACGCTCTATACCCTACACTCTATACCCGACACTCTATACCCTACACTATACACTCTATACCCTACACTCTACACTGTATACCATACACTCTATACCCTACACTCTATACCCTACACTCTACACTCTATACCCTACACTCTATACCTTACACTCTATACCCTACACCCTACGCTCTATACCCTACACTCTATACCCTACACTCTACACTTTATACCCTACACTCTATTCCATACACTCTATACCCTACACTCTATACACTACACTCTACACTCTATACCTTACACTCTACACTTTACACTATATACCCTACACTCTATAGCCTACACTCTATACCCTACACTCTATACCCTACACTCTACACTCTATAACCTACATTCTATACCCTACACTCTAATCCCTACACTCTACACTCTATACCCTACACTCTATACCCTACACTCTATACCCTACAATATATACCCTACACTCTACACTCTATACCCTACACTCTATGCCCTACACTCTATACCCTACACTCTATACCCTACACTATATACCCTACACTCTATACCCTACACTCTATACCATACACTATATACCCTACACTCTACACTCTATTCCCTACACTCTATACCATACACTCTATACCCTTTACTCTATACCCTACACTCTATAACCTACACTATACACTCTATACCCTACACTCTACACTCTATACCATACACTCTATACCCTACACTCTATACCCTACACTCTACACTCTATACCCTACAATCTATACCCTACACTCTATGCCCTACACTCTATACCCTACACTCTATACCATACAATCTATACCCTACACACTATACCCTACACTCTATACCCTACACTCTACACTCTATACCCTACACTCTATAACATACACTCTATACCCTACACTCTATACCTGACACTCTATACCCTACACTCTACACCCTACACTCTACACTCTATACCGTACACTCTATACCCTACACTCTATACCCTACACTCTACACTTTATACCCTACACTCTATACCCTACACTCTATACCCTACACTCTATACCATACACTCTATACCATTTACTCTATACCCTACACTCTATACCCTACACTATACACTCTATACCCTACACTCTACACCCTACACTCTATACCCTACACTCTATACTCTATACCCTACAATCTATACCTTACACTCTATACCCTACACTATACACTCTATACCCTACACTCTATACCCTACACTCTATACCCTACACTCTATACTCTATACCCTACACTCTATACCCTACAGGCTATACCCTACACTGTACACCCTACACTCTACACTCTATACCCTACACTCTATACCCTACACTCTATACCCTACACTCTACACTTTATACCCTACACTCTATACCCTACACTCTATACTCTACACTCTATACCCTACACTCTACACTCTATACCCTACACTCTATACATAGTAACATAGTAACACTCTATACCTTACACTCTATACCCTACACTCTACACTCTATAACTTACACTCTATACCCTACACTCTATACCCTACACTCTATACCCTACACTCTATACCCTACACTCTATACCCTACACTCTACACTTTATACCTTACACTCTATACCCTACACTCTGTACCATACACTCTATACCCTACACTCTATACCCTACACTCTATACCCTACACTCTACACTATACACCATACACTCTATACCCTACCCTCTATACCCTACACTCTATACCCTACACTCTATCCCCTACACTCTACACCCTTCACTTTATACCTTACACTCTATACCCTACACTCTATACCCTACACTCTATACCCTACACTCTATACCCTAAACTCTACACCCTACACTTTATAGCTTACACTCTATACCATACACTCTATACCCTACACTCTACACTCTATACCCTACACTCTATACTCTACACTCTATACCCTACACTCTACACCCTACACTTTATAGCTTACACTCAATACCCTACACTCTATACCCTAAACTCTATACCATACACTCTATACCCTACACTCTATACCCTACACTCTATACCCTACACTCTACACCATACACTCTATACCCTACCCTCTATACCTTACACTCTATACCCTACACTCTACACAGTATACCCTACACTCTATACCCTACACTCTATACCCTACACTCTATACCATACACTCTATACCCTACACTCTATACCCTACACTCTACACTCTATACCCTACACTCTATACCCTACACTCTATACCCTACACTCTACACTTTATACCCTACACTCTATACCCTACACTCTATACCATACACTCTATACCCTACACTCTATACCCTACACTCTATACCCTACACTCTATACCCTACACTCTATACCCTACACTCTACACTTTATACCCTACACTCTACACCCTACACTCTATACCCTACACTCTACACCCTACACTCTATACCCTACACTCTATACCCTACACTCTATACCCTACACTCTATACCCTACACTCTATACCCTACATTCTATACCCTACACTCTAATCCCTACACTCTACACTCTATACCCTACACTCTATACCCTACACTCTATACCCTACACTCTATACCCTACACTCTACACTCTATACCCTACACTCTATGCCCTACACTCTATACCCTACACTCTATACCCTACACTATATACCCTACACTCTATACCCTACACTCTATACCATACACTATATACCCTACACTCTACACTCTATTCCCTACACTCTATACCCTACACTCTATAACCTACACTATACACTCTATACCCTACACTCTACACCATACACTCTATACTCTACACTCTATACCCTACACTCTACACTCTATACCCTACAATCTATACCCTACACTCTATGCCCTACACTCTATACCCTACACTCTATACCATACAATCTATACCCTACACACTATACCCTACACTCTATACCCTACACTCTACACTCTATACCCTACACTCTATAACATACACTCTATACCCTACACTCTATACCTGACACTCTATACCCTACACGCTACACCCTACACTCTACACTCTATACCGTACACTCTATACCCTACACTCTATACCCTACACTCTACACTTTATACCCTACACTCTATACCATACACTCTACACTCTATTCCATGCACTCTATACCCTACACTCTATTCCCTACACTCTACACTCTATACCCTACACTCTACACTCTATACCCTACACTCTATACCCTACACTCTATACTCTATATCCTACACTCTATACCCTACACTATACACTCTATGCCCTACACTCTATGCCCTACACTCTAAACCCTACACTCTACACTCTATAACCTACACTCTATACTCTACACTCCATACTCTACACTCTATACCCTATACTCTACACTCTATACCCTACACTCTATACCATACACTCTAATCCCTACACTCTACACTCTATACCCTACACTCTATACCCTACACTCCATGCCCTACACTCTATACCCTACACTCTACACTCTATACCCTACACTCTATACCCTACACTCTATACCCTACACTCTATACCCTACACTCTATACCCTACACTCTACACTCTATACCCTACACTCTATACCATACACTCTATACCCTACACTCTACACTCTATACCCTACACTCTATACCCTACACTCTATACCCTACACTCTACACTCTATACCCTACACTCTATACCCTACACTCTATACTCTACACCCTATACCCTACACTCTACACTCTATACCCTACACTCTATACCCTACACTCTACACTCTATACCCTACACTCTATACCCTACACTCTACACTCTACACTCTATACCATACACTCTATACCCTACACTCTACACTCCATACCCTACACTCTATACCCTGCACTCTATACACTACACCCTACGCTCTATACCCTACACTCTATACCCTACACTCTATACTCTATACCCTACACTCTATTCCATACATTCTATACCCTACACTCTATACCCTACACTGTAATCAGTACACTCTATACCCTACACTCTATTCCCTACACTCTATACCATAAACTCTATACCCTACACTCTATACCCTACACTCTACACTCTATTCCATGCACTCTATACCCTACACTCTATACCCTACACTCTATTCCATACATTCTATACCCTACACTCTATACCCTACACTGTAATCAGTACACTCTACACTCTATACCCTACACTCTATACCCTACACTCTATACCATACAATCCATACCCTACACTCTACACTCTATACCCTACACTCTATACCCTACACTCTATACCCTACACCCTACGCTCTATACCCTACACTCTATACCCTACACTCTATACCATACACTCTATACCCTACACTCTACACTCTATACCCTACACTCTATACCCTACACCCTACGCTCTATACCCTACACTCTATACCCTACACTCTACACACTATACCCTACACTCTATTCCATACACTCTATACCCTACACTCTATACCCTACACTCTACACTCTATACCCTACACTCTACACTTTACACACTATACCCTACACTCTATACCCTACACTCTATACTCTATACCCTACACTCTATACCGTACATTCTACACTCTATACCCTACACTCTATACCCTACACTCTAATCCCTACACTCTACACTCTATACCCTACACTTTATACCCTACACTCTATACCCTACTCTCTACACTCTATACCCTACACTCTATACCCTACACTTTATACCCTACACTCTACACTCTATACCCTACACTCTATACCATACACTCTACACTCTATTCCCTACACTCTATACCATACACTCTAAACCCTACACTCTATACCCTACACTATACACTCTATACCCTACAATCTATACCCTACACACTATGCCCTACACTCTATACCCTACACTCTATACCCTACACTCTACACTCTATACCCTACACTCTATACCATACACTCTATACCCTAAACTCTATACCATACACTCTACACCATACAATCTATACCATACACTCTATACCTACACTCTACACTCTATACCCTTCACTCTATACCCTACACTCTATACCATACAATCTATACCCTACACTCTACACTCTATACCCTACACTCTATACCCTACACTCTATACCCTACACCCTACGCTCTATACCCTACACTCTATACCCTACACTCTATACTCTATACCCTACACTCTGTACCATACACTCTATACCATACACTTTATACCCTACACTCTATACCATACACTCTACACTCTATTCCATGCACTCTATACCCTACACTCTATTCCCTACACTCTACACTCTATACCCTACACTCTACACTCTATACCCTACACTCTATACCCTACACTCTATACTCTATACCCTACACTCTATACCCTACACTATACACTCTATGCCCTACACTCTATGCCCTACACTCTAATCCCTACACTCTACACTCTATAACCTACACTCTATACTCTACACTCCATACTCTACACTCTATACCCTATACTCTACACTCTATACCCTACACTCTATACCATACACTCTAATCCCTACACTCTACACTCTATACCCTACACTCTATACCCTACACTCCATACCCTACACTCTATACCCTACACTCTACACTCTATACCCTACACTCTATACCCTACACTCTATACCCTACACTCTATACCCTACACTCTATACCCTACACTCTATACCCTACACTCTATACCCTAAACTCTATACTATACACTCTACACCATACAATCTATACCATACACTCTATACCTACACTTTACACTCTATACCCTTCACTCTATACCCTACACTCTATACCATACACTCTATACCCTACACTCTATACCCTACACTCTATACCCTACACTCTATACCCTACACCCTACGCTCTATACCCTACACTCTATACCATACACTCTACACTCTATTCCATGCACTCTATACCCTACACTCTATTCCCTACACTCTACACTCTATACCCTACACTCTACACTCTATACCCTACACTCTATACCCTACACTCTATACTCTATACCCTACACTCTATACCCTACACTATACACTCTATGCCCTACACTCTATGCCCTACACTCTAATCCCTACACTCTACACTCTATAACCTACACTCTATACTCTACACTCCATACTCTACAATCTATACCCTATACTCTACACTCTATACCCTACACTCTATACCATACACTCTAATCCCTACACTCTACACTCTATACCCTACACTCTATACCCTACACTCCATACCCTACACTCTATACCCTACACTCTACACTCTATACCCTACACTCTATACCCTACACTCTATACCCTACGCTCTATACCCTACACTCTATACCCTACACTCTATACCCTAAACTCTATACCATACACTCTACACCATACAATCTATACCATACACTCTATACCTACACTCTACACTCTATACCCTTCACTCTATACCCTACACTCTATACCATACACTCTATACCCTACACTCTATACCCTACACTCTATACCCTACACTCTATACCCTACACCCTACGCTCTATACCCTACACTGTATACCCTACACTCTATACTCTATACCCTATACTCTATTCCATACATTCTATACCCTACACTCTATACCCTACAGTCTAATCCCTACACTCTACACTCTATACCCTACACTCTGTACCCTACACTCTATACCATACACTTTATACCCTACACTCTATACCATACACTCTACACTCTATTCCATGCACTCTATACCCTACACTCTATTCCCTACACTCTACACTCTATACCCTACACTCTACACTCTATACCCTACACTCTATACCCTACACTCTATACTCTATATCCTACACTCTATACCCTACACTATACACTCTATGCCCTACACTTTATGCCCTACACTCTAATCCCTACACTCTACAATCTATAACCTACACTCTATACTCTACACTCCATACTCTACACTCTATACCCTATACTCTACACTCTATACCCTACACTCTATACCATACACTCTAATCCCTACACTCTACACTCTATACCCTACACTCTATACCCTACACTCCATGCCCTACACTCTATACCCTACACTCTACACTCTATACCCTACACTCTATACCCTACACTCTATACCCTACACTCTATACCATACACTCTATACCCTACACTCTACACTCTATACCCTACACTCTATACCCTACACTCTATACCCTACACTCTACACTCTATACCCTACACTCTATACCCTACACTCTATACTCTACACCCTATACCCTACACTCTACACTCTATACCCTACACTCTATACCCTACACTCTACACTCTATACCCTACACTCTATACCCTACACTCTACACTCTACACTCTATACCATACACTCTATACCCTACACTCTACACTCTATACCCTACACTCTATACCCTGCACTCTATACACTACACCCTACGCTCTATACCCTACACTCTATACCCTACACTCTATACTCTATACCCTACACTCTATTCCATACATTCTATACCCTACACTCTATACCCTACACTGTAATTAGTACACTCTATACCCTACACTCTATTCCCTACACTCTATACCATACACTCTATACCCTACACTCTATACCCTACACTCTACACTCTATTCCATGCACTCTATACCCTACACTCTATACCCTACACTCTATTCCATACATTCTATACCCTACACTCTATACCCTACACTGTAATCAGTACACTCTACACTCTATACCCTACACTCTATACCCTACACTCTATACCATACAATCCATACCCTACAATCTATACCCTACAATCTACACTCTATACCCTACACTCTATACCCTACAATCTAAACCCTACATTCTATACCCTACACTCTATACCCTACACTCTACACTCTATACCCTACAATCTATACCCTACACTCTACACTCTATACCCTACACTCTATACCCTACACTCTATACCCTACACTCTATACCCTACACTCTATACCATACACTCTATACCCTACACTCTATACCCTACACTCTATACCCTACACTCTATACCCTACACTCTACACTCTATACCCTACACTCTATACCCTACACTCTATACTCTACACTCTATACCCTACACTCTATACCCTACACTCTATACCCTACACTCTACACTCTATACCCTACACTCTATACCCTAAACTCTATACCCTACACTCTATACCCTACACTCCATACCCTCCACTCTGTACCCTACACTCTACACTCTATACCCTACACTCTATACCATACGCTCTATACCCTACACTCTATACCCGACACTCTATACCCTACACTATACACTCTATACCCTACACTCTACACTGTATACCATACACTCTATACCCTACACTCTATACCCTACACTCTACACTCTATACCCTACACTCTATACCTTACACTCTATACCCTACACCCTACGCTCTATACCCTACACTCTATACCCTACACTCTACACTTTATACCCTACACTCTATTCCATACACTCTATACCCTACACTCTATACACTACACTCTACACTCTATACCTTACACTCTACACTTTACACTATATACCCTACACTCTATAGCCTACACTCTATACCCTACACTCTATACCCTACACTCTACACTCTATAACCTACATTCTATACCCTACACTCTAATCCCTACACTCTACACTCTATACCCTACACTCTATACCCTACACTCTATACCCTACACTATATACCCTACACTCTACACTCTATACCCTACACTCTATGCCCTACACTCTATACCCTACACTCTATACCCTACACTATATACCCTACACTCTATACCCTACACTCTATACCATACACTATATACCCTACACTCTACACTCTATTCCCTACACTCTATACCATACACTCTATACCCTTTACTCTATACCCTACACTCTATAACCTACACTATACACTCTATACCCTACACTCTACACTCTATACCATACACTCTATACTCTACACTCTATACCCTACACTCTACACTCTATACCCTACAATCTATACCCTACACTCTATGCCCTACACTCTATACCCTACACTCTATACCATACAATCTATACCCTACACACTATACCCTACACTCTATACCCTACACTCTACACTCTATACCCTACACTCTATAACATACACTCTATACCCTACACTCTATACCTGACACTCTATACCCTACACTCTACACCCTACACTCTACACTCTATACCGTACACTCTATACCCTACACTCTATACCCTACACTCTACACTTTATACCCTACACTCTATACCCTACACTCTATACCCTACACTCTATACCATACACTCTATACCATTTACTCTATACCCTACACTCTATACCCTACACTATACACTCTATACCCTACACTCTACACCCTACACTCTATACCCTACACTCTATACTCTATACCCTACAATCTATACCTTACACTCTATACCCTACACTATACACTCTATACCCTACACTCTATACCCTACACTCTATACCCTACACTCTATACTCTATACCCTACACTCTATACCCTACAGGCTATACCCTACACTGTACACCCTACACTCTACACTCTATACTCTACACTCTATACCCTACACTCTATACCCTACACTCTATACCCTACACTCTACACTTTATACCCTACACTCTATACCCTACACTCTATACTCTACACTCTATACCCTACACTCTACACTCTATACCCTACACTCTATACATAGTAACATAGTAACATAGTAACATAGTAAGGCCGAAAAAAAGACATTTGTCCATCCAGTTCAGCCTATATTCCATCATAATAAATACCCAGATCTACGTCCTTCTACAGAACCTAATAATTGTATGATACAATATTGTTCTGCTCCAGGAAGACATCCAGGCCTCTCTTGAACCCCTCGACTGAGTTCGCCATCACCACCTCCTCAGGCAAGCAATTCCAGATTCTCACTGCCCTAACAGTAAAGAATCCTCTTCTATGTTGGTGGAAAAACCTTCTCTCCTCCAGACGCAAAGAATGCCCCCTTGTGCCCGTCACCTTCCTTGGTATAAACAGATCCTCAGCGAGATATTTGTATTGTCCCCTTATATACTTATACATGGTTATTAGATCGCCCCTCAGTCGTCTTTTTTCTAGACTAAATAATCCTAATTTCGCTAATCTATCTGGGTATTGTAGTTCTCCCATCCCCTTTATTAATTTTGTTGCCCTCCTTTGTACTCTCTCTAGTTCCATTATATCCTTCCTGAGCACCGGTGCCCAAAACTGGACACAGTACTCCATGTGCGGTCTAACTAGGGATTTGTACAGAGGCAGTATAATGCTCTCATCATGTGTATCCAGACCTCTTTTAATGCACCCCATGATCCTGTTTGCCCTGTTTGCCCCTGATACCCTACACTCTATACCCTACACTCTATACTCTATACCCTACACTCTATACCCTACAGGCTATACCCTACACTCAACACCCTACACTCTATACCCTACACTCTATACCCTACACTCTATACCCTACACACTATACCCTACACTCTACAATCTATACCATACACTCCATACCCTACACGCTATACCATACACTCTATACCACACACTCTATACCCTACACTCTATACCATACACTCTACACTATATACCCTACACTCTATACCCTACAATCTACACTCTATACCCTACACTCTATACCCTACACTCTACACTCGATACCCTACGCTCTATACCATACACTCTATACCCTAAACTCTATACCATACACACTATACCCTACACTCTATACCCTACACTCTATACGCTACACTCTACACTCTATACCCTACACTCTATACTCTACACTCTATACCCTACACTCTATACCTTACACTCTATACCTTACACTCTATACCCTACACTCTACACTCTATACCCTACACTCAATACCCTACACTCTATACCCTACACTCTATACCCTACACTCTACACTCTATACCCTAAACTCTACACTCTATACTCTACACTCTACACTCTATACCTTACACTCTATACCCTACACTCTATACCCTACACTCTACACACTATACCCTACACTCTATACCATACACTCTACACCCTACACTCTATACCCTACACTCTATACCATACACTCTATACCCTACACTCTACACTCTATACCCTAGACTCTATACCATACACTCTATACCCTACACTCTATACCCTACACTCTAATCTCTATACCATACACTCTATACCCTACACTCTATAACATACATTCTACACCCTACAATCTATACCATACACTCTATTCCCTACACTCTATAACATACATTCTACACCCTACAATCTATACCATACACTCTATACCCTACACTCTACACTCTATACCATACCCTCTATACCCTACACTCTACACTTTATACCCTACACTCTATACCCTACACTCTATAACCTACACTCTATACCCTACACGCTATACCCTACACTCTATACCCTACACTCTATACCCTACACTATATACCCTACACTCTACACCCTACACTCTATACCCTACACCCTATACCCTACACTCTATACCCTAATCTCTACACCCTACACTCTATACCCTACACTCTATACCCTACACTCTATACCCTACACTCTACACTCTATACCCTACACTCTATACCCTACACTCTATACCATACACTCTATACCATACACTTTATCCCCTACACTCTATACCATACACTTTATCCCCTACACTCTATACCATACACTCTACACTCTATACCCTACACTCTGCACTCTATACCCTACACTCTATAACCTACACTCTACACTCTATACCCTACACTCTACACTCTATACCCTACACTCTATACCCTACAATCTATACCATACACTCTATACCATACACTCTATACCCTACACTCTATACCCTACACTCTATACCCTACACTCTACACTCTATACCCTACACTCTATGCCCTACAATCTATACCATACACTCTATACCATACACTCTATACCCTACACTCTAAACCTCACACTCTACACTCTATCCCGTGCACTCTATACCATACACTCTACACTCTATACCCTACACTCTACACCCTACACTCTACACTCTACACCCTACACTCTATACCCTACACTCTACACTCTATACCCTACACTCTACACTCTATACTCTACACTCTATACCCTACAATCTATACCATACACTCTATACCATACACTCTACACCCTACACTCTATACCATACACTCTATACCCTACACTCTATACCTCACACTCTACACTCTATCCCCTGCACTCTATACCATACACTCTACACTCTATACCCTACACTCTACACTCTATACCCTACACTCTATACCCTACACTCTATACCCTACACTCTATACCCTACAATCTACACTCTATACCCTACACTCTATACCCTACAATCTATACCATACACTCTATACCATACACTCTATACCTCACACTCTACACTCTATCCCCTGCACTCTATACCATACACTCTACACTCTATACCCTACATTCTTTACCCTACACTCTACACTCTATACCCTACACTCTATACCCTACACTCTACACTTTATACCCTACACTCTACACTCTATACCCTACACTCTATACCCTACAATCTATACCATACACTCCTTACCATACACTCTATACCCTACACTCTATACCTCACACTCTACACTCTATCCCCTACACTCTACACTCTATACCCTACACTCTATACCCTACAATCTATACCATACACTCTATACCATACACTCTATACCCTACACTCTATACCCTACACTCTATACCCTACACTCTACACTCTATACCCTACACTCTATGCCCTACAATCTATACCATACACTCTATACCATACACTCTATACCCTACACTCTAAACCTCACATAGTAACATAGTTAATAAGGCCGAAAAAAGACATTTGTCCATCCAGTTCAGCCTATATTCCATCATAATAAATACCCAGATCTACGTCCTTCTACAGAACCTAATAATTGTATGATACAATATTGTTCTGCTCCAGGAAGACATCCAGGCCTCTCTTGAACCCCTCGACTGAGTTCGCCATCACCACCTCCTCAGGCAAGCAATTCCAGATTCTCACTGCCCTAACAGTAAAGAATCCTCTTCTATGTTGGTGGAAAAACCTTCTCTCCTCCAGACGCAAAGAATGCCCCCTTGTGCCCGTCACCTTCCTTGGTATAAACAGATCCTCAGCGAGATATTTGTATTGTCCCCTTATATACTTATACATGGTTATTAGATCGCCCCTCAGTCGTCTTTTTTCTAGACTAAATAATCCTAATTTCGCTAATCTATCTGGGTATTGTAGTTCTCCCATCCCCTTTATTAATTTTGTTGCCCTCCTTTGTACTCTCTCTAGTTCCATTATATCCTTCCTGAGCACCGGTGCCCAAAACTGGACACAGTACTCCATGTGCGGTCTAACTAGGGATTTGTACAGAGGCAGTATAATGCTCTCATCATGTGTATCCAGACCTCTTTTAATGCACCCCATGATCCTGTTTGCCTTGGCAGCTGCTGCCTGGCACTGGCTGCTCCAGGTAAGTTTATCATTAACTAGGATCCCCAAGTCCTTCTCCCTGTCAGATTTACCCAGTGGTTTCCCGTTCAGTGTGTAATGGTGATATTGATTCCCTCTTCCCATGTGTATAACCTTACATTTATCATTGTTAAACCTCATCTGCCACCTTTCAGCCCAAGTTTCCAACTTATCCAGATCCATCTGTAGCAGAATACTATCTTCTCTTGTATTAACTGCTTTACATAGTTTTGTATCATCTGCAAATATCGATATTTTACTGTGTAAACCTTCTACCAGATCATTAATGAATATGTTGAAGAGAACAGGTCCCAATACTGACCCCTGCGGTACCCCACTGGTCACAGCGACCCAGTTAGAGACTATACCATTTATAACCACCCTCTGCTTTCTATCACTAAGCCAGTTACTAACCCATTTACACAAATTTTCCCCCAGACCAAGCACACTCTACACTCTATCCCGTGCACTCTATACCATACACTCTACACTCTATACCCTACACTCTACACCCTACACTCTAAACTCTACACCCTACACTCTATACCCTACACTCTACACTCTATACCCTACACTCTACACTCTATACCCTACACTCTATACCCTACAATCTATACCATACACTCTATACCATACACTCTACACCCTACACTCTATACCCTACACTCTATACCCTACACTCTATACCCTACACTCTATACCATACACTCTATACCCTACACTCTATACCTCACACTCTACACTCTATCCCCTGCACTCTATACCATACACTCTACACTCTATACCCTACACTCTACACTCTATACCCTACACTCTATACCCTACACTCTATACCCTACACTCTATACCCTACAATCTACACTCTATACCCTACACTCTATACCCTACAATCTATACCATACACTCTATACCATACACTCTATACCTCACACTCTACACTCTATCCCCTGCACTCTATACCATACACTCTACACTCTATACCCTACATTCTATACCCTACACTCTACACTCTATACCCTACACTCTATACCCTACACTCTACACTTTATACCCTACACTCTACACTCTATACCCTACACTCTATACCCTACAATCTATACCATACACTCCTTACCATACACTCTATACCCTACACTCTATACCTCACACTCTACACTCTATCCCCTACACTCTACACTCTATACCCTACACTCTATACCCTACAATCTATACCATACACTCTATACCATACACTCTATACCCTACCCTCTATACCCTACACTCTACACTCTATACCCTACACTTTATACCCTACACTCTACACTCTATACCCTACACTCTACACTCTATACCCTACACTCTATACCCTACAATCTATACCATACACTCTATACCATACACTCTATACCCTACACTCTATACCTCACACTCTACACTCTATCCCCTGCACTCTATACCATACACTCTACACTCTATACCCTACACTCTATACCCTACACTCTACACTCTATACCCTATTCTCTACAATCTATACCCTACACTCTATACCCTACAATCTATACCATACACTCTATACCATACACTCTATACCCTACACTCTACACGCTATACCCTACACTCTATACCCTACAATCTATACCATACACTCCATACCATACACTCTATACCCTACACTCTATACCTCACACTCTACACTCTATCCCCTGCACTCTATACCACACACTCTACACTCTATACCCTACACTCTACACTCTATACCCTACTCTCTAAACCCTACACTCTATACCTTACACTCTATACCCTACACTCTACACTCTATAACTTACACTCTATACCCTACACTCTATACCCTACACTCTATACCCTACACTCTATACCCTACACTCTACACTTTATACCTTACACTCTATACCCTACACTCTGTACCATACACTCTATACCCTACACTCTATACCCTACACTCTATACCCTACACTCTACACTATACACCATACACTCTATACCCTACCCTCTATACCCTACACTCTATACCCTACACTCTATCCCCTACACTCTACACCCTTCACTTTATACCTTACACTCTATACCCTACACTCTATACCCTACACCCTACGCTCTATACCTCACACTCTATACCCTACACTCTATACCCTACACTCTATACCCTACACTCTATACCCTAAACTCTACACCCTACACTTTATAGCTTACACTCTATACCATACACTCTATACCCTACACTCTACACTCTATACCCTACACTCTATACCCTACACTCTATACCCTACACTCTACACCCTACACTTTATAGCTTACACTCTATACCCTACACTCTATACCCTAAACTCTATACCATACACTCTATACCCTACACTCTATACCCTACACTCTATACCCTACACTCTACACCATACACACTATACCCTACCCTCTATACCTTACACTCTATACCCTACACTCTACACAGTATACCCTACACTCTATACCCTACACTCTATACCCTACACTCTATACCATACACTCTATACCCTACACTCTATACCCTACACTCTACACTCTATACCCTACACTCTATACCCTACACTCTATACCCTACACTCTACACTTTATACCCTACACTCTATACCCTACACTCTATACTATACACTCTATACCCTACACTCTATACCCTACACTCTATACCCTACACTCTATACCCTACACTCTATACCCTACACTCTACACTTTATACCCTACACTCTACACCCTACACTCTATACCCTACACTCTATACCCTACACTCTATACCCTACACTCTATACCCTACACTCTACACTCTATACCCTACACTCTATACCCTACACTCTATACCCTACACTCTACACTTTATACCCTACACTCTATACCCCACACCCTATACCCTCCACTCTATACCCTACACTCTACACCCTACACTCTACATTTTACACTCTATACCCTACACTCTATACCCTACACTCTACACTTTATACCCTACACTCTATACCATACACTCTATACCCTACATTCTATACCCTACACGCTATACCCTACACTCTATACCCTACACTCTATACCCTACACTCTATACCCTACACTCTACACCCTACACTCTATACCCTACACCCTATACCCTACATTCTATACCCTACACTCTACACCCTACACTCTATACCCTACACTCTATACCCTACACTCTATACCCTACACTCTACACTCTATACCCTACACTCTACACTCTATACCCTACACTCTATACCCTACAATCTATACCATACACTCTATACCATACACTCTATACCATACACTCTATCCCCTACACTCTATACCATACACTCTACACTCTATACCCTACACTCTATACCCTACACTCTACACCCTACACTATATACCCTACACTCTACACTCTATACCCTACACTCTCTACCCTACACTCTATACCATACACTCTATACCATACACTCTGTCCCCTACACTCTATACCACACACTTTACACTCTATACCCTACTTTCTATACCCTACACTCTACACTCTATACCCTACATTCTATACCCTACACTCTACACTCTATACCCTACACTCTACACTCTATACCCTACACTCTATACCCTACATTCTATACCCTACACGCTATACCCTACACTCTATACCCTACACTCTATACCCTACACTCTATACCCTACACTCTACACCCTACACTCTATACCCTACACCCTATACCCTACACACTATACCCTACACTCTACACCCTACACTCTATACCCTACACTCTATACCCTACACTCTATACCTTACACTCTATACCCTACACTCTACACTCTATACCCTACACTCTACACTCTATACCCTACACTCTATACCCTACAATCTATACCATACACTCTATACCATACACTCTATACCATACACTCTATCCCCTACACTCTGTACCATACACTCTACACTCTATACCCTACACTCTATACCCTACACTCTACACCCTACACTATATACCCTACACTCCACACTCTATACCCTACAATCTCTACCCTACACTCTTACACTCTATACCATACACTCTATACCATACACTCTGTCCCCTACACTCTATACCATACACTTTACACTCTATACCCTACTTTCTATACCCTATACTCTACACTCTATACCCTACACTCTATACCCTACACTCTACACTCTATACCCTACACTCTACACTCTATACCCTACACTCTACACCCTACACTCTATACCATACACTCTATACCAAACACTCTACACTCTATACCCTACACTCTATACCCTACGCTCTATACCCTACACCGTACACTCTATACCCTACACTCTATACCCTACACTCTACACTTTATACCCTACACTGTATTCCATACACTCTATACCCTACAATCTATACCCTACACTCTACACTCTATACCATACACTCTACACTCTATACCCTACACTCTATACCCTACACTATATACCATACACTCTATACCCTACACTCTATACCCTACACTCTATACCCTACACTCTACACTCTACACCATACACTCTATACCCTACCATCTATACCATACACTCTATACCCTACACTCTATCCCCTACACTCTACACCCTTCACTTTATACCTTACACTCTATACCCTACACTCTATACCCTAAACCCTACGCTCTATACTTCACACTCTATACCCTACACTCTATACCCTACACTCTATACCCTACACTCTACACCCTACACTTTATAGCTTACACTCTATACCCTACACTCTATACCATACACTCTACACTCTATACCCTACACTCTATACCCTACACTCTATACCGTACACTCTACACCCTACACTTTATAGCTTACACTCTATACCCTACACTCTATACCCTAAACTCTATACCATACACTCTATACCCTACACTCTATACCCTACACTCTATACCCTACACTCTACACCATACACTCTATACACTACCCTCTATACCTTACACTCTATACCCTACACTCTACACAGTATACCCTACACTCTATACCCTACACTCTACACTCTATACCCTACACTCTATACCATACACTCTATACCCTACACTCTATACCCTACACTCCACACTCTATACCCTACACTCTATACCCTACACTCTATACCCTACACTCTACACTTTATACCCTACACTCTATACCCTACACTCTATACCCTACACTCTATACCCTGCACTCTATACCCTACACTCTATATTCTACACTCTACACTCTATACCCTACACTCTATACCCTACACTCTATACCCTACACTCTATACCCTACAATCTATACCCTACACTCTACAATTTATACTCTACACTCTATACCCTACACTCTATACCCTACACTCTATACCCTACACTCTATACCCTACACTCTACACTCTATACCCTACACTCTATACCCTACACTCTATACCCTACACTCTACACATTATACCCTACACTCTATACCCTACACTCTATACCTTCCACTCTATACCCTACACTCTACACTCTAAACCCTACACTCTACACTTTACACTCTATACCCTACACTCTATACCCTACACTCTACACTTTATACCCTACACTCTATACCCTACACGCTATACCCTACACTCTATACCCTACACTCTATACCCTACACTCTATACCCTACACTCTACACCCTACACTCTATACCCTACACCCTATACCCTACACTCTATACCCTACACTCTACACCCTACACTCTATACCCTACACTCTATACCCTACACTCTATACCCTACACTCTACATTCTATACCCTACACTCTACACTCTATACCCTACACTCTATACCCTACAATCTATACCATACACTCTATACCAAACACTCTATACCATACACTCTATCCCCTACAGTCTATACCATACACTCTACACTCTATACCCTACACTCTATACCCTACACTCTACACCCTACACTATATACCCTACACTCTACACTCTATACCCTACACTCTCTACCCTACACTCTATACCATACACTCTATACCATACACTCTGTCCCCTACACTCTATACCATACAATTTACACTCTATACCCTACTTTATATACCCTACACTCTACACTCTATACCCTACACTCTATACCCTACACTCTACACTCTATACCCTACACTCTACACTCTATACCCTACACTCTACACCCTACACTCTATACCATACACTCTATACCCTACACTCTATACCCTACACTCTATACCCTACACTCTATACCCTACACCCTACACTCTATACCCTACACTCTATACCCTACACTCTACACTCTATACCCTACACTCTATTCCATACACTCTATACCCTACACTCTATACCCTACACTCTGCACTCTATACCCTACACTCTACACTTTACACTCTATACCCTACACTCTATACTCTATACCCTACACTCTATACCGTACATTCTACACTCTATACCCTACACTCTATACCCTACACTCTAATCCCTACACTCTACACTCTATACCCTACACTCTATACCCTACACTCTATACCCTACACTCTACACCCTACACTCTATACCCTACACTCTATACCCTACACTCTATACCCTACACTCTACACTCTATACCCTACACTCTATACCATACTCTCTACACTCTATTCCCTACACTCTATACCATACACTCTATACCCTACACTCTATACCCTACACTATACACTCTATACCCTACACTCTACACTCTATACCATACACTCTATACCCTACACTCTATACCCTACACTCTACACTCTATACCCTACAATCTATACCCTACACTCTATACCCTACACTCTATACCCTACACTCTATACTCTACACTCTATACCCTACACTCTATACCATACACTCTATACCCTACACTCTATACCATACACTCTACACCATACACTCTATACCATACACTCTATACCCCACACTCTACACTCTATACCCTACACTCTATACCCTACACTCTATACTATACACTCTATACCCTACACTCTATACCCTACACTATACACTCTATACCCTACACTCTACACCAGTGTAGAGTGTAGGGTATAGAGTGTAGGGTATAGAGTGTAGAGTGTAGGGTATAGGGTGTAGAGTATAGAGTGTAGGGTATAGAGTGTAGTGTATAGAGTGTAGATTGTAGGGTATAGAGTGTAGGGTATAGAGTGTAGAGTGTAGGGTATAGAGTGTATGGTATAGAGTGTAGGGTATAGAGTGTAGGGTATAGAGTGTAGGGTATAGAGTGTAGGGTATAGAGTGTAGGGTATAGAGTGTAGGGTATAGAGTGTGGAGTGTAGGGTATAGAGTGTAGGGCATGGAGTGTAGGGTATAGAGTGTAGGGTGTAGAGTGTAGAGTGTAGGGATTAGAGTGTATGGTATAGAGGGTAGGGTATAGAGTGTAGAGTATAGGGTATAGAGTGTAGAGTATGGAGTGTAGAGTATAGAGTGTAGGTTATAGAGTGTAGAGTGTAGGGATTAGAGTGTAGGGCATAGAGTGTAGGGCATAGAGTGTATAGTGTAGGGTATAGAGTGTAGGATATAGAGTATAGAGTGTAGGGTATAGAGTGTAGGGTATAGAGTGTAGAGTGTAGGGTATAGAGTGTAGAGTGTAGGGAATAGAGTGTAGGGTATAGAGTGCATGGAATAGAGTGTAGAGTGTATGGTATAGATTGTAGGGTATAAAGTGTATGGTATAGAGTGTAGGGTACAGAGTGTAGGGTATAGAGTGTAGAGTGTAGGGATTAGACTGTAGGGTATAGAGTGTAGGGTATAGAATGTATGGAATAGAGTATAGGGTATAGAGTATAGAGTGTAGGGTATAGAGTGTAGGGTATAGAGCGTAGGGTGTAGGGTATAGAGTGTAGGGTATAGAGTGTAGGGTATAGAGTGTAGAGTGTAGGGTATAGAGTGTATGGTATAGAGTGTAGGATATAGAGTGAAGGGTATAGAGTGTAGAGTGTAGGTATAGAGTGTATGGTATAGATTGTATGGTGTAGAGTGTATGGTATAGAGTTTAGGGTATAGAGTGTAGGGTATAGAGTGTAGGGTATAGAGTGTAGGGTATAGAGTGTAGGGTATAGAGTGTAGAGTGTAGGGTATAGAGTGTAGGGTATGGAGTGTAGGGTATAGAGTGTAGGGTATAGAGTGTAGAGTGTAGGGATTAGAGTGTATGGTATAGAGTGTAGGGTATAGAGTGTAGAGTATAGGGTATAGAGTGTAGAGTATGGAGTGTAGAGTATAGAGTGTAGGTTATAGAGTGTAGAGTGTAGGGATTAGAGTGTAGGGCATAGAGTGTAGGGCATAGAGTGTATAGTGTAGGGTATAGAGTGTAGGGTATAGAGTATAGAGTGTAGGGTATAGAGTGTAGGGTATAGAGTGTAGAGTGTAGGGTATAGAGTGTAGAGTGTAGGGAATAGAGTGTAGGGTATAGAGTGCATGGAATAGAGTGTAGAGTGTATGGTATAGAGTGTAGGGTATAAAGTGTATGGTATAGAGTGTAGGGTACAGAGTGTAGGGTATAGAGTATAGAGTGTAGGGTATAGAGTGTAGGGTATAGAGCGTAGGGTGTAGGGTATAGAGTGTAGGGTATAGAGTGTAGGGTATAGAGTGTAGAGTGTAGGGTATAGATTGTATGGTATAGAGTGTAGGGTATAGAGTGAAGGGTATAGAGTGTAGAGTGTAGGTATAGAGTGTATGGTATAGATTGTATGGTGTAGAGTGTATGGTATAGAGTTTAGGGTATAGAGTGTAGGGTATAGAGTGTAGAGTGTAGGGTATAGAGTGTAGGGTATAGAGTGTAGGGCATAGTGTGTAGGGTATAGATTGTAGGGTATAGAGTGTATAGTGTAGGGTATAGAGTGTAGGGTTTAGAGTGTATGGTATAGAGTGTAGGGAATAGAGTGTAGAGTGTATGGTATAGAGTGTAGGGTATAGAGTGTAGAGTGTAGGGTATAAAGTGTAGGGTATAGAGTGTAGGGTATAGAGTGTAGAGAGTAGGGTATAGAGTGTAGGGTATAAAGTGTAGGGTATAGAGTGTAGAGTGTAGGGATTAGAGTGTAGGGTATAGAGTGTAGGGTATAGAGTGTAGAATGTACGGTATAGAGTGTAGGGTATAGAGTATAGAGTGTAGGGTATAGAGTGTAGGGTATAGTGTGTAAAGTGTAGAGTGTAGGGTATAGAGTGTAGAGTGTAGGGTATAGAGTGTAGGGTATAGAGTGTATGGAATAGAGTGTAGGGTATAGTGTGTAGAGTGTAGGGTATAGAGTGTAGGGTATAGAGCGTAGGGTGTAGGGTATAGAGTGTAGGGTATAGAGTGTAGGGTATAGAGTGTAGAGTGTAGGGTATAGAGTGTATGGTATAGAGTGTAGGGTGTAGAGTGTAGGGTATAGAGTGTAGAGTGTAGGGTATAGAGTGTAGAGTGTAGGGTATAGAGTGTAGAGTGTATGGGATAGAGTGTAGGGGATAGAGTGTATGGTATAGAGTGTATGGTATAGAGTGTAGGGTATAGAGTGTAGGGTATAGAGTGTAGAGTGTAGGGTATAGAGTGTAGGGTATAGAGTGTAGAGTGTAGGGTATAGAGTGTAGGGTATAGAGTGTAGAGTGTATGGTATAGTGTGTATGGTATAGAGTGTATGATATAGATTGTAGGGTATAGAGTGTAGGGTATAGAGTGTAGAGTGTAGGGTATAGAGTGTAGAGTGTAGGGTATAGAGTGTAGGGTATAGAGTTTAGAGTGTAGGGTATACAGTGTAGGGTATAGAGTGTAGAGTGTATGGTATAGAGTGTAGGGGATAGAGTGTATGGTATAGAGTGTAGAGTGTAGGGTATAGAGTGTAGGGTATAGAGTGTATGGAATAGAGTGTAGGGTATAAAGTGTAGAGTGTAGGGTATAGAGTGTAGGGTATAGAGCGTAGGGTGTAGGGTATAGAGTGTAAGGTATAGAGTGTAGGGTATAGAGTGTAGAGTGTAGGGTATAGAGTGTATGGTATAGAGTGTAGGGTGTAGAGTGTAGGGTATAGAGTGTAGAGTGTAGGGTATAGAGTGTAGGGTATAGAGTGTATGTTATACAGTGTAGAGTGTAGGGTATAGAGTGTATAGTGTAGGGTATAGAGTGTCGGGTATAGAGTGTAGGGTATAGAGCGTATGGTATAGAGTGTAGGGTATAGAGTGTAGGGTATAGAGTGTAGGGTATAGAGTGTGGGGTATAGAGTGTAGAGTGTAGGGTATAGATTGTAGGGTATGGATTGTATGGTATAGAGTGTAGGGTATAGAGTGTAGGGTATAGAGTGTAGAGTGTACTGATTACAGTGTAGGGTATAGAGTGTAGGGTATAGAATGTATGGAATAGAGTGTAGGGTATAGAGTGTAGGGTATAGAGTGCATGGAATAGAGTGTAGAGTGTAGGGTATAGAGTGTAGGGTATAGAGTGTATGGTATAGAGTGTAGGGAATAGAGTGTAGGGTATAGAGTGTACTGATTACAGTGTAGGGTATAGAGTGTAGGGTATAGAATGTATGGAATAGAGTGTAGGGTATAGAGTATAGAGTGTAGGGTATAGAGTGTAGGGTATAGAGCGTTGGATGTAGTGTATAGAGTGCAGGGTATAGAGTGTAGGGTATAGAGTGTAGAGTGTAGGGTATAGAGTGTATGGTATAGAGTGTAGAGTGTAGAGTGTAGGGTATAGAGTGTAGGTTATAGAGTGTAGAGTGTAGGGTATAGAGTGTAGAGTGTAGGGTATAGGGTGTAGAGTATAGAGTGTAGGGTATAGAGTGTAGGGTATAGAGTGTAGAGTGTAGGGTATAGAGTGTAGGGTATAGAGTGTAGAGTGTAGGGTATAGAGTGTATGGTATAGAGTGTAGGGTATAGAGTGTAGGGTATAGAGTGTAGGGTATAGAGTGTAGGGTATAGAGTGTAGAGTGTAGGGTATAGAGTGTAGGGCATGGAGTGTAGGGTATAGAGTGTAGGGTATAGAGTGTAGAGTGTAGGGATTAGAGTGTATGGTATAGAGTGTAGGGTATAGAGTGTAGAGTATAGGGTATAGATTGTAGAGTATGGAGTGTAGAGTATAGAGTGTAGGTTATAGAGTGTAGAGTGTAGGGATTAGAGTGTAGGGCATAGAGTGTAGGGCATAGAGTGTATAGTGTAGGGTATAGAGTGTAGGATATAGAGTATAGAGTGTAGGGTATAGAGTGTAGGGTATAGAGTGTAGAGTGTAGGGTATAGAGTGTAGAGTGTAGGGAATAGAGTGTAGGGTATAGAGTGCATGGAATAGAGTGTAGAGTGTATGGTATAGAGTGTAGGGTATAAAGTGTATGGTATAGAGTGTAGGGTACAGAGTGTAGGGTATAGAGTGTAGAGTGTAGGGATTAGACTGTAGGGTATAGAGTGTAGGGTATAGAATGTATGGAATAGAGTATAGGGTATAGAGTATAGAGTGTAGGGTATAGAGTGTAGGGTATAGAGCGTAGGGTGTAGGGTATAGAGTGTAGGGTATAGAGTGTAGGGTATAGAGTGTAGAGTGTAGGGTATAGAGTGTATGGTATAGAGTGTAGGGTATAGAGTGAAGGGTATAGAGTGTAGAGTGTAGGTATAGAGTGTATGGTATAGATTGTATGGTGTAGAGTGTATGGTATAGAGTTTAGGGTATAGAGTGTAGGGTATAGAGTGTAGGGTATAGAGTGTAGGGTATAGAGTGTAGGGTATAGAGTGTAGGGTATAGAGTGTAGAGTGTAGGGTATAGAGTGTAGGGTATGGAGTGTAGGGTATAGAGTGTAGGGTATAGAGTGTAGAGTGTAGGGATTAGAGTGTATGGTATAGAGTGTAGGGTATAGAGTGTAGAGTATAGGGTATAGAGTGTAGAGTATGGAGTGTAGAGTATAGAGTGTAGGTTATAGAGTGTAGAGTGTAGGGATTAGAGTGTAGGGCATAGAGTGTAGGGCATAGAGTGTATAGTGTAGGGTATAGAGTGTAGGGTATAGAGTATAGAGTGTAGGGTATAGAGTGTAGGGTATAGAGTGTAGAGTGTAGGGTATAGAGTGTAGAGTGTAGGGAATAGAGTGTAGGGTATAGAGTGCATGGAATAGAGTGTAGTGTGTATGGTATAGAGTGTAGGGTATAAAGTGTATGGTATAGAGTGTAGGGTACAGAGTGTAGGGTATAGAGTATAGAGTGTAGGGTATAGAGTGTAGGGTATAGAGCGTAGGGTGTAGGTTATAGAGTGTAGGGTATAGAGTGTAGGGTATAGAGTGTAGAGTGTAGGGTATAGATTGTATGGTATAGAGTGTAGGGTATAGAGTGAAGGGTATAGAGTGTAGAGTGTAGGTATAGAGTGTATGGTATGGATTGTATGGTGTAGAGTGTATGGTATAGAGTTTAGGGTATAGAGTGTATGGTATAGAGTGTAGGGTATAGAGTGTAGAGTGTAGGGTATAGAGTGTAGGGTATAGAGTGTAGGGCATAGTGTGTAGGGTATAGATTGTAGGGTATAGAGTGTATAGTGTAGGGTATAGAGTGTAGGGTTTAGAGTGTATGGTATAGAGTGTAGGAAATAGAGTGTAGAGTGTATGGTATAGAGTGTAGGGTATAGAGTGTAGAGTGTAGGGTATAAAGTGTAGGGTATAGAGTGTAGGGTATAGAGTGTAGAGAGTAGGGTATAGAGTGTAGGGTATAAAGTGTAGGGTATAGAGTGTAGAGTGTAGGGATTAGAGTGTAGGGTATAGAGTGTAGGGTATAGAGTGTAGAATGTACGGTATAGAGTGTAGGGTATAGAGTATAGAGTGTAGGGTATAGAGTGTAGGGTATAGTGTGTAAAGTGTAGAGTGTAGGGTATAGAGTGTAGAGTGTAGGGTATAGAGTGTAGGGTATAGAGTGTATGGAATAGAGTGTAGGGTATAGTGTGTACAGTGTAGGGTATAGAGTGTAGGGTATAGAGCGTAGGGTGTAGGGTATAGAGTGTAGGGTATAGAGTGTAGGGTATAGAGTGTAGAGTGTAGGGTATAGAGTGTAGGGTATAGAGTGTAGGGTATAGAGTGTAGGGTATAGAGTGTAGGGTATAGAGTGTAGGGTATAGAGTGTAGAGTGTAGGATATAGAGTGTAGGGCATGGAGTGTAGGGTATAGAGTGTAGGGTATAGAGTGTAGAGTGTAGGGATTAGAGTGTATGGTATAGAGTGTAGGGTATAGAGTGTAGAGTATAGGGTATAGAGTGTAGAGTATAGAGTGTAGGTTATAGAGTGTAGAGTGTAGGGTTTAGAGTGTAGGGCATAGAGTGTAGGGCATAGAGTGTATAGTGTAGGGTATAGAGTGTAGGATATAGAGTATAGAGTGTAGGGTATAGAGTGTAGGGTATAGAGTGTAGAGTGTAGGGTATAGAGTGTAGAGTGTAGGGAATAGAGTGTAGGGTATAGAGTGCATGGAATAGAGTGTAGAGTGTATGGTATAGAGTGTAGGGTATAAAGTGTAGAGTGTAGGGTATAGAGTGTAGGGTATAGAGTGTACGGTATAGAGTGTAGAGTGTAGGGTGTAGAGTGTAGGGTATAGAGTGTCAGGTATAGAGTGTAGGGTATAGAGTGTATGTTATAGAGTGTAGGGTATAGAGTGTAGGGTATAGAGTGTAGGGTATAGTGTGTAGGGTATAGATTGTATGGTATAGAGTGTAGGGTATAGAGTGTAGGCATAGAGTGTAGGGTATAGATTGTAGGGTATAGAGTGTAGAGTGTAGGGTATAGAGTGTAGAGTATAGAGTGTATGGTATAGAGTGTAGAGTGTAGGGTATAGAGTGTATAGTGTAGGTTATAGAGTGTAGGGTATAGAGTAAAGGGTATAGAGTGTATGGTATAGAGTGTAGGGAATAGAGTGTAGAGTGTAGGGTATATAGTGTATGGTATAGAGTGTAGGGTATAGAGTGTAGGGTATATAGTGTAGGGTATAGAGTGTAGGGTATAGAGTGTAGGGCATAGAGTGTAGGGTATAGAGTGTAGAGTGTAGGGTATAGAGTGTAGGGTATAGAGTGTAGGGTATAGAGTGTAGAGTGTAGGGATTAGAGTGTAGGGTATAGAATGTAGGGTATAGAGTGTATGGAATAGAGTGTAGGGTATAAAGTGTAGAGTGTAGGGTATAGAGTGTAGGGTATAGAGCGTAGGGTGTAGGGTATAGAGTGTAAGGTATAGAGTGTAGGGTATAGAGTGTAGAGTGTAGGGTATAGAGTGTATGGTATAGAGTGTAGGGTGTAGAGTGTAGGGTATAGAGTGTAGAGTGTAGGGTATAGAGTGTAGGGTATAGAGTGTATGGTATACAGTGTAGAGTGTAGGGTATAGAGTGTATAGTGTAGGGTATAGAGTGTCGGGTATAGAGTGTAGGGTATAGAGCGTATGGTATAGAGTGTAGGGTATAGAGTGTAGAGTGTAGGGTACAGAGTGGAGGGTATGGAGTGTAGGGTATAGAGTGTAGGGTATAGAGTTTAGGGTATAGAGTGTAGGGTATAGAGTGTAGAGTGTAGGGTATAGAGTGTAGGGTATAGAGTGTAGGGTATAGAGTGTAGAGTATAGAGTGTAGGGTATAGAGTGTAGGGTATAGAGTGTAGAGTGTAGAGTGTAGGGTATAGAGTGTAGGGTATAGAGTGTAGGGTATAGAGTGTAGAGTGTAGGGTATAGAGTGTATGGTATAGAGTGTAGGGTATAGAGTGTAGGGTATAGAGTGTAGGGTATAGAGTGTAGGGTATAGAGTGTAGAGTGTAGGGTATAGATTGTAGGGTATAGAGTGTAGAGTGTAGGGTATAGAGTGTAGGGTATAGAATGTAGGGTTTAGATTGTAGGGTATAGAGTGTAGGGTATAGAGTGTAGATTGTAGGGTATAGATTGTAGGGTATGGATTGTATGGTATAGAGTGTAGGGTATAGAGTGTAGAGTGTACTGATTACAGTGTAGGGTATAGAGTGTAGGGTATAGAATGTATGGAATAGAGTGTAGGGTATAGAGTGTAGGGTATAGAGTGCATGGAATAGAGTGTAGAGTGTAGGGTATAGAGTGTAGGGTATAGAGTGTATGGTATAGAGTGTAGGGAATAGAGTGTAGGGTATAGAGTGTACTGATTACAGTGTAGGGTATAGAGTGTAGGGTATTGAATGTATGGAATAGAGTGTAGGGTATAGAGTATAGAGTGTAGGGTATAGAGTGTAGGGTATAGAGCGTAGGATGTAGTGTATAGAGTGCAGGGTATAGAGTGTAGGGTATAGAGTGTAGAGTGTAGGGTATAGAGTGTATGGTATAGAGTGTAGAGTGTAGAGTGTAGGGTATAGAGTGTAGGGTATAGAGTGTAGAGTGTAGGGTATAGAGTGTAGGGTATAGAGTGTAGAGTGTAGGGTATAGGGTGTAGAGTATAGAGTGTAGGGTATAGAGTGTAGGGTATAGAGTGTAGAGTGTAGGGTATAGAGTGTAGGGTATAGAGTGTAGAGTGTAGGGTATAGAGTGTATGGTATAGAGTGTAGGGTATAGAGTGTAGGGTATAGAGTGTAGGGTATAGAGTGTAGAGTGTAGGGTATAGAGTGTAGGGCATGGAGTGTAGGGTATAGAGTGTAGGGTATAGAGTGTAGAGTGTAGGGATTAGAGTGTATGGTATAGAGTGTAGGGTATAGAGTGTAGGGTATAGGGTATAGAGTGTAGAGTATGGAGTGTAGAGTATAGAGTGTAGGTTATAGAGTGTAGAGTGTAGGGATTAGAGTGTAGGGCATAGAGTGTAGGGCATAGAGTGTATAGTGTAGGGTATAGAGTGTAGGATATAGAGTATAGAGTGTAGGGTATAGAGTGTAGGGTATAGAGTGTAGAGTGTAGGGTATAGAGTGTAGAGTGTAGGGAATAGAGTGTAGGGTATAGAGTGCATGGAATAGAGTGTAGAGTGTATGGTATAGAGTGTAGGGTATAAAGTGTATGGTATAGAGTGTAGGGTACAGAGTGTAGGGTATAGAGTGTAGAGTGTAGGGATTAGACTGTAGGTGTATAGAGTGTAGGGTATAGAATGTATGGAATAGAGTATAGGGTATAGAGTATAGAGTGTAGGGTATAGAGTGTAGGGTATAGAGCGTAGGGTGTAGGGTATAGAGTGTAGGGTATAGAGTGTAGGGTATAGAGTGTAGAGTGTAGGGTATAGAGTGTATGGTATAGAGTGTAGGGTATAGAGTGAAGGGTATAGAGTGTAGAGTGTAGGTATAGAGTGTATGGTATAGATTGTATGGTGTAGAGTGTATGGTATAGAGTTTAGGGTATAGAGTGTAGGGTATAGAGTGTAGGGTATAGAGTGTAGGGTATAGAGTGTAGGGTATAGAGTGTAGAGTGTAGGGTATAGAGTGTAGGGTATGGAGTGTAGGGTATAGAGTGTAGGGTATAGAGTGTAGAGTGTAGGGATTAGAGTGTATGGTATAGAGTGTAGGGTATAGAGTGTAGAGTATAGGGTATAGAGTGTAGAGTATGGAGTGTAGAGTATAGAGTGTAGGTTATAGAGTGTAGAGTGTAGGGATTAGAGTGTAGGGCATAGAGTGTAGGGCATAGAGTGTATAGTGTAGGGTATAGAGTGTAGGGTATAGAGTATAGAGTGTAGGGTATAGAGTGTAGGGTATAGAGTGTAGAGTGTAGGGTATAGAGTGTAGAGTGTAGGGAATAGAGTGTAGGGTATAGAGTGCATGGAATAGAGTGTAGAGTGTATGGTATAGAGTGTAGGGTATAAAGTGTATGGTATAGAGTGTAGGGTACAGAGTGTAGGGTATAGAGTATAGAGTGTAGGGTATAGAGTGTAGGGTATAGAGCGTAGGGTGTAGGGTATAGAGTGTAGGGTATAGAGTGTAGGGTATAGAGTGTAGAGTGTAGGGTATAGATTGTATGGTATAGAGTGTAGGGTATAGAGTGAAGGGTATAGAGTGTAGAGTGTAGGTATAGAGTGTATGGTATAGATTGTATGGTGTAGAGTGTATGGTATAGAGTTTAGGGTATAGAGTGTATGGTATAGAGTGTAGGGTATAGAGTGTAGAGTGTAGGGTATAGAGTGTAGGGTATAGAGTGTAGGGCATAGTGTGTAGGGTATAGATTGTAGGGTATAGAGTGTATAGTGTAGGGTATAGAGTGTAGGGTTTAGAGTGTATGGTATAGAGTGTAGGGAATAGAGTGTAGAGTGTATGGTATAGAGTGTAGGGTATAGAGTGTAGAGTGTAGGGTATAAAGTGTAGGGTATAGAGTGTAGGGTATAGAGTGTAGAGAGTAGGGTATAGAGTGTAGGGTATAAAGTGTAGGGTATAGAGTGTAGAGTGTAGGGATTAGAGTGTAGGGTATAGAGTGTAGGGTATAGAGTGTAGAATGTACGGTATAGAGTGTAGGGTATAGAGTATAGAGTGTAGGGTATAGAGTGTAGGGTATAGTGTGTAAAGTGTAGAGTGTAGGGTATAGAGTGTAGAGTGTAGGGTATAGAGTGTAGGGTATAGAGTGTATGGAATAGAGTGTAGGGTATAGTGTGTAGAGTGTAGGGTATAGAGTGTAGGGTATAGAGCGTAGGGTGTAGGGTATAGAGTGTAGGGTATAGAGTGTAGGGTATAGAGTGTAGAGTGTAGGGTATAGAGTGTATGGTATAGAGTGTAGGGTGTAGAGTGTAGGGTATAGAGTGCAGAGTGTAGGGTATAGAGTGTAGAGTGTAGGGTATAGAGTGTAGAGTGTATGGGATAGAGTGTAGGGGATAGAGTGTATGGTATAGAGTGTATGGTATAGAGTGTAGGGTATAGAGTGTAGGGTATAGAGTGTAGAGTGTAGGGTAAAGAGTGTAGGGTATAGAGTGTAGAGTGTAGGGTATAGAGTGTAGGGTATAGAGTGTATGGTATAGTGTGTATGGTATAGAGTGTATGATATAGATTGTAGGGTATAGAGTGTAGGGTATAGAGTGTAGAGTGTAGGGTATAGAGTGTAGAGTGTAGGGTATAGAGTGTAGGGTACAGAGTTTAGAGTGTAGGGTATACAGTGTAGGGTATAGAGTGTAGAGTGTATGGTATAGAGTGTAGGGGATAGAGTGTATGGTATAGAGTGTAGAGTGTAGGGTATAGAGTGTAGGGTATAGAGTGTATGGAATAGAGTGTAGGGTATAAAGTGTAGAGTGTAGGGTATAGAGTGTAGGGTATAGAGCGTAGGGTGTAGGGTATAGAGTGTAAGGTATAGAGTGTAGGGTATAGAGCGTAGGATGTAGTGTATAGAGTGCAGGGTATAGAGTGTAGGGTATAGAGTGTAGAGT
The DNA here is from genome assembly GCF_032444005.1 of Ranitomeya imitator. Lineage (NCBI taxonomy): Eukaryota > Metazoa > Chordata > Amphibia > Anura > Dendrobatidae > Ranitomeya > Ranitomeya imitator. The sequence continues at coordinate 152,089 of NW_027193775.1, read as the reverse complement.
GTAGGGTATAGAGTGTATGGTATAGAGTGTAGAGTGTAGAGTGTAGGGTATAGAGTGTAGGGTATAGAGTGTAGAGTGTAGGGTATAGAGTGTAGGGTATAGAGTGTAGAGTGTAGGGTATAGGGTGTAGAGTATAGAGTGTAGGGTATAGAGTGTAGGGTATAGAGTGTAGAGTGTAGGGTATAGAGTGTAGGGTATAGAGTGTAGAGTGTAGGGTATAGAGTGTATGGTATAGAGTGTAGGGTATAGAGTGTAGGGTATAGAGTGTAGGGTATAGAGTGTAGGGTATAGAGTGTAGGGTATAGAGTGTAGAGTGTAGGGTATAGAGTGTAGGGCATGGAGTGTAGGGTATAGAGTGTAGGGTATAGAGTGTAGAGTGTAGGGATTAGAGTGTATGGTATAGAGTGTAGGGTATAGAGTGTAGGGTATAGGGTATAGAGTGTAGAGTATGGAGTGTAGAGTATAGAGTGTAGGTTATAGAGTGTAGAGTGTAGGGATTAGAGTGTAGGGCATAGAGTGTAGGGCATAGAGTGTGTAGTGTAGGGTATAGAGTGTAGGATATAGAGTATAGAGTGTAGGGTATAGAGTGTAGGGTATAGAGTGTAGAGTGTAGGGTATAGAGTGTAGAGTGTAGGGAATAGAGTGTAGGGTATAGAGTGTATGGAATAGAGTGTAGAGTGTATGGTATAGAGTGTAGGGTATAAAGTGTATGGTATAGAGTGTAGGGTACAGAGTGTAGGGTATAGAGTGTAGAGTGTAGGGATTAGACTGTAGGGTATAGAGTGTAGGGTATAGAATGTATGGAATAGAGTATAGGGTATAGAGTATAGAGTGTAGGGTATAGAGTGTAGGGTATAGAGCGTAGGGTGTAGGGTATAGAGTGTAGGGTATAGAGTGTAGGGTATAGAGTGTAGAGTGTAGGGTATAGAGTGTATGGTATGGAGTGTAGGGTATAGAGTGAAGGGTATAGAGTGTAGAGTGTAGGTATAGAGTGTATGGTATAGATTGTATGGTGTAGAGTGTATGGTATAGAGTTTAGGCTATAGAGTGTAGGGTATAGAGTGTAGGGTATAGAGTGTAGGGTATAGAGTGTAGGGTATAGAGTGTAGGGTATAGAGTGTAGAGTGTAGGGTATAGAGTGTAGGGTATGGAGTGTAGGGTATAGAGTGTAGGGTATAGAGTGTAGAGTGTAGGGATTAGAGTGTATGGTATAGAGTGTAGGGTATAGAGTGTAGAGTATAGGGTATAGAGTGTAGAGTATGGAGTGTAGAGTATAGAGTGTAGGTTATAGAGTGTAGAGTGTAGGGATTAGAGTGTAGGGCATAGAGTGTAGGGCATAGAGTGTATAGTGTAGGGTATAGAGTGTAGGGTATAGAGTATAGAGTGTAGGGTATAGAGTGTAGGGTATAGAGTGTAGAGTGTAGGGTATAGAGTGTAGAGTGTAGGGAATAGAGTGTAGGGTATAGAGTGCATGGAATAGAGTGTAGAGTGTATGGTATAGAGTGTAGGGTATAAAGTGTATGGTATAGAGTGTAGGGTACAGAGTGTAGGGTATAGAGTATAGAGTGTAGGGTATAGAGTGTAGGGTATAGAGCGTAGGGTGTAGGGTATAGAGTGTAGGGTATAGAGTGTAGGGTATAGAGTGTAGAGTGTAGGGTATAGATTGTATGGTATAGAGTGTAGGGTATAGAGTGAAGGGTATAGAGTGTAGAGTGTAGGTATAGAGTGTATGGTATAGATTGTATAGTGTAGAGTGTATGGTATAGAGTTTAGGGTATAGAGTGTACGGAATAGAGTGTAGGGTATAGAGTGTAGAGTGTAGGGTATAGAGTGTAGGGTATAGAGTGTAGGGCATAGTGTGTAGGGTATAGATTGTAGGGTATAGAGTGTATAGTGTAGGGTATAGAGTGTAGGGTTTAGAGTGTATGGTATAGAGTGTAGGGAATAGAGTGTAGAGTGTATGGTATAGAGTGTAGGGTATAGAGTGTAGAGTGTAGGGTATAAAGTGTAGGGTATAGAGTGTAGGGTATAGAGTGTAGAGAGTAGGGTATAGAGTGTAGGGTATAAAGTGTAGGGTATAGAGTGTAGAGTGTAGGGATTAGAGTGTAGGGTATAGAGTGTAGGGTATAGAGTGTAGAATGTACGGTATAGAGTGTAGGGTATAGAGTATAGAGTGTAGGGTATAGAGTGTAGGGTATAGTGTGTAAAGTGTAGAGTGTAGGGTATAGAGTGTAGAGTGTAGGGTATAGAGTGTAGGGTATAGAGTGTATGGAATAGAGTGTAGGGTATAGTGTGTAGAGTGTAGGGTATAGAGTGTAGGGTATAGAGCGTAGGGTGTAGGGTATAGAGTGTAGGGTATAGAGTGTAGGGTATAGAGTGTAGAGTGTAGGGTATAGAGTGTATGGTATAGAGTGTAGGGTGTAGAGTGTAGGGTATAGAGTGTAGAGTGTAGGGTATAGAGTGTAGAGTGTAGGGTATAGAGTGTAGAGTGTATGGGATAGAGTGTAGGGGATAGAGTGTATGGTATAGAGTGTATGGTATAGAGTGTAGGGTATAGAGTGTAGGGTATAGAGTGTAGAGTGTAGGGTATAGAGTGTAGGGTATAGAGTGTAGAGTGTAGGGTATAGAGTGTAGGGTATAGAGTGTAGAGTGTATGGTATAGTGTGTATGGTATAGAGTGTATGATATAGATTGTAGGGTATAGAGTGTAGGGTATAGAGTGTAGAGTGTAGGGTATAGAGTGTAGAGTGTAGGGTATAGAGTGTAGGGTATAGAGTTTAGAGTGTAGGGTATACAGTGTAGGGTATAGAGTGTAGAGTGTATGGTATAGAGTGTAGGGGATAGAGTGTATGGTATAGAGTGTAGAGTGTAGGGTATAGAGTGTAGGGTATAGAGTGTATGGAATAGAGTGTAGGGTATAAAGTGTAGAGTGTAGGGTATAGAGTGTAGGGTATAGAGCGTAGGGTGTAGGGTATAGAGTGTAAGGTATAGATTGTAGGGTATAGAGTGTAGAGTGTAGGGTATAGAGTGTATGGTATAGAGTGTAGGGTGTAGAGTGTAGGGTATAGAGTGTAGAGTGTAGGGTATAGAGTGTAGGGTATAGAGTGTATGTTATACAGTGTAGAGTGTAGGGTATAGAGTGTATAGTGTAGGGTATAGAGTGTCGGGTATAGAGTGTAGGGTATAGAGCGTATGGTATAGAGTGTAGGGTATAGAGTGTAGGGTATAGAGTGTAGGGTATAGAGTGTGGGGTATAGAGTGTAGAGTGTAGGGTATAGATTGTAGGGTATAGAGTGTAGAGTGTAGGGTATAGAGTGTAGGGTATAGAATGTAGGGTTTAGAGTGTAGGGTATAGAGTGTAGGGTATAGAGTGTAGATTGTAGGGTATAGATTGTAGGGTATGGATTGTATGGTATAGAGTGTAGGGTATAGAGTGTAGGGTATAGAGTGTAGAGTGTACTGGTTACAGTGTAGGGTATAGAGTGTAGGGTATAGAATGTATGGAATAGAGTGTAGGGTATAGAGTGCATGGAATAGAGTGTAGAGTGTAGGGTATAGAGTGTAGGGTATAGAGTGTATGGTATAGAGTGTAGGGAATAGAGTGTAGGGTATAGAGTGTACTGATTACAGTGTAGGGTATAGAGTGTAGGGTATAGAATGTATGGAATAGAGTGTAGGGTATAGAGTATAGAGTGTAGGGCATAGAGTGTAGGGTATAGAGTGTAGGGTATAGAGTGCAGGGTGTAGAGTGTAGGGTATAGAGTGTAGAGTGTAGGGTATAGAGTGTATGGTATAGAGTGTAGAGTGTAGGGTATAGAGTGTAGGGTATAGAGTGTAGAGTGTAGGGTATAGAGTGTAGGGTATAGAGTGTAGAGTGTAGGGTATAGGGTGTAGAGTATAGAGTGTAGGGTATAGAGTGTAGGGTATAGAGTGTAGAGTGTAGGGTATAGAGTGTAGGGTATAGAGTGTAGGGTATAGAGTGTAGAGTGTAGGGTATAGAGTGTATGGTATAGAGTGTAGGGTATAGAGTGTAGAGTGTAGGGTATAGAGTGTAGGGTATAGAGTGTAGGGTATAGAGTGTAGGGTATAGAGTGTAGGGTATAGAGTGTAGGGTATAGAGTGTAGAGTGTAGGGTATAGAGTGTAGGGTATGGAGTGTAGGGTATAGAGTGTAGGGTATAGAGTGTAGAGTGTAGGTATTAGAGTGTATGGTATAGAGTGTAGGGTATAGAGTGTAGAGTATAGGGTATAGAGTGTAGAGTATGGAGTGTAGAGTATAGAGTATAGGTTATAGAGTGTAGAGTGTAGGGATTAGAGTGTAGGGCATAGAGTGTAGGTCATAGAGTGTATAGTGTAGGGTATAGAGTGTAGGGTATAGAGTATAGAGTGTAGGGTATAGAGTGTAGGGTATAGAGTGTAGGGTATAGAGTGTAGAGTGTAGGGTATAGAGTGTATGGTATAGAATGTAGGGTATAGAGTGTAGAGTGTAGGGTATAGAGTGTAGGGTATAGAGTGTAGGATATAGAGTGTAGAGTGTAGGGTATAGAGTGTAGGGCATAGTGTGTAGGGTATAGATTGTAGGGTATAGAGTGTATAGTGTAGGGTATAGAGTGTAGGGTTTAGAGTGTATGGTATAGAGTGTAGGGAATAGAGTGTAGAGTGTATGGTATAGAGTGTAGAGTATAGAGTGTAGAGTGTAGGGTATAAAGTGTAGGGTATAGAGTGTAGGGTATAGAGTGTAGAGAGTAGGGTATAGAGTGTAGGGTATAAAGTGTAGGGTATAGAGTGTAGAGTGTAGGGATTAGAGTGTAGGGTATAGAGTGTAGGGTATACAGTGTAGAATGTACGGTATAGAGTGTAGGGTATAGAGTGTAGGGTATACTGTGTAGAGTGTAGGGTATAGAGTGTAAGGTATAGAGGGTAGGGTATAGAGTGTATGGTGTAGAGTGTAGGGTATAGAGTGTAGGGTATAGAGTGTAGGGTATAGAGTGTATGGTATAGAGTTTAGGGTATAGAGTGTAGGGTATAGAGTGTAAGCTATAAAGTGTAGGGTGTAGAGTGTAGGGTATAGAGTGTAGGGTATAGAGTGTAGGGTATAGAGTGTAGGGTATAGAGTGTAGAGTGTAGGGTATAGAGTGTATGGTATAGAGTGTAAGCTATAAAGTGTAGGGTGTAGAGTGTAGGGTATAGAGTGTAGGGTATAGAGTGTAGGGTATAGAGTGTAGGGTATAGAGTGTGAGGTATAGAGCGTAGTGTGTAGGGTATAGAGTGTAGGGTATAGAGTGTAAGGTATAAAGTGAAGGGTGTAGAGTGTAGGGGATAGAGTGTAGGGTATAGAGTGTAGGGTATAGAGGGTAGGGTATAGAGTGTATGGTGTAGAGTGTAGAGTGTAGGGTATAGAGTGTAGGGTATAGAGTGTAGGGTATAGAGTGTATGGTATAGAGTGTAGGGTATAGAGTGTAAGGTATAATGTGTAGAGTGTAGGGTATAGAGTGTAGGGTATAGAGTGTAGGGTATAGAGTGTAGGGTATAGAGTGTAAGTTATAGAGTGTAGAGTGTAGGGTATAGAGTGTAAGGTATAGAGTGTAGGGTTTAGAGAGTAGGGTATAGAGTGTAGAGTGTAGGGTATAGAGTGTAGAGTGTGTGGTATAGAGTGCAGGGGATAGAGTGTAGAGTGTGAGGTATAGAGTGTAGGGTATAGAGTGTATGGTATGGAGTGTATGGTATAGATTGTAGGGTATAGAGTGTAGGGTATAGCGTGTAGAGTGTAGGGTATAGAGTGTATGGTATAGAGTGTATGGTATAGATTGTAGGGTATAGAGTGTAGGGTATAGATTGTAGAGAATAGGGTATAGAGTGTAGAGTGTAGGGTATAGAGTGTAGGGTATAGAGTGTAGAGTGTATGGTATAGAGTGCAGGGGATAGACTGTAGAGTGTGAGGTATAGAGTGTAGGGTATAGAGTGTATGGTATAGAGTGTATGGTATAGATTGTAGGGTATAGAGTGTAGGGTATAGAGTGTAGAGTGTAGGGTATAGAGTGTAGAGTGTAGGGTATAAAGTGTAGGGTATAGAGTGTAGAGTGTAGGGTATAGAGGGTAGGGTATAGAGTGTATGGTATAGAGTGTATGGTATAGATTGTAGGGTATAGAGTGTAGGGTATAGAGTGTAGAGTGTAGGGGTAAGAGTGTAGAGTGTGAGGTATAGAGTGTATGGTATAGAGTGTATGGTATAGATTGTAGGGTATAGAGTGTAGGGTATAGAGTGTAGATTGTAGGGTATAGAGTGTAGAGTGTAGGGTATAGAGTGTAGGGTATAGAGTGTAGGGTATAGAGTGTAGAGTGTAGGGTATAGAGTGTAGAGTGTATGGTATAGAGTGCAGGGGATAGAGTGTAGAGTGTGAGGTATAGAGTGTAGGGTATAGAGTGTATGGTATAGAGTGTAGGGTATAGAGTGTAGGGTATAGAGTGTAGGGTATAGAGTGTAGGGTGTAGAGTGTATGGTATAGAGTGTATGGTATAGATTGTAGGGTATAGAGTGTAGGGTATAGAGTGTAGAGTGTAGGGTATAGAGTGTAGAGTGTAGGGTATAGAGTGTAGGGTGTAGAGTGTAGAGTGTAGGGTGTAGAGTGTAGGGTATAGAGTGTAGAGTGTATGGTATAGAGTGCAGGGGATAGAGTGTAGAGTGTGAGGTATAGAGTGTAGGGTATAGAGTGTATGGTATAGAGTGTATGGTATAGATTGTAGGGCATAGAGTGTAGGGTATAGAATGTAGAGTGTAGGGTATAGAGTGTAGGGTATAGAGTGTAGGGTATAGAGTGTATGGTATAGAGTGTATGGTATAGATTGTAGGGTATAGAGTGTAGGGTATAGAGTGTAGAGTGTAGGGTATAGAGTGTAGAGTGTAGGTTATAGAGTGTAGGGTATAGAGTGCAGAGTGTAGGGTATAGAGTGTAGAGTGTATGGTATAGAGTGTAGGGGATAAAGTGTATGGTATAGAGTGTAGGGGATAAAGTGTATGGTATAGAGTGTATGGTATAGAGTGTAGAGTATAGAGTGTAGGGTATAGAGTGAAGAGTGTAGGGTATAGAGTGTAGGGTATAGAGTGTAGGGTATAGAGTGTAGGGTGTAGAGATTAGGGTATAGAGTGTAGGGTATAGGGTGTAGGGTATAGAGTGTAGGGTGTAGAGTGTAGGGTATATAGTGTAGGGTATAGAGTGTAGGGTATAGAGTGTAGGGTATAGCGTGTAGGGTATAGAGTGTAGGTTATAGAGTGTAGGGTATAGAGTGGAGGGTATAAAGTGTAGAGTGTAGGGTATAGAGTGTATGGTATAGAGTGTAGAGTGTAGGGTATAGAGTGTATGGTATAGATTGTAGGGTGTAGAATGTATGTTATAGAGTGTAGGGTATAGAGTGTAAGGTATAGATTGTAGGGTGTAGAATGTATGTTATAGAGTGTAGGGTATAGAGTGTATGGTATAGAGATTAGAGTGTAGGGTATAGAGTGTAGGGTATAGAGTGTATGGTATAGAGTCTAGGGTATAGAGTGTAGAGTGTAGGGTATAGAGTGTATGGTATAGAGTGTAGGGTATAGAGTGTAGGGTGTAGAGTGTATGGTATAGAGTGTAGGGTATAGTGTGTAGAGTGTAGGGTATAGAGTGTAGGGTATAGAGTGTAGGGTATAGAGTGTAGAGTGTAGAGTATAGAGTGTAGAGTTTAGGGTATAGAGTGTAGAGTGTAGGGTATAGAGTGTAGGGTATAGAGTGTAGGGTATTGAGTGTAGGGTATAGAGTGTAGAGTGTAGGGTATAGAGTGTAAGGTATAGAGTGTAGGGTATAGAGTGTAGGGTATAGAGTGTAGAGTATAGAGTGTAGGGTATAGAGTGTAGAGTGTAGCGTATAGAGTGTAGGGTATAGAGTGTAGGGTATAGTGTGTATGGTATAGAGTTTAGGGTATAGAGTGTATGGTATAGAGCGTAGGGTATCGAGTGTAGAGTGTAGGGTATAGAGTGTAGATTGTAGGGTATAGAGTGTAGGGTATATAGTGTAGAGTGTATGGTATAGAGTGTAGGGTATAGAGTGTGTGGTATAGAGTGTATGGTATAGCGTGTAGGGTATGGAGTGTATGGTATAGATTGTAGAGTGTAGGGTATAGTGTGTAGGGTATAGAGTGTAGGGTATAGAGTGTAGGGCATAGAGTGTAGGGTATAGATTGTAGGGTATAGAGTGTAGAGTGTAGGGTATAGAGTGTAGAGTATAGAGTGTATGGTATAGAGTGTAGAGTGTAGGGTATAGAGTGTATAGTGTAGGTTATAGAGTGTAGGGTATAGAGTAAAGGGTATAGAGTGTATGGTATAGATTGTAGGGTATAGAGTGTAGGGTATAGAGTGTAGAGTGTAGGGTATAGAGTGTAGAGTGTAGGGTATAAAGTGTAGGGTATAGAGTGTAGAGTGTAGGGTATAGAGGGTAGGGTATAGAGTGTATGGTATAGAGTGTATGGTATAGATTGTAGGGTATAGAGTGTAGGGTATAGAGTGTAGAGTGTAGGGGTAAGAGTGTAGAGTGTGAGGTATAGAGTGTATGGTATAGAGTGTATGGTATAGATTGTAGGGTATAGAGTGTAGGGTATAGAGTGTAGATTGTAGGGTATAGAGTGTAGAGTGTAGGGTATAGAGTGTAGGGTATAGAGTGTAGGGTATAGAGTGTAGAGTGTAGGGTATAGAGTGTAGAGTGTATGGTATAGAGTGCAGGGGATAGAGTGTAGAGTGTGAGGTATAGAGTGTAGGGTATAGAGTGTATGGTATAGAGTGTAGGGTATAGAGTGTAGGGTATAGAGTGTAGGGTATAGAGTGTAGGGTGTAGAGTGTATGGTATAGAGTGTATGGTATAGATTGTAGGGTATAGAGTGTAGGGTATAGAGTGTAGAGTGTAGGGTATAGAGTGTAGAGTGTAGGGTATAGAGTGTAGGGTGTAGAGTGTAGAGTGTAGGGTGTAGAGTGTAGGGTATAGAGTGTAGAGTGTATGGTATAGAGTGCAGGGGATAGAGTGTAGAGTGTGAGGTATAGAGTGTAGGGTATAGAGTGTATGGTATAGAGTGTATGGTATAGATTGTAGGGCATAGAGTGTAGGGTATAGAGTGTAGAGTGTAGGGTATAGAGTGTAGGATATAGAGTGTAGGGTATAGAGTGTATGGTATAGAGTGTATGGTATAGATTGTAGGGTATAGAGTGTAGGGTATAGAGTGTAGAGTGTAGGGTATAGAGTGTAGAGTGTAGGTTATAGAGTGTAGGGTATAGAGTGCAGAGTGTAGGGTATAGAGTGTAGAGTGTATGGTATAGAGTGTAGGGGATAAAGTGTATGGTATAGAGTGTAGGGGATAAAGTGTATGGTATAGAGTGTATGGTATAGAGTGTAGAGTATAGAGTGTAGGGTATAGAGTGAAGAGTGTAGGGTATAGAGTGTAGGGTATAGAGTGTAGGGTATAGAGTGTAGGGTGTAGAGATTAGGGTATAGAGTGTAGGGTATAGGGTGTAGGGTATAGAGTGTAGGGTGTAGAGTGTAGGGTATATAGTGTAGGGTATAGAGTGTAGGGTATAGAGTGTAGGGTATAGCGTGTAGGGTATAGAGTGTAGGTTATAGAGTGTAGGGTATAGAGTGTAGGGTATAAAGTGTAGAGTGTAGGGTATAGAGTGTATGGTATAGAGTGTAGAGTGTAGGGTATAGAGTGTATGGTATAGATTGTAGGGTGTAGAATGTATGTTATAGAGTGTAGGGTATAGAGTGTATGGTATAGATTGTAGGGTGTAGAATGTATGTTATAGAGTGTAGGGTATAGAGTGTATGGTATAGAGATTAGAGTGTAGGGTATAGAGTGTAGGGTATAGAGTGTATGGTATAGAGTCTAGGGTATAGAGTGTAGAGTGTAGGGTATAGAGTGTATGGTATAGAGTGTAGGGTATAGAGTGTAGGGTGTAGAGTGTATGGTATAGAGTGTAGGGTATAGTGTGTAGAGTGTAGGGTATAGAGTGTAGGGTATAGAGTGTAGGGTATAGAGTGTAGAGTGTAGAGTATAGAGTGTAGAGTTTAGGGTATAGAGTGTAGAGTGTAGGGTATAGAGTGTAGGGTATAGAGTGTAGGGTATTGAGTGTAGGGTATAGAGTGTAGAGTGTAGGGTATAGAGTGTAAGGTATAGAGTGTAGGGTATAGAGTGTAGGGTATAGAGTGTAGAGTATAGAGTGTAGGGTATAGAGTGTAGAGTGTAGCGTATAGAGTGTAGGGTATAGAGTGTAGGGTATAGTGTGTATGGTATAGAGTTTAGGGTATAGAGTGTATGGTATAGAGCGTAGGGTATCGAGTGTAGAGTGTAGGGTATAGAGTGTAGATTGTAGGGTATAGAGTGTAGGGTATATAGTGTAGAGTGTATGGTATAGAGTGTAGGGTATAGAGTGTGTGGTATAGAGTGTATGGTATAGCGTGTAGGGTATGGAGTGTATGGTATAGATTGTAGAGTGTAGGGTATAGTGTGTAGGGTATAGAGTGTAGGGTATAGAGTGTAGGGCATAGAGTGTAGGGTATAGATTGTAGGGTATAGAGTGTAGAGTGTAGGGTATAGAGTGTAGAGTATAGAGTGTATGGTATAGAGTGTAGAGTGTAGGGTATAGAGTGTATAGTGTAGGTTATAGAGTGTAGGGTATAGAGTAAAGGGTATAGAGTGTATGGTATAGAGTGTAGGGAATAGAGTGTAGAGTGTAGGGTATATAGTGTATGGTATAGAGTGTAGGGTATAGAGTTTGGGTATATAGTGTAGGGTATAGAGTGTAGGGTATAGAGTGTAGGGTATAGAGTGTAGAGTGTAGGGTATAGAGTGTAGGGTATAGAGTGTAGGGTATAGAGTGTAGGGTATAGAGTGTAGAGTGTAGGGATTAGAGTGTAGGGTATAGAATGTAGGGTATAGAGTGTAGAGTGTAGGGTATAGAGTGTAGGGTATAGAGTGTAGGCTATAGAGTGTAGGGTATATAGTGTAAAGTGTAGAGTGTAAGGTATAGAGTGTAGAGTGTAGTGTATAGAGTGTAGGGTATAGAGTGTATGGAATAGAGTGTAGGGTATAAAGTGTAGAGTGTAGGGTATAGAGTGTAGGGTATAGAGCGTAGGGTGTAGGGTATAGAGTATAAGGTATAGAGTGTAGGGTATAGAGTGTAGAGTGTAGGGTATAGAGTGTATGGTATAGAGTGTAGGGTGTAGAGTGTAGGGTATAGAGTGTAGAGTGTAGGGTATAGAGTGTAGGGTATAGAGTGTATGGTATACAGTGTAGAGTGTAGGGTATAGAGTGTATAGTGTAGGGTATAGAGTGTCGGGTATAGAGTGTAGGGTATAGAGCGTATGGTATAGAGTGTAGGGTATAGAGTGTAGAGTGTAGGGTACAGAGTGGAGGGTATGGAGTGTAGGGTATAGAGTGTAGGGTATAGAGTTTAGGGTATAGAGTGTAGGGAATAGAGTGTAGAGTGTAGGGTATAGAGTGTAGGGTATAGAGTGTAGGGTATAGAGTGTAGAGTATAGAGCGTAGGGTATAGAGTGTAGGGTATAGAGTGTAGAGTGTAGAGTGTAGGGTATAGAGTGTAGGGTATAGAGTGTAGGGTATAGAGTGTAGAGTGTAGGGTATAGAGTGTATGGTATAGAGTGTAGGGTATAGAGTGTAGGGTATAGAGTGTAGGGTATAGAGTGTAGACTATAGAGTGTAGGGTATAGAGTGTAGGGTATAGAGTGTAGAGTGTAGAGTGTAGGGTATAGAGTGTAGGGTATAGAGTGTAGGGTATAGAGTGTAGAGTGTAGGGTATAGAGTGTATGGTATAGACTGTAGGGTATAGAGTGTAGGGTATAGAGTGTAGGGTATAGAGTGTAGGGTATAGAGTGTAGAGTGTACGGTATAGATTGTAGGGTATAGAGTGTAGAGTGTAGGGTATAGAGTGTAGGGTATAGAATGTAGGGTTTAGATTGTAGGGTATAGAGTGTAGGGTATAGAGTGTAGATTGTAGGGTATAGATTGTAGGGTATGGATTGTATGGTATAGAGTGTAGGGTATAGAGTGTAGGGTATAGAGTGTAGAGTGTACTGATTACAGTGTAGGGTATAGAGTGTAGGGTATAGAATGTATGGAATAGAGTGTAGGGTATAGAGTGTAGGGTATAGAGTGCATGGAATAGAGTGTAGAGTGTAGGGTATAGAGTGTAGGGTATAGAGTGTATGGTATAGAGTGTAGGGAATAGAGTGTAGGGTATAGAGTGTACTGATTACAGTGTAGGGTATAGAGTGTAGGGTATAGAATGTATGGAATAGAGTGTAGGGTATAGAGTATAGAGTGTAGGGTATAGAGTGTAGGGTATAGAGCGTAGGGTGTAGTGTATAGAGTGCAGGGTATAGAGTGTAGGGTATAGAGTGTAGGGTATAGAGTGTAGAGTATAGAGTGTAGGGTATAGAGTGTAGAGTGTAGCGTATAGAGTGTAGGGTATAGAGTGTAGGGTATAGTGTGTATGGTATAGAGTTTAGGGTATAGAGTGTATGGTATAGAGCGTAGGGTATCGAGTGTAGAGTGTAGGGTATAGAGTGTAGATTGTAGGGTATAGAGTGTAGGGTATATAGTGTAGAGTGTATGGTATAGAGTGTAGGGTATAGAGTGTGTGGTATAGAGTGTATGGTATAGCGTGTAGGGTATGGAGTGTATGGTATAGATTGTAGAGTGTAGGGTATAGTGTGTAGGGTATAGAGTGTAGGGTATAGAGTGTAGGGCATAGAGTGTAGGGTATAGATTGTAGGGTATAGAGTGTAGAGTGTAGGGTATAGAGTGTAGAGTATAGAGTGTATGGTATAGAGTGTAGAGTGTAGGGTATAGAGTGTATAGTGTAGGTTATAGAGTGTAGGGTATAGAGTAAAGGGTATAGAGTGTATGGTATAGAGTGTAGGGAATAGAGTGTAGAGTGTAGGGTATATAGTGTATGGTATAGAGTGTAGGGTATAGAGTTTGGGTATATAGTGTAGGGTATAGAGTGTAGGGTATAGAGTGTAGGGTATAGAGTGTAGAGTGTAGGGTATAGAGTGTAGGGTATAGAGTGTAGGGTATAGAGTGTAGGGTATAGAGTGTAGAGTGTAGGGATTAGAGTGTAGGGTATAGAATGTAGGGTATAGAGTGTAGAGTGTAGGGTATAGAGTGTAGGGTATAGAGTGTAGGCTATAGAGTGTAGGGTATATAGTGTAAAGTGTAGAGTGTAAGGTATAGAGTGTAGAGTGTAGTGTATAGAGTGTAGGGTATAGAGTGTATGGAATAGAGTGTAGGGTATAAAGTGTAGAGTGTAGGGTATAGAGTGTAGGGTATAGAGCGTAGGGTGTAGGGTATAGAGTATAAGGTATAGAGTGTAGGGTATAGAGTGTAGAGTGTAGGGTATAGAGTGTATGGTATAGAGTGTAGGGTGTAGAGTGTAGGGTATAGAGTGTAGAGTGTAGGGTATAGAGTGTAGGGTATAGAGTGTATGGTATACAGTGTAGAGTGTAGGGTATAGAGTGTATAGTGTAGGGTATAGAGTGTCGGGTATAGAGTGTAGGGTATAGAGCGTATGGTATAGAGTGTAGGGTATAGAGTGTAGAGTGTAGGGTACAGAGTGGAGGGTATGGAGTGTAGGGTATAGAGTGTAGGGTATAGAGTTTAGGGTATAGAGTGTAGGGAATAGAGTGTAGAGTGTAGGGTATAGAGTGTAGGGTATAGAGTGTAGGGTATAGAGTGTAGAGTATAGAGCGTAGGGTATAGAGTGTAGGGTATAGAGTGTAGAGTGTAGAGTGTAGGGTATAGAGTGTAGGGTATAGAGTGTAGGGTATAGAGTGTAGGGTATAGAGTGTATGGTATAGAGTGTAGGGTATAGAGTGTAGGGTATAGAGTGTAGGGTATAGAGTGTAGGGTATAGAGTGTAGACTATAGAGTGTAGGGTATAGAGTGTAGGGTATAGAGTGTAGAGTGTAGAGTGTAGGGTATAGAGTGTAGGGTATAGAGTGTAGGGTATAGAGTGTAGAGTGTAGGGTATAGAGTGTATGGTATAGAGTGTAGGGTATAGAGTGTAGGGTATAGAGTGTAGGGTATAGAGTGTAGGGTATAGAGTGTAGAGTGTACGGTATAGATTGTAGGGTATAGAGTGTAGAGTGTAGGGTATAGAGTGTAGGGTATAGAATGTAGGGTTTAGATTGTAGGGTATAGAGTGTAGGGTATAGAGTGTAGATTGTAGGATATAGATTGTAGGGTATGGATTGTATGGTATAGAGTGTAGGGTATAGAGTGTAGGGTATAGAGTGTAGAGTGTACTGATTACAGTGTAGGGTATAGAGTGTAGGGTATAGAATGTATGGAATAGAGTGTAGGGTATAGAGTGTAGGGTATAGAGTGCATGGAATAGAGTGTAGAGTGTAGGGTATAGAGTGTAGGGTATAGAGTGTATGGTATAGAGTGTAGGGAATAGAGTGTAGGGTATAGAGTGTACTGATTACAGTGTAGGGTATAGAGTGTAGGGTATAGAATGTATGGAATAGAGTGTAGGGTATAGAGTATAGAGTGTAGGGTATAGAGTGTAGGGTATAGAGCGTAGGGTGTAGTGTATAGAGTGCAGGGTATAGAGTGTAGGGTATAGAGTGTAGAGTGTAGGGTATAGAGTGTATGGTATAGAGTGTAGAGTGTAGAGTGTAGGGTATAGAGTGTAGGGTATAGAGTGTAGAGTGTAGGGTATAGAGTGTAGGGTATAGAGTGTAGAGTGTAGGGTATAGGGTGTAGAGTATAGAGTGTAGGGTATAGAGTGTAGGGTATAGAGTGTAGAGTGTAGGGTATAGAGTGTATGGTATAGAGTGTAGGGTATAGAGTGTAGGGTATAGAGTGTAGGGTATAGAGTGTAGGGTATAGAGTGTAGGGTATAGAGTGTAGAGTGTAGGGTATAGAGTGTAGGGCATGGAGTGTAGGGTATAGAGTGTAGGGTATAGAGTGTAGAGTGTAGGGATTAGAGTGTATGGTATAGAGTGTAGGGTATAGAGTGTAGAGTATAGGGTATAGAGTGTAGAGTATGGAGTGTAGAGTATAGAGTGTAGGTTATAGAGTGTAGAGTGTAGGGATTAGAGTGTAGGGCATAGAGTGTAGGGCATAGAGTGTATAGTGTAGGGTATAGAGTGTAGGATATAGAGTATAGAGTGTAGGGTATAGAGTGTAGGGTATAGAGTGTAGAGTGTAGGGTATAGAGTGTAGAGTGTAGGGAATAGAGTGTAGGGTATAGAGTGCATGGAATAGAGTGTAGAGTGTATGGTATGGAGTGTAGGGTATAAAGTGTATGGTATAGAGTGTAGGGTACAGAGTGTAGGGTATAGAGTGTAGAGTGTAGGGATTAGACTGTAGGGTATAGAGTGTAGGGTATAGAATGTATGGAATAGAGTATAGGGTATAGAGTATAGAGTGTAGGGTATAGAGTGTAGGGTATAGAGCGTAGGGTGTAGGGTATAGAGTGTAGGGTATAGAGTGTAGGGTATAGAGTGTAGAGTGTAGGGTATAGAGTGTATGGTATAGAGTGTAGGGTATAGAGTGAAGGGTATAGAGTGTAGAGTGTAGGTATAGAGTGTATGGTATAGATTGTATGGTGTAGAGTGTATGGTATAGAGTTTAGGGTATAGAGTGTAGGGTATAGAGTGTAGGGTATAGAGTGTAGGGTATAGAGTGTAGGGTATAGAGTGTAGGGTATAGAGTATAGAGTGTAGGGTATGGAGTGTAGGGTATAGAGTGTAGGGTATAGAGTGTAGAGTGTAGGGATTAGAGTGTATGGTATAGAGTGTAGGGTATAGAGTGTAGAGTATAGGGTATAGAGTGTAGAGTATGGAGTGTAGAGTATAGAGTGTAGGTTATAGAGTGTAGAGTGTAGGGATTAGAGTGTAGGGCATAGAGTGTATAGTGTAGGGTATAGAGTGTAGGGTATAGAGTATAGAGTGTAGGGTATAGAGTGTAGGGTATAGAGTGTAGAGTGTAGGGTATAGAGTGTAGAGTGTAGGGAATAGAGTGTAGGGTATAGAGTGCATGGAATAGAGTGTAGAGTGTATGGTATAGAGTGTAGGGTATAAAGTGTATGGTATAGAGTGTAGGGTACAGAGTGTAGGGTATAGAGTATAGAGTGTAGGGTATAGAGTGTAGGGTATAGAGCGTAGGGTGTAGGGTATAGAGTGTAGGGTATAGAGTGTAGGGTATAGAGTGTAGAGTGTAGGGTATAGAGTGTAGGGTATAGAGTGTAGGGCATAGTGTGTAGGGTATAGATTGTAGGGTATAGAGTGTATAGTGTAGGGTATAGAGTGTAGGGTTTAGAGTGTATGGTATAGAGTGTAGGGAATAGAGTGTAGAGTGTATGGTATAGAGTGTAGGGTATAGAGTGTAGAGTGTACGGTATAAAGTGTAGGGTATAGAGTGTAGGGTATAGAGTGTAGAGAGTAGGGTATAGAGTGTAGGGTATAAAGTGTAGGGTATAGAGTGTAGAGTGTAGGGATTAGAGTGTAGGGTATAGAGTGTAGGGTATAGAGTGTAGAATGTACGGTATAGAGTGTAGGGTATAGAGTATAGAGTGTAGGGTATAGAGTGTAGGGTATAGTGTGTAAAGTGTAGAGTGTAGGGTATAGAGTGTAGAGTGTAGGGTATAGAGTGTAGGGTATAGAGTGTATGGAATAGAGTGTAGGGTATAGTGTGTAGAGTGTAGGGTATAGAGTGTAGGGTATAGAGCGTAGGGTGTTGGGTATAGAGTGTAGGGTATAGAGTGTAGGGTATAGAGTGTAGAGTGTAGGGTATAGAGTGTATGGTATAGAGTGTAGGGTGTAGAGTGTAGGGTATAGAGTGTAGAGTGTAGGGTATAGAGTGTAGAGTGTAGGGTATAGAGTGTAGAGTGTATGGGATAGAGTGTAGGGGATAGAGTGTATGGTATAGAGTGTATGGTATAGAGTGTAGGGTATAGAGTGTAGGGTATAGAGTGTAGAGTGTAGGGTATAGATTGTAGGGTATAGAGTGTAGAGTGTAGGGTATAGAGTGTAGGGTATAGAGTGTAGAGTGTATGGTATAGTGTGTATGGTATAGAGTGTATGATATAGATTGTAGGGTATAGAGTGTAGGGTATAGAGTGTAGAGTGTAGGGTATAGAGTGTAGAGTGTAGGGTATAGAGTGTAGGGTATAGAGTTTAGAGTGTAGGGTATACAGTGTAGGGTATAGAGTGTAGAGTGTATGGTATAGAGTGTAGGGGATAGAGTGTATGGTATAGAGTGTAGAGTGTAGGGTATAGAGTGTAGGGTATAGAGTGTATGGATTAGAGTGTAGGGTATAAAGTGTAGAGTGTAGGGTATAGAGTGTAGGGTATAGAGCGTAGGGTGTAGGGTATAGAGTGTAAGGTATAGAGTGTAGGGTATAGAGTGTAGAGTGTAGGGTATAGAGTGTATGGTATAGAGTGTAGGGTGTAGAGTGTAGGGTATAGAGTGTAGAGTGTAGGGTATAGAGTGTAGGGTATAGAGTGTATGTTATACAGTGTAGAGTGTAGGGTATAGAGTGTATAGTGTAGGGTATAGAGTGTCGGGTATAGAGTGTAGGGTATAGAGCGTATGGTATAGAGTGTAGGGTATAGAGTCGAGGGTATGGAGTGTAGGGTATAGAGTGTAGGGTATAGAGTTTAGGGTATAGAGTGTAGGGTATAGAGTGTAGAGTGTAGGGTATAGAGTGTAGGGTATAGAGTGTAGGGTATAGAGTGTAGAGTATAGAGTGTAGGGTATAGAGTGTAGGGTATAGAGTGTAGAGTGTAGGGTATAGAGTGTAGAGTGTATGGTATAGAGTGCAGGGGATAGAGTGTAGAGTGTGAGGTATAGAGTGTAGGGTATAGAGTGTATGGTATAGAGTGTAGGGTATAGAGTGTAGGGTATAGAGTGTAGGGTGTAGAGTGTATGGTATAGAGTGTATGGTATAGATTGTAGGGTATAGAGTGTAGGGTATAGAGTGTAGAGTGTAGGGTATAGAGTGTAGAGTGTAGGGTATAGAGTGTAGGGTGTAGAGTGTAGAGTGTAGGGTGTAGAGTGTAGGGTATAGAGTGTATGGTATAGAGTGCAGGGGATAGAGTGTAGAGTGTGAGGTATAGAGTGTAGGGTATAGAGTGTATGGTATAGAGTGTATGGTATAGATTGTAGGGCATAGAGTGTAGGGTATAGAGTGTAGAGTGTAGGGTATAGAGTGTAGGGTATAGAGTGTAGGGTATAGAGTGTATGGTATAGAGTGTATGGTATAGATTGTAGGGTATAGAGTGTAGGGTATAGAGTGTAGAGTGTAGGGTATAGAGTGTAGAGTGTAGGTTATAGAGTGTAGGGTATAGAGTGCAGAGTGTAGGGTATAGAGTGTAGAGTGTATGGTATAGAGTGTAGGGGATAAAGTGTATGGTATAGAGTGTAGGGGATAAAGTGTATGGTATAGAGTGTATGGTATAGAGTGTAGAGTATAGAGTGTAGGGTATAGAGTGTAGAGTGTAGGGTATAGAGTGTAGGGTATAGAGTGTAGGGTATAGAGTGTAGGGTGTAGAGATTAGGGTATAGAGTGTAGGGTATAGGGTGTAGGGTATAGAGTGTAGGGTGTAGAGTGTAGGGTATATAGTGTAGGGTATAGAGTGTAGGGTATAGAGTGTAGGGTATAGCGTGTAGGGTATAGAGTGTAGGTTATAGAGTGTAGGGTATAGAGTGTAGGGTATAAAGTGTAGAGTGTAGGGTATAGAGTGTATGGTATAGAGTGTAGAGTGTAGGGTATAGAGTGTATGGTATAGATTGTAGGGTGTAGAATGTATGTTATAGAGTGTAGGGTATAGAGTGTATGGTATAGATTGTAGGGTGTAGAATGTATGTTATAGAGTGTAGGGTATAGAGTGTATGGTATAGAGATTAGAGTGTAGGGTATAGAGTGTAGGGTATAGAGTGTATGGTATAGAGTCTAGGGTATAGAGTGTAGAGTGTAGGGTATAGAGTGTAGGGTATAGAGTGTAGGGTATAGAGTGTAGAGTGTAGAGTATAGAGTGTAGAGTTTAGGGTATAGAGTGTAGAGTGTAGGGTATAGAGTGTAGGGTATAGAGTGTAGGGTATAGAGTGTAGGGTGTAGAGTGTATGGTATAGAGTGTAGGGTATAGTGTGTAGAGTGTAGGGTATAGAGTGTAGGGTATAGAGTGTAGGGTATAGAGTGTAGAGTGTAGAGTATAGAGTGTAGAGTTTAGGGTATAGAGTGTAGAGTGTAGGGTATAGAGTGTAGGGTATAGAGTGTAGGGTATTGAGTGTAGGGTATAGAGTGTAGAGTGTAGGGTATAGAGTGTAAGGTATAGAGTGTAGGGTATAGAGTGTAGGGTATAGAGTGTAGAGTATAGAGTGTAGGGTATAGAGTGTAGAGTGTAGCGTATAGAGTGTAGGGTATAGAGTGTAGGGTATAGTGTGTATGGTATAGAGTTTAGGGTATAGAGTGTATAGTATAGAGCGTAGGGTATCGAGTGTAGAGTGTAGGGTATAGAGTGTAGATTGTAGGGTATAGAGTGTAGGGTATATAGTGTAGAGTGTATGGTATAGAGTGTAGGGTATAGAGTGTGTGGTATAGAGTGTATGGTATAGCGTGTAGGGTATGGAGTGTATGGTATAGATTGTAGAGTGTAGGGTATAGTGTGTAGGGTATAGAGTGTAGGGTATAGAGTGTAGGGCATAGAGTGTAGGGTATAGATTGTAGGGTATAGAGTGTAGAGTGTAGGGTATAGAGTGTAGAGTATAGAGTGTATGGTATAGAGTGTAGAGTGTAGGGTATAGAGTGTATAGTGTAGGTTATAGAGTGTAGGGTATAGAGTAAAGGGTATAGAGTGTATGGTATAGAGTGTAGGGAATAGAGTGTAGAGTGTAGGGTATATAGTGTATGGTATAGAGTGTAGGGTATAGAGTGTAGGGTATATAGTGTAGGGTATAGAGTGTAGGGTATAGAGTGTAGGGTATAGAGTGTAGAGTGTAGGGTATAGAGTGTAGGGTATAGAGTGTAGGGTATAGAGTGTAGGGTATAGAGTGTAGAGTGTAGGGATTAGAGTGTAGGGTATAGCATGTAGGGTAAAGAGTGTAGAGTGTAGGGTATAGAGTGTAGGGTATAGAGTGTAGGCTATAGAGTGTAGGGTATATAGTGTAAAGTGTAGAGTGTAAGGTATAGAGTGTAGAGTGTAGTGTATAGAGTGTAGGGTATAGAGTGTATGGAATAGAGTATAGGGTATAAAGTGTAGAGTGTAGGGTATAGAGTGTAGGGTATAGAGCGTAGGGTGTAGGGTATAGAGTGTAAGGTATAGAGTGTAGGGTATAGAGTGTAGAGTGCAGGGTATAGAGTGTATGGTATAGAGTGTAGGGTGTAGAGTGTAGGGTATAGAGTGTAGAGTGTAGGGTATAGAGTGTAGGGTATAGAGTGTATGGTATACAGTGTAGAGTGTAGGGTATAGAGTGTATAGTGTAGGGTATAGAGTGTCGGGTATAGAGTGTAGGGTATAGAGCGTATGGTATAGAGTGTAGGGTATAGAGTGTAGAGTGTAGGGTACAGAGTGGAGGGTATGGAGTGTAGGGTATAGAGTGTAGGGTATAGAGTTTAGGGTATAGAGTGTAGGGTATAGAGTGTAGAGTGTAGGGTATAGAGTGTAGGGTATAGAGTGTAGGGTATAGAGTGTAGAGTATAGAGTGTAGGGTATAGAGTGTAGGGTATAGAGTGTAGAGTGTAGAGTGTAGGGTATAGAGTGTAGGGTATAGAGTGTAGGGTATAGAGTGTAGAGTGTAGGGTATAGAGTGTATGGTATAGAGTGTAGGGTATAGAGTGTAGGGTATAGAGTGTAGGGTATAGAGTGTAGGGTATAGAGTGTAGAGTGTACGGTATAGATTGTAGGGTATAGAGTGTAGAGTGTAGGGTATAGAGTGTAGGGTATAGAATGTAGGGTTTAGATTGTAGGGTATAGAGTGTAGGGTATAGAGTGTAGATTGTAGGGTATAGATTGTAGGGTATGGATTGTATGGTATAGAGTGTAGGGTATAGAGTGTAGGGTATAGAGTGTAGAGTGTACTGATTACAGTGTAGGGTATAGAGTGTAGGGTATAGAATGTATGGAATAGAGTGTAGGGTATAGAGTATAGAGTGTAGGGTATAGAGTGTAGGGTATAGAGCGTAGGGTGTAGTGTATAGAGTGCAGGGTATAGAGTGTAGGGTATAGAGTGTAGAGTGTAGGGTATAGAGTGTATGGTATAGAGTGTAGAGTGTAGAGTGTAGGGTATAGAGTGTAGGGTATAGAGTGTAGAGTGTAGGGTATAGAGTGTAGGGTATAGAGTGTAGAGTGTAGGGTATAGGGTGTAGAGTATAGAGTGTAGGGTATAGAGTGTAGGGTATAGAGTGTAGAGTGTAGGGTATAGAGTGTATGGTATAGAGTGTAGAGTGTAGGGTATAGAGTGTAGGGTATAGAGTGTAGAGTGTAGGGTATAGAGTGTAGGGTATAGAGTGTAGAGTGTAGGGTATAGGGTGTAGAGTATAGAGTGTAGGGTATAGAGTGTAGGGTATAGAGTGTAGAGTGTAGGGTATAGAGTGTAGGGTATAGAGTGTAGAGTGCAGGGTATAGAGTGTATGGTGTAGAGTGTAGGGTATAGAGTGTAGGGTATAGAGTGTAGGGTATAGAGTGTAGGGTATAGAGTGTAGGGTATAGAGTGTAGAGTGTAGGGTATAGAGTGTAGGGCATGGAGTGTAGGGTATAGAGTGTAGGGTATAGAGTGTAGAGTGTAGGGATTAGAGTGTATGGTATAGAGTGTAGGGTATAGAGTGTAGAGTATAGGGTATAGAGTGTAGAGTATGGAGTGTAGAGTATAGAGTGTAGGTTATAGAGTGTAGAGTGTAGGGATTAGAGTGTAGGGCATAGAGTGTAGGGCATAGAGTGTATAGTGTAGGGTATAGAGTGTAGGATATAGAGTATAGAGTGTAGGGTATAGAGTGTAGGGTATAGAGTGTAGAGTGTAGGGTATAGAGTGTAGAGTGTAGGGAATAGAGTGTAGGGTATAGAGTGCATGGAATAGAGTGTAGAGTGTATGGTATAGAGTGTAGGGTATAAAGTGTATGGTATAGAGTGTAGGGTACAGAGTGTAGGGTATAGAGTGTAGAGTGTAGGGATTAGACTGTAGGGTATAGAGTGTAGGGTATAGAATGTATGGAATAGAGTATAGGGTATAGAGTATAGAGTGTAGGGTATAGAGTGTAGGGTATAGAGCGTAGGGTGTAGGGTATAGAGTGTAGGGTATAGAGTGTAGGGTATAGAGTGTAGAGTGTAGGGTATAGAGTGTATGGTATAGAGTGTAGGGTATAGAGTGAAGGGTATAGAGTGTAGAGTGTAGGTATAGAGTGTATGGTATAGATTGTATGGTGTAGAGTGTATGGTATAGAGTTTAGGGTATAGAGTGTAAGGTATAGAGTGTAGGGTATAGAGTGTAGGGTATAGAGTGTAGGGTATAGAGTGTAGGGTATAGAGTGTAGAGTGTAGGGTATAGAGTGTAGGGTATGGAGTGTAGGGTATAGAGTGTAGGGTATAGAGTGTAGAGTGTAGGGATTAGAGTGTATGGTATAGAGTGTAGGGTATAGAGTGTAGAGTATAGGGTATAGAGTGTAGAGTATGGAGTGTAGAGTATAGAGTGTAGGTTATAGAGTGTAGAGTGTAGGGATTAGAGTGTAGGGCATAGAGTGTAGGGCATAGAGTGTATAGTGTAGGGTATAGAGTGTAGGGTATAGAGTATAGAGTGTAGGGTATAGAGTGTAGGGTATAGAGTGTAGAGTGTAGGGTATAGAGTGTAGAGTGTAGGGAATAGAGTGTAGGGTATAGAGTGCATGGAATAGAGTGTAGAGTGTATGGTATAGAGTGTAGGGTATAAAGTGTATGGTATAGAGTGTAGGGTACAGAGTGTAGGGTATAGAGTATAGAGTGTAGGGTATAGAATGTAGGGTATAGAGCGTAGGGTGTAGGGTATAGAGTGTAGGGTATAGAGTGTAGGGTATAGAGTGTAGAGTGTAGGGTATAGATTGTATGGTATAGAGTGTAGGGTATAGAGTGAAGGGTATAGAGTGTAGAGTGTAGGTATAGAGTGTATGGTATAGATTGTATGGTGTAGAGTGTATGGTATAGAGTTTAGGGTATAGAGTGTATGGTATAGAGTGTAGGGTATAGAGTGTAGAGTGTAGGGTATAGAGTGTAGGGTATAGAGTGTAGGGCATAGTGTGTAGGGTATAGATTGTAGGGTATAGAGTGTATAGTGTAGGGTATAGAGTGTAGGGTTTAGAGTGTATGGTATAGAGTGTAGGGAATAGAGTGTAGAGTGTAGGGTATAGAGTGTAGGGTATAGAGTGTAGGGTATAGAGTGTAGGGTATAGAGTGTAGAGTGTAGGGTATAGAGTGTAGGGTATAGAGTGTAGGGCATAGTGTGTAGGGTATAGATTGTAGGGTATAGAGTGTAGAGTGTAGGGTATAGAGTGTAGAGTGTAGGGTATAGAGTGTAGGGTATAGAGTGTATGGAATAGAGTGTAGGGTATAGTGTGTAGAGTGTAGGGTATAGAGTGTAGGGTATAGAGCGTAGGGTGTTGGGTATAGAGTGTAGGGTATAGAGTGTAGGGTATAGAGTGTAGAGTGTAGGGTATAGAGTGTATGGTATAGAGTGTAGGGTGTAGAGTGTAGGGTATAGAGTGTAGAGTGTAGGGTATAGAGTGTAGAGTGTAGGGTATAGAGTGTAGAGTGTATGGGATAGAGTGTAGGGGATAGAGTGTATGGTATAGAGTGTATGGTATAGAGTGTAGGGTATAGAGTGTAGGGTATAGAATGTAGAGTGTAGGGTATAGAGTGTAGGGTATAGAGTGTAGAGTGTAGGGTATAGAGTGTAGGGTATAGAGTGTAGAGTGTAGGGTATAGTGTGTATGGTATAGAGTGTATGATATAGATTGTAGGGTATAGAGTGTAGGGTATAGAGTGTAGAGTGTAGGGTATAGAGTGTAGAAAGTAGGGTATAGAGTGTAGGGTATAGAGTTTAGAGTGTAGGGTATACAGTGTAGGGTATAGAGTGTAGAGTGTATGGTATAGAGATTAGGGGATAGAGTGTATGGTATAGAGTGTAGAGTGTAGGGTATAGAGTGTAGGGTATAGAGTGTATGGAATAGAGTGTAGGGTATAAAGTGTAGAGTGTAGGGTATAGAGTGTAGGGTATAGAGCGTAGGGTGTAGGGTATAGAGTGTAAGGTATAGAGTGTAGGGTATAGAGTGTAGAGTGTAGGGTATAGAGTGTATGGTATAGAGTGTAGGGTGTAGAGTGTAGGGTATAGAGTGTAGAGTGTAGGGTATAGAGTGTAGGGTATAGAGTGTATGTTATACAGTGTAGAGTGTAGGGTATAGAGTGTATAGTGTAGGGTATAGAGTGTCGGGTATAGAGTGTAGGGTATAGAGCGTATGGTATAGAGTGTAGGGTATAGAGTGGAGGGTATGGAGTGTAGGGTATAGAGTGTAGGGTATAGAGTTTAGGGTATAGAGTGTAGGGTATAGAGTGTAGAGTGTAGGGTATAGAGTGTAGGGTATAGAGTGTAGGGTATAGAGTGTAGAGTATAGAGTGTAGGGTATAGAGTGTAGGGTATAGAGTGTAGAGTGTAGGGTATAGAGTGTAGAGTGTATGGTATAGAGTGCAGGGGATAGAGTGTAGAGTGTGAGGTATAGAGTGTAGGGTATAGAGTGTATGGTATAGAGTGTAGGGTATAGAGTGTAGGGTATAGAGTGTAGGGTATAGAGTGTAGGGTGTAGAGTGTATGGTATAGAGTGTATGGTATAGATTGTAGGGTATAGAGTGTAGGGTATAGAGTGTAGAGTGTAGGGTATATAGTGTAGAGTGTAGGGTATAGAGTGTAGGGTGTAGAGTGTAGAGTGTAGGGTGTAGAGTGTAGGGTATAGAGTGTAGAGTGTATGGTATAGAGTGCAGGGGATAGAGTGTAGAGTGTGAGGTATAGAGTGTAGGGTATAGAGTGTATGGTATAGAGTGTATGGTATAGATTGTAGGGCATAGAGTGTAGGGTATAGAGTGTAGAGTGTAGGGTATAGAGTGTAGGGTATAGAGTGTAGGGTATAGAGTGTATGGTATAGAGTGTATGGTATAGATTGTAGGGTATAGAGTGTAGGGTATAGAGTGTAGAGTGTAGGGTATAGAGTGTAGAGTGTAGGTTATAGAGTGTAGGGTATAGAGTGCAGAGTGTAGGGTATAGAGTGTAGAGTGTATGGTATAGAGTGTAGGGGATAAAGTGTATGGTATAGAGTGTAGGGGATAAAGTGTATGGTATAGAGTGTATGGTATAGAGTGTAGAGTATAGAGTGTAGGGTATAGAGTGTAGAGTGTAGGGTACAGAGTGTAGGGTATAGAGTGTAGGGTATAGAGTGTAGGGTGTAGAGATTAGGGTATAGAGTGTAGGGTATAGGGTGTAGGGTATAGAGTGTAGGGTGTAGAGTGTAGGGTATATAGTGTAGGGTATAGAGTGTAGGGTATAGAGTGTAGGGTATAGCGTGTAGGGTATAGAGTGTAGGTTATAGAGTGTAGGGTATAGAGTGTAGGGTATAAAGTGTAGAGTGTAGGGTATAGAGTGTATGGTATAGAGTGTAGAGTGTAGGGTATAGAGTGTATGGTATAGATTGTAGGGTGTAGAATGTATGTTATAGAGTGTAGGGTATAGAGTGTATGGTATAGATTGTAGGGTGTAGAATGTATGTTATAGAGTGTAGGGTATAGAGTGTATGGTATAGAGATTAGAGTGTAGGGTATAGAGTGTAGGGTATAGAGTGTATGGTATAGAGTCTAGGGTATAGAGTGTAGAGTGTAGGGTATAGAGTGTATGGTATAGAGTGTAGGGTATAGAGTGTAGGGTGTAGAGTGTATGGTATAGAGTGTAGGGTATAGAGTGTAGGGTATAGAGTGTAGAGTGTAGAGTATAGAGTGTAGAGTTTAGGGTATAGAGTGTAGAGTGTAGGGTATAGAGTGTAGGGTATAGAGTGTAGGGTATTGAGTGTAGGGTATAGAGTGTAGAGTGTATGGTATAGAGTGTAGGGGATAAAGTGTATGGTATAGAGTGTAGGGGATAAAGTGTATGGTATAGAGTGTATGGTATAGAGTGTAGAGTATAGAGTGTAGGGTATAGAGTGTAGAGTGTAGGGTACAGAGTGTATGGTATAGAGTGTAGGGTATAGAGTGTAGGGTGTAGAGATTAGGGTATAGAGTGTAGGGTATAGGGTGTAGGGTATAGAGTGTAGGGTGTAGAGTGTAGGGTATATAGTGTAGGGTATAGAGTGTAGGGTATAGAGTGTAGGGTATAGCGTGTAGGGTATAGAGTGTAGGTTATAGAGTGTAGGGTATAGAGTGTAGGGTATAAAGTGTAGAGTGTAGGGTATAGAGTGTATGGTATAGAGTGTAGAGTGTAGGGTATAGAGTGTATGGTATAGATTGTAGAGTGTAGAATGTATGTTATAGAGTGTAGGGTATAGAGTGTATGGTATAGATTGTAGGGTGTAGAATGTATGTTATAGAGTGTAGGGTATAGAGTGTATGGTATAGAGATTAGAGTGTAGGGTATAGAGTGTAGGGTATAGAGTGTATGGTATAGAGTCTAGGGTATAGAGTGTAGAGTGTAGGGTATAGAGTGTATGGTATAGAGTGTAGGGTATAGAGTGTAGGGTGTAGAGTGTATGGTATAGAGTGTAGGGTATAGAGTGTAGGGTATAGAGTGTAGAGTGTAGAGTATAGAGTGTAGAGTTTAGGGTATAGAGTGTAGAGTGTAGGGTATAGAGTGTAGGGTATAGAGTGTAGGGTATTGAGTGTAGGGTATAGAGTGTAGAGTGTAGGGTATAGAGTGTAAGGTATAGAGTGTAGGGTATAGAGTGTAGGGTATAGAGTGTAGAGTATAGAGTGTAGGGTATAGAGTGTAGAGTGTAGCGTATAGAGTGTAGGGTATAGAGTGTAGGGTATAGTGTGTATGGTATAGAGTTTAGGGTATAGAGTGTATGGTATAGAGCGTAGAGTATCGAGTGTAGAGTGTAGGGTATAGAGTGTAGATTGTAGGGTATAGAGTGTAGGGTATATAGTGTAGAGTGTATGGTATAGAGTGTAGGGTATAGAGTGTGTGGTATAGAGTGTATGGTATAGCGTGTAGGGTATGGAGTGTATGGTATAGATTGTAGAGTGTAGGGTATAGTGTGTAGGGTATAGAGTGTAGGGTATAGAGTGTAGGGCATAGAGTGTAGGGTATAGATTGTAGGGTATAGAGTGTAGAGTGTAGGGTATAGAGTGTAGAGTATAGAGTGTATGGTATAGAGTGTAGAGTGTAGGGTATAGAGTGTATAGTGTAGGTTATAGAGTGTAGGGTATAGAGTAAAGGGTATAGAGTGTATGGTATAGAGTGTAGGGAATAGAGTGTAGAGTGTAGGGTATATAGTGTATGGTATAGAGTGTAGGGTATAGAGTGTAGGGTATATAGTGTAGGGTATAGAGTGTAGGGTATAGAGTGTAGGGTATAGAGTGTAGGGTATAGAGTGTAGAGTGTAGGGTATAGAGTGTAGGGCATGGAGTGTAGGGTATAGAGTGTAGGGTATAGAGTGTAGAGTGTAGGGATTAGAGTGTATGGTATAGAGTGTAGGGTATAGAGTGTAGAGTATAGGGTATAGAGTGTAGAGTATGGAGTGTAGAGTATAGAGTGTAGGTTATAGAGTGTAGAGTGTAGGGATTAGAGTGTAGGGCATAGAGTGTAGGGCATAGAGTGTATAGTGTAGGGTATAGAGTGTAGGATATAGAGTATAGAGTGTAGGGTATAGAGTGTAGGGTATAGAGTGTAGAGTGTAGGGTATAGAGTGTAGAGTGTAGGGAATAGAGTGTAGGGTATAGAGTGCATGGAATAGAGTGTAGAGTGTATGGTATAGAGTGTAGGGTATAAAGTGTATGGTATAGAGTGTAGAGTACAGAGTGTAGGGTATAGAGTGTAGAGTGTAGGGATTAGACTGTAGGGTATAGAGTGTAGGGTATAGAATGTATGGAATAGAGTATAGGGTATAGAGTATAGAGTGTAGGGTATAGAGTGTAGGGTATAGAGCGTAGGGTGTAGGGTATAGAGTGTAGGGTATAGAGTGTAGGGTATAGAGTGTAGAGTGTAGGGTATAGAGTGTATGGTATATAGTGTAGGGTATAGAGTGAAGGGTATAGAGTGTAGAGTGTAGGTATAGAGTGTATGGTATAGAGTGTATGGTATAGAGTGTAGGGTATAGAGTGTAGAGTATAGGGTATAGAGTGTAGAGTATGGAGTGTAGAGTATAGAGTGTAGGTTATAGAGTGTAGAGTGTAGGGATTAGAGTGTAGGGCATAGAGTGTAGGGCATAGAGTGTATAGTGTAGGGTATAGAGTGTAGGGTATAGAGTATAGAGTGTAGGGTATAGAGTGTAGAGTGTAGGGTATAGAGTGTAGAGTGTAAGGAATAGAGTGTAGGGTATAGAGTGCATGGAATAGAGTGTAGAGTGTATGGTATAGAGTGTAGGGTATAAAGTGTATGGTATAGAGTGTAGGGTACAGAGTGTAGGGTATAGAGTATAGAGTGTAGGGTATAGAGTGTAGGGTATAGAGCGTAGGGTGTAGGGTATAGAGTGTAAGGTATAGAGTGTAGGGTATAGAGTGTAGAGTGTAGGGTATAGATTGTATGGTATAGAGTGTAGGGTATAGAGTGAAGGGTATAGAGTGTAGAGTGTAGGTATAGAGTGTATGGTATAGATTGTATGGTGTAGAGTGTATGGTATAGAGTTTAGGGTATAGAGTGTATGGTATAGAGTGTAGGGTATAGAGTGTAGAGTGTAGGGTATAGAGTGTAGGGTATAGAGTGTAAGGCATAGTGTGTAGGGTATGGAGTGTATGGTATAGATTGTAGAGTGTAGGGTATAGTGTGTAGGGTATAGAGTGTAGGGTATAGAGTGTAGGGCATAGAGTGTAGGGTATAGATTGTAGGGTATAGAGTGTAGAGTGTAGGGTATAGAGTGTAGAGTATAGAGTGTATGGTATAGAGTGTAGAGTGTAGGGTATAGAGTGTATAGTGTAGGTTATAGAGTGTAGGGTATAGAGTAAAGGGTATAGAGTGTATGGTATAGAGTGTAGGGAATAGAGTGTAGAGTGTAGGGTATATAGTGTATGGTATAGAGTGTAGGGTATAGAGTGTAGGGTATATAGTGTAGGGTATAGAGTGTAGGGTATAGAGTGTAGGGCATAGAGTGTAGGGTATAGAGTGTAGAGTGTAGGGTATAGAGTGTAGGGTATAGAGTGTAGGGTATAGAGTGTAGGGTATAGAGTGTAGAGTGTAGGGATTAGAGTGTAGGGTATAGAATGTAGGGTATAGAGTGTAGAGTGTAGGGTATAGAGTGTAGGGTATAGAGTGTAGGCTATAGAGTGTAGGGTATATAGTGTAAAGTGTAGAGTGTAAGGTATAGAGTGTAGAGTGTAGTGTATAGAGTGTAGGGTATAGAGTTTATGGAATAGAGTGTAGGGTATAAAGTGTAGAGTGTAGGGTATAGAGTGTAGGGTATAGAGCGTAGGGTGTAGGGTATAGAGTGTAAGGTATAGAGTGTAGGGTATAGAGTGTAGAGTGTAGGGTATAGAGTGTATGGTATAGAGTGTAGGGTGTAGAGTGTAGGGTATAGAGTGTAGAGTGTAGGGTATAGAGTGTAGGGTATAGAGTGTATGGTATACAGTGTAGAGTGTAGGGTATAGAGTGTATAGTGTAGGGTATAGAGTGTCGGGTATAGAGTGTAGGGTATAGAGCGTATGGTATAGAGTGTAGGGTACAGAGTGGAGGGTATGGAGTGTAGGGTATAGAGTGTAGGGTATAGAGTTTAGGGTATAGAGTGTAGGGTATAGAGTGTAGAGTGTAGGGTATAGAGTGTAGGGTATAGAGTGTAGGGTATAGAGTGTAGAGTATAGAGTGTAGGGTATAGAGTGTAGGGTATAGAGTGTAGAGTGTAGAGTGTAGGGTATAGAGTGTAGGGTATAGAGTGTAGGGTATAGAGTGTAGAGTGTAGGGTATAGAGCGTATGGTATAGAGTGTAGGGTATAGAGTGTAGGGTATAGAGTGTAGGGTATAGAGTGTAGGGTATAGAGTGTAGAGTGTAGGGTATAGATTGTAGGGTATAGAGTGTAGAGTGTAGGGTATAGAGTGTAGGGTATAGAATGTAGGGTTTAGATTGTAGGGTATAGAGTGTAGGGTATAGAGTGTAGATTGTAGGGTATAGATTGTAGGGTATGGATTGTATGGTATAGAGTGTAGGGTATAGAGTGTAGGGTATAGAGTGTAGAGTGTACTGATTACAGTGTAGGGTATAGAGTGTAGGGTATAGAATGTATGGAATAGAGTGTAGGGTATAGAGTGTAGGGTATAGAGTGCATGGAATAGAGTGTAGAGTGTAGGGTATAGAGTGTAGGGTATAGAGTGTATGGTATAGAGTGTAGGGAATAGAGTGTAGGGTATAGAGTGTACTGATTACAGTGTAGGGTATAGAGTGTAGGGTATAGAATGTATGGAATAGAGTGTAGGGTATAGAGTATAGAGTGTAGGGTATAGAGTGTAGGTTATAGAGCGTAGGGTGTAGTGTATAGAGTGCAGGGTATAGAGTGTAGGGTATAGAGTGTATGGTATAGAGTGTAGAGTGTAGGGTATAGAGTGTAGGGTATAGAGTGTAGAGTGTAGGGTATAGAGTGTAGGGTATAGAGTGTAGAGTGTAGGGTATAGGGTGTAGAGTATAGAGTGTAGGGTATAGAGTGTAGGGTATAGAGTGTAGAGTGTAGGGTATAGAGTGTAGGGTATAGAGTGTAGAGTGTAGGGTATAGAGTGTATGGTATAGAGTGTAGGGTATAGAGTGTAGGGTATAGAGTGTAGGGTATAGAGTGTAGGGTATAGAGTGTAGGGTATAGAGTGTAGAGTGTAGGGTATAGAGTGTAGGGCATGGAGTTTAGGGTATAGAGTGTAGGGTATAGAGTGTAGAGTGTAGGGATTAGAGTGTATGGTATAGAGTGTAGGGTATAGAGTGTAGAGTATAGGGTATAGAGTGTAGAGTATGGAGTGTAGAGTATAGAGTGTAGGTTATAGAGTGTAGAGTGTAGGGATTAGAGTGTAGGGCATAGAGTGTAGGGCATAGAGTGTATAGTGTAGGGTATAGAGTGTAGGATATAGAGTATAGAGTGTAGGGTATAGAGTGTAGGGTATAGAGTGTAGAGTGTAGGGTATAGAGTGTAGAGTGTAGGGAATAGAGTGTAGGGTATAGAGTGCATGGAATAGAGTGTAGAGTGTATGGTATAGAGTGTAGGGTATAAAGTGTATGGTATAGAGTGTAGGGTACAGAGTGTAGGGTATAGAGTGTAGAGTGTAGGGATTAGACTGTAGGGTATAGAGTGTAGGGTATAGAATGTATGGAATAGAGTATAGGGTATAGAGTATAGAGTGTAGGGTATAGAGTGTAGGGTATAGAGCGTAGGGTGTAGGGTATAGAGTGTAGGGTATAGAGTGTAGGGTATAGAGTGTAGAGTGTAGGGTATAGAGTGTATGGTATAGAGTGTAGGGTATAGAGTGAAGGGTATAGAGTGTAGAGTGTAGGTATAGAGTGTATGGTATAGATTGTATGGTGTAGAGTGTATGGTATAGAGTTTAGGGTATAGAGTGTAGGGTATAGAGTGTAGGGTATAGAGTGTAGGGTATAGAGTGTAGGGTATAGAGTGTAGAGTGTAGGGTATAGAGTGTAGGGTATGGAGTGTAGGGTATAGAGTGTAGGGTATAGAGTGTAG
Source organism: Ranitomeya imitator (assembly GCF_032444005.1). Lineage (NCBI taxonomy): Eukaryota > Metazoa > Chordata > Amphibia > Anura > Dendrobatidae > Ranitomeya > Ranitomeya imitator. The sequence continues at coordinate 120,189 of NW_027193775.1, read as the reverse complement.
AGTGTAGGGATTAGAGTGTATGGTATAGAGTGTAGGGTATAGAGTGTAGAGTATAGGGTATAGAGTGTAGAGTATGGAGTGTAGAGTATAGAGTGTAGGTTATAGAGTGTAGAGTGTAGGGATTAGAGTGTAGGGCATAGAGTGTAGGGCATAGAGTGTATAGTGTAGGGTATAGAGTGTAGGGTATAGAGTATAGAGTGTAGGGTATAGAGTGTAGGGTATAGAGTGTAGAGTGTAGGGTATAGAGTGTAGAGTGTAGGGAATAGAGTGTAGGGTATAGAGTGCATGGAATAGAGTGTAGAGTGTATGGTATAGAGTGTAGGGTATAAAGTGTATGGTATAGAGTGTAGGGTACAGAGTGTAGGGTATAGAGTATAGAGTGTAGGGTATAGAGTGTAGGGTATAGAGCGTAGGGTGTAGGGTATAGAGTGTAAGGTATAGAGTGTAGGGTATAGAGTGTAGAGTGTAGGGTATAGATTGTATGGTATAGAGTGTAGGGTATAGAGTGAAGGGTATAGAGTGTAGAGTGTAGGTATAGAGTGTATGGTATAGATTGTATGGTGTAGAGTGTATGGTATAGAGTTTAGGGTATAGAGTGTATGGTATAGAGTGTAGGGTATAGAGTGTAGAGTGTAGGGTATAGAGTGTAGGGTATAGAGTGTAGGGCATAGTGTGTAGGGTATAGATTGTAGGGTATAGAGTGTATAGTGTAGGGTATAGAGTGTAGGGTTTAGAGTGTATGGTATAGAGTGTAGGGAATAGAGTGTAGAGTGTATGGTATAGAGTGTAGGGTATAGAGTGTAGAGTGTAGGGTATAAAGTGTAGGGTATAGAGTGTAGGGTATAGAGTGTAGAGAGTAGGGTATAGAGTGTAGGGTATAAAGTGTAGGGTATAGAGTGTAGAGTGTAGGGATTAGAGTGTAGGGTATAGAGTGTAGGGTATAGAGTGTAGAATGTACGGTATAGAGTGTAGGGTATAGAGTATAGAGTGTAGGGTATAGAGTGTAGGGTATAGTGTGTAAAGTGTAGAGTGTAGGGTATAGAGTGTAGAGTGTAGGGTATAGAGTGTAGGGTATAGAGTGTATGGAATAGAGTGTAGGGTATAGTGTGTAGAGTGTAGGGTATAGAGTGTAGGGTATAGAGCGTAGGGTGTAGGGTATAGAGTGTAGGGTATAGAGTGTAGGGTATAGAGTGTAGAGTGTAGGGTATAGAGTGTATGGTATAGAGTGTAGGGTGTAGAGTGTAGGGTATAGAGTGTAGAGTGTAGGGTATAGAGTGTAGAGTGTAGGGTATAGAGTGTAGAGTGTATGGGATAGAGTGTAGGGGATAGAGTGTATGGTATAGAGTGTATGGTATAGAGTGTAGGGTATAGAGTGTAGTGTATAGAGTGTAGAGTGTACGGTATAGAGTGTAGGGTATAGAGTGTAGAGTGTAGGGTATAGAGTGTAGGGTATAGAGTGTAGAGTGTATGGTATAGTGTGTATGGTATAGAGTGTATGATATAGATTGTAGGGTATAGAGTGTAGGGTATAGAGTTTAGAGTGTAGGGTATACAGTGTAGGGTATAGAGTGTAGAGTGTATGGTATAGAGTGTAGGGGATAGAGTGTATGGTATAGAGTGTAGAGTGTAGGGTATAGAGTGTAGGGTATAGAGTGTATGGAATAGAGTGTAGGGTATAAAGTGTAGAGTGTAGGGTATAGAGTGTAGGGTACAGAGCGTAGGGTGTAGGGTATAGAGTGTAAGGTATAGAGTGTAGGGTATAGAGTGTAGAGTGTAGGGTATAGAGTGTATGGTATAGAGTGTAGGGTGTAGAGTGTAAGGTATAGAGTGTAGAGTGTAGGGTATAGAGTGTAGGGTATAGAGTGTATGTTATACAGTGTAGAGTGTAGGGTATAGAGTGTATAGTGTAGGGTATAGAGTGTCGGGTATAGAGTGTAGGGTATAGAGCGTATGGTATAGAGTGTAGGGTATAGAGTGGAGGGTATGGAGTGTAGGGTATAGAGTGTAGGGTATAGAGTTTAGGGTATAGAGTGTAGGGTATAGAGTGTAGAGTGTAGGGTATAGAGTGTAGGGTATAGAGTGTAGGGTATAGAGTGTAGAGTATAGAGTGTAGGGTATAGAGTGTAGAGTATAGAGTGTAGAGTGTAGGGTATAGAGTGTAGGGTATAGAGTGTAGGGTATAGAGTGTAGAGTGTAGGGTATAGAGTGTATGGTATAGAGTGTAGGGTATAGAGTGTAGGGTATAGAGTGTAGGGTATAGAGTGTGGGGTATAGAGTGTAGAGTGTAGGGTATAGATTGTAGGGTATAGAGTGTAGAGTGTAGGGTATAGAGTGTAGGGTATAGAATGTAGGGTTTAGAGTGTAGGGTATAGAGTGTAGGGTATAGAGTGTAGATTGTAGGGTATAGATTGTAGGGTATGGATTGTATGGTATAGAGTGTAGGGTATAGAGTGTAGGGTATAGAGTGTAGAGTGTACTGATTACAGTGTAGGGTATAGAGTGTAGGGTATAGAATGTATGGAATAGAGTGTAGGGTATAGAGTGCATGGAATAGAGTGTAGAGTGTAGGGTATAGAGTGTAGGGTATAGAGTGTATGGTATAGAGTGTAGGGAATAGAGTGTAGGGTATAGAGTGTACTGATTACAGTGTAGGGTATAGAGTGTAGGGTATAGAATGTATGGAATAGAGTGTAGGGTATAGAGTATAGAGTGTAGGGCATAGAGTGTAGGGTATAGAGTGTAGGGTATAGAGTGCAGGGCATAGAGTGTAGGGTATAGAGTGTAGAGTGTAGGGTATAGAGTGTATGGTATAGAGTGTAGAGTGTAGGGTATAGAGTGTAGGGTATAGAGTGTAGAGTGTAGGGTATAGAGTGTAGGGTATAGAGTGTAGAGTGTAGGGTATAGGGTGTAGAGTATAGAGTGAAGGGTATAGAGTGTAGGGTATAGAGTGTAGAGTATAGAGTGTAGGGTATAGAGTGTAGAGTGTAGGGTATAGAGTGTATGGTATAGAGTGTAGGGTATAGAGTGTAGAGTGTAGGGTATAGAGTGTAGGGTATAGAGTGTAGAGTGTAGGGTATAGAGTGTAGGGTATGGAGTGTAGGGTATAGAGTGTAGGGTATAGAGTGTAGAGTGTAGGGATTAGAGTGTATGGTATAGAGTGTAGGGTATAGAGTGTAGAGTATAGGGTATAGAGTGTAGAGTATGGAGTGTAGAGTATAGAGTGTAGGTTATAGAGTGTAGAGTGTAGGGATTAGAGTGTAGGGCATAGAGTGTAGGGCATAGAGTGTATAGTGTAGGGTATAGAGTGTAGGGTATAGAGTATAGAGTGTAGGGTATAGAGTGTAGGGTATAGAGTGTAGGGTATAGAGTGTAGAGTGTAGGGTATAGAGTGTATGGTATAGAGTGTAGGGTATAGAGTGAAGGGTATAGAGTGTAGAGTGTAGGGTATAGAGTGAAGGGTATAGAGTGTAGGGTATAGAGTGTAGAGTGTAGGGTATAGATTGTAGGGTATAGAGTGTATAGTGTAGGGTATAGAGTGTAGGGTTTAGAGTGTATGGTATAGAGTGTAGGGAATAGAGTGTAGAGTGTATGGTATAGAGTGTAGAGTATAGAGTGTAGAGTGTAGGGTATAAAGTGTAGGGTATAGAGTGTAGGGTATAGAGTGTAGAGAGTAGGGTATAGAGTGTAGGGTATAAAGTGTAGGGTATAGAGTGTAGAGTGTAGGGATTAGAGTGTAGGGTATAGAGTGTAGGGTATACAGTGTAGAATGTACGGTATAGAGTGTAGGGTATAGAGTGTAGGGTATACTGTGTAGAGTGTAGAGTATAGAGTGTATGGTATAGAGTGTAGAGTGTAGGGTATAGAGTGTAGGGTATAGAGTGTAGAGTGTAGGGTGTAGAGTGTAGGGTATAGAGTGTAGAGTGTAGGGTATAGAGTGTAGAGTGTAGGGTATAGAGTGTAGAGTGTATGGGATAGAGTGTAGGGGATAGAGTGTATGGTATAGAGTGTATGGTATAGAGTGTAGGGTATAGAGTGTAGTGTATAGAGTGTAGAGTGTACGGTATAGAGTGTAGGGTATAGAGTGTAGAGTGTAGGGTATAGAGTGTAGGGTATAGAGTGTAGAGTGTATGGTATAGTGTGTATGGTATAGAGTGTATGATATAGATTGTAGGGTATAGAGTGTAGGGTATAGAGTTTAGAGTGTAGGGTATACAGTGTAGGGTATAGAGTGTAGAGTGTATGGTATAGAGTGTAGGGGATAGAGTGTATGGTATAGAGTGTAGAGTGTAGGGTATAGAGTGTAGGGTATAGAGTGTATGGAATAGAGTGTAGGGTATAAAGTGTAGAGTGTAGGGTATAGAGTGTAGGGTACAGAGCGTAGGGTGTAGGGTATAGAGTGTAAGGTATAGAGTGTAGGGTATAGAGTGTAGAGTGTAGGGTATAGAGTGTATGGTATAGAGTGTAGGGTGTAGAGTGTAAGGTATAGAGTGTAGAGTGTAGGGTATAGAGTGTAGGGTATAGAGTGTATGTTATACAGTGTAGAGTGTAGGGTATAGAGTGTATAGTGTAGGGTATAGAGTGTCGGGTATAGAGTGTAGGGTATAGAGCGTATGGTATAGAGTGTAGGGTATAGAGTGGAGGGTATGGAGTGTAGGGTATAGAGTGTAGGGTATAGAGTTTAGGGTATAGAGTGTAGGGTATAGAGTGTAGAGTGTAGGGTATAGAGTGTAGGGTATAGAGTGTAGGGTATAGAGTGTAGAGTATAGAGTGTAGGGTATAGAGTGTAGAGTATAGAGTGTAGAGTGTAGGGTATAGAGTGTAGGGTATAGAGTGTAGGGTATAGAGTGTAGAGTGTAGGGTATAGAGTGTATGGTATAGAGTGTAGGGTATAGAGTGTAGGGTATAGAGTGTAGGGTATAGAGTGTGGGGTATAGAGTGTAGAGTGTAGCGTATAGATTGTAGGGTATAGAGTGTAGAGTGTAGGGTATAGAGTGTAGGGTATAGAATGTAGGGTTTAGAGTGTAGGGTATAGAGTGTAGGGTATAGAGTGTAGATTGTAGGGTATAGATTGTAGGGTATGGATTGTATGGTATAGAGTGTAGGGTATAGAGTGTAGGGTATAGAGTGTAGAGTGTACTGATTACAGTGTAGGGTATAGAGTGTAGGGTATAGAATGTATGGAATATAGTGTAGGGTATAGAGTGCATGGAATAGAGTGTAGAGTGTAGGGTATAGAGTGTAGGGTATAGAGTGTATGGTATAGAGTGTAGGGAATAGAGTGTAGGGTATAGAGTGTACTGATTACAGTGTAGGGTATAGAGTGTAGGGTATAGAATGTATGGAATAGAGTGTAGGGTATAGAGTATAGAGTGTAGGGCATAGAGTGTAGGGTATAGAGTGTAGGGTATAGAGTGCAGGGCATAGAGTGTAGGGTATAGAGTGTAGAGTGTAGGGTATAGAGTGTATGGTATAGAGTGTAGAGTGTAGGGTATAGAGTGTAGGGTATAGAGTGTAGAGTGTAGGGTATAGAGTGTAGGGTATAGAGTGTAGAGTGTAGGGTATAGGGTGTAGAGTATAGAGTGAAGGGTATAGAGTGTAGGGTATAGAGTGTAGAGTATAGAGTGTAGGGTATAGAGTGTAGAGTGTAGGGTATAGAGTGTATGGTATAGAGTGTAGGGTATAGAGTGTAGAGTGTAGGGTATAGAGTGTAGGGTATAGAGTGTAGAGTGTAGGGTATAGAGTGTAGGGTATGGAGTGTAGGGTATAGAGTGTAGGGTATAGAGTGTAGAGTGTAGGGATTAGAGTGTATGGTATAGAGTGTAGGGTATAGAGTGTAGAGTATAGGGTATAGAGTGTAGAGTATGGAGTGTAGAGTATAGAGTGTAGGTTATAGAGTGTAGAGTGTAGGGATTAGAGTGTAGGGCATAGAGTGTAGGGCATAGAGTGTATAGTGTAGGGTATAGAGTGTAGGGTATAGAGTATAGAGTGTAGGGTATAGAGTGTAGGGTATAGAGTGTAGGGTATAGAGTGTAGAGTGTAGGGTATAGAGTGTATGGTATAGAGTGTAGGGTATAGAGTGAAGGGTATAGAGTGTAGAGTGTAGGGTATAGAGTGAAGGGTATAGAGTGTAGGGTATAGAGTGTAGAGTGTAGGGTATAGATTGTAGGGTATAGAGTGTATAGTGTAGGGTATAGAGTGTAGGGTTTAGAGTGTATGGTATAGAGTGTAGGGAATAGAGTGTAGAGTGTATGGTATAGAGTGTAGAGTATAGAGTGTAGAGTGTAGGGTATAAAGTGTAGGGTATAGAGTGTAGGGTATAGAGTGTAGAGAGTAGGGTATAGAGTGTAGGGTATAAAGTGTAGGGTATAGAGTGTAGAGTGTAGGGATTAGAGTGTAGGGTATAGAGTGTAGGGTATACAGTGTAGAATGTACGGTATAGAGTGTAGGGTATAGAGTGTAGGGTATACTGTGTAGAGTGTAGGGTATAGAGTGTAAGGTATAGAGGGTAGGGTATAGAGTGTATGGTGTAGAGTGTAGGGTATAGAGTGTAGGGTATAGAGTGTAGGGTATAGAGTGTATGGTATAGAGTTTAGGGTATAGAGTGTAGGGTATAGAGTGTAAGCTATAAAGTGTAGGGTGTAGAGTGTAGGGTATAGAGTGTAGGGTATAGAGTGTAGGGTATAGAGTGTAGGGTATAGAGTGTAGAGTGTAGGGTATAGAGTGTAGGGTATAGAGTGTATGGTATAGAGTGTAGGGTATAGAGTGTAGGGTATAGAGTGTAGGGTATAGAGTGTAGGGTGTAGAGTGTATGGTATAGAGTGTATGGTATAGATTGTAGGGTATAGAGTGTAGGGTATAGAGTGTAGAGTGTAGGGTATAGAGTGTAGAGTGTAGGGTATAGAGTGTAGGGTGTAGAGTGTAGAGTGTAGGGTGTAGAGTGTAGGGTATAGAGTGTAGAGTGTATGGTATAGAGTGCAGGGGATAGAGTGTAGAGTGTGAGGTATAGAGTGTAGGGTATAGAGTGTATGGTATAGAGTGTATGGTATAGATTGTAGGGCATAGAGTGTAGGGTATAGAGTGTAGAGTGTAGGGTATAGAGTGTAGGGTATAGAGTGTAGGGTATAGAGTGTATGGTATAGAGTGTATGGTATAGATTGTAGGGTATAGAGTGTAGGGTATAGAGTGTAGAGTGTAGGGTATAGAGTGTAGAGTGTAGGTTATAGAGTATAGGGTATAGAGTGCAGAGTGTAGGGTATAGAGTGTAGAGTGTATGGTATAGAGTGTAGGGGATAAAGTGTATGGTATAGAGTGTAGGGGATAAAGTGTATGGTATAGAGTGTATGGTATAGAGTGTAGAGTATAGAGTGTAGGGTATAGAGTGTAGAGTGTAGGGTATAGAGTGTAGGGTATAGAGTGTAGGGTATAGAGTGTAGGGTGTAGAGATTAGGGTATAGAGTGTAGGGTATAGGGTGTAGGGTATAGAGTGTAGGGTGTAGAGTGTAGGGTATATAGTGTAGGGTATATAGTGTAGGGTATAGAGTGTAGGGTATAGCGTGTAGGGTATAGAGTGTAGGTTATAGAGTGTAGGGCATAGAGTGTAGGGTATAAAGTGTAGAGTGTAGGGTATAGAGTGTATGGTATAGAGTGTAGAGTGTAGGGTATAGAGTGTATGGTATGGATTGTAGGGTGTAGAATGTATGTTATAGAGTGTAGGGTATAGAGTGTATGGTATAGATTGTAGGGTGTAGAATGTATGTTATAGAGTGTAGGGTATAGAGTGTATGGTATAGAGATTAGAGTGTAGGGTATAGAGTGTAGGGTATAGAGTGTATGGTATAGAGTCTAGGGTATAGAGTGTAGAGTGTAGGGTATAGAGTGTATGGTATAGAGTGTAGGGTATAGAGTGTAGGGTGTAGAGTGTATGGTATAGAGTGTAGGGTATAGTGTGTAGAGTGTAGGGTACAGAGTGTAGGGTATAGAGTGTAGGGTATAGAGTGTAGAGTGTAGAGTATAGAGTGTAGAGTTTAGGGTATAGAGTGTAGAGTGTAGGGTATAGAGTGTAGGGTATAGAGTGTAGGGTATTGAGTGTAGGGTATAGAGTGTAGAGTGTAGGGTATAGAGTGTAAGGTATAGAGTGTAGGGTATAGAGTGTAGGGTATAGAGTGTAGAGTATAGAGTGTAGGGTATAGAGTGTAGAGTGTAGCGTATAGAGTGTAGGGTATAGAGTGTAGGGTATAGTGTGTATGGTATAGAGTTTAGGGTATAGAGTGTATGGTATAGAGCGTAGGGTATCGAGTGTAGAGTGTAGGGTATAGAGTGTAGATTGTAGGGTATAGAGTGTAGGGTATATAGTGTAGAGTGTATGGTATAGAGTGTAGGGTATAGAGTGTGTGGTATAGAGTGTATGGTATAGCGTGTAGGGTATGGAGTGTATGGTATAGATTGTAGAGTGTAGGGTATAGTGTGTAGGGTATAGAGTGTAGGGTATAGAGTGTAGGGTATAGAGTGTAGGGTGTTGAGTGTAGGGTATAGCCTGTAGGGTATAGAGTGTAGGGTATAGAGTATAGAGTGTAGGGTATAGAGTGTAGGGTATAGAGTGTAGGGTATAGAGTGTAGAGTGTAGGGTATAGAGTGTAGAGTATAGAGTGTAGGGTATAGAGTGTAGGGTATAAAGTGTAGAGTGTAGGGTATAGAGTGTAGGGTATAGAGTGTAGGGTATAGAGTGTAGAGTATAGAGTGTAGAGTGTAGGGTGTACAGTGTAGGGTATAGCCTGTAGGGTATAGAGTGTAGGGTATAGAGTATAGAGTGTAGGGTATAGAGTGTAGGGTATAGAGTGTATAGTGTAGGGTATAGAGTGTAAGGTATAGATTGTAGGGTATAGAGTGTAGAGTGTAGGGTATAGAGTGTAGGGTGTAGAGTGTAGGGTATAGAGTGTATAGTGTAGGGTATAGAGTGTAGGGTATAGAGTAAATGGTATAGAGTGTATGGTATAGAGTGTAGGGTATAGAGTGTAGGGTATAGAGTGTAGGGTATAAAGTGTAGAGTGTAGGGTATAGAGTGTAGGGTATAGAGTGTACGGTATAGAGTGTAGAGTGTAGGGTGTAGAATGTAGGGTATAGAGTGTCAGGTATAGAGTGTAGGGTATAGAGTGTATGTTATAGAGTGTAGGGTATAGAGTGTAGAGTGTAGGGTATAGAGTGTAGGGTATAGTGTGTAGGGTATAGATTGTATGGTATAGAGTGTAGGGTATAGAGTGTAGGGCATAGAGTGTAGGGTATAGATTGTAGGGTATAGAGTGTAGAGTGTAGGGTATAGAGTGTAGAGTATAGAGTGTATGGTATAGAGTGTAGAGTGTAGGGTATAGAGTGTATAGTGTAGGTTATAGAGTGTAGGGTATAGAGTAAAGGGTATAGAGTGTGTGGTATAGAGTGTAGGGAATAGAGTGTAGAGTGTAGGGTATATAGTGTATGGTATAGAGTGTAGGGTATAGAGTGTAGGGTATATAGTGTAGGGTATAGAGTGTAGGGTATAGAGTGTAGGGCATAGAGTGTAGGGTATAGAGTGTAGAGTGTAGGGTATATAGTGTATGGTATAGAGTGTAGGGTATAGATTGTAGGGTATAGAGTGTAGAGTGTAGGGATTAGAGTGTAGGGTATAGAATGTAGGGTATAGAGTGTAGAGTGTAGGGTATAGAGTGTAGGGTATAGAGTGTAGGCTATAGAGTGTAGGGTATATAGTGTAAAGTGTAGAGTGTAAGGTATAGAGTGTAGAGTGTAGTGTATAGAGTGTAGGGTATAGAGTGTATGGAATAGAGTGTAGGGTATAAAGTGTAGAGTGTAGGGTATAGAGTGTAGGGTATAGAGCGTAGGGTGTAGGGTATAGAGTGTAAGGTATAGAGTGTAGGGTATAGAGTGTAGAGTGTAGGGTATAGAGTGTATGGTACAGAGTGTAGGGTGTAGAGTGTAGGGTATAGAGTGTAGAGTGTAGGGTATAGAGTGTAGGGTATAGAGTGTATGGTATACAGTGTAGAGTGTAGGGTATAGAGTGTATAGTGTAGGGTATAGAGTGTCGGGTATAGAGTGTAGGGTATAGAGCGTATGGTATAGAGTGTAGGCTATAGAGTGTAGAGTGTAGGGTACAGAGTGGAGGGTATGGAGTGTAGGGTATAGAGTGTAGGGTATAGAGTTTAGGGTATAGAGTGTAGGGTATAGAGTGTAGAGTGTAGAGTATAGAGTGTAGGGTATAGAGTGTAGGGTATAGAGTGTAGAGTATAGAGTGTAGGGTATAGAGTGTAGGGTATAGAGTGTAGAGTGTAGAGTGTAGGGTATAGAGTGTAGGGTATAGAGTGTAGGGTATAGAGTGTAGAGTGTAGGGTATAGAGTGTATGGTATAGAGTGTAGGGTATAGAGTGTAGGGTATAGAGTGTAGGGTATAGAGTGTAGGGTATAGAGTGTAGAGTGTAGGGTATAGATTGTAGGGTATAGAGTGTAGAGTGTAGGGTATAGAGTGTAGGGTATAGAATGTAGGGTTTAGAGTGTAGGGTATAGAGTGTAGGGTATAGAGTGTAGATTGTAGGGTATAGATTGTAGGGTATGGATTGTATGGTATAGAGTGTAGGGTATAGAGTGTAGGGTATAGAGTGTAGAGTGTACTGATTACAGTGTAGGGTATAGAGTGTAGGGTATAGAATGTATGGAATAGAGTGTAGGGTATAGAGTGTAGGGTATAGAGTGCATGGAATAGAGTGTAGAGTGTAGGGTATAGAGTGTAGGGTATAGAGTGTATGGTATAGAGTGTAGGGAATAGAGTGTAGGGTATAGAGTGTACTGATTACAGTGTAGGGTATAGAGTGTAGGGTATAGAATGTATGGAATAGAGTGTAGGGTATAGAGTATAGAGTGTAGGGTATAGAGTGTAGGGTATAGAGCGTAGGGTGTAGTGTATAGAGTGCAGGGTATAGAGTGTAGGGTATAGAGTGTAGAGTGTAGGGTATAGAGTGTATGGTATAGAGTGTAGAGTGTAGAGTGTAGGGTATAGAGTGTAGGGTATAGAGTGTAGAGTGTAGGGTATAGAGTGTAGGGTATAGAGTGTAGAGTGTAGGGTATAGGGTGTAGAGTATAGAGTGTAGGGTATAGAGTGTAGGGTATAGAGTGTAGAGTGTAGGGTATAGAGTGTAGGGTATAGAGTGTAGGGTATAGAGTGTAGAGTGTAGGGTATAGAGTGTATGGTATAGAGTGTAGGGTATAGAGTGTAGAGTGTAGGGTATAGAGTGTAGGGTATAGAGTGTAGGGTATAGAGTGTAGGGTATAGAGTGTAAGGTATAGAGTGTAGGGTATAGAGTGTAGAGTGTAGGGTATAGAGTGTAGGGTATGGAGTGTAGGGTGTAGAGTGTAGGGTATAGAGTGTAGAGTGTAGGGATTAGAGTGTATGGTATAGAGTGTAGGGTATAGAGTGTAGAGTATAGGGTATAGAGTGTAGAGTATGGAGTGTAGAGTATAGAGTGTAGGTTATAGAGTGTAGAGTGTAGGGATTAGAGTGTAGGGCATAGAGTGTAGGGCATAGAGTGTATAGTGTAGGGTATAGAGTGTAGGGTATAGAATATAGAGTGTAGGGTATAGAGTGTAGGGTATAGAGTGTAGAGTGTAGGGTATAGAGTGTAGAGTGTAGGGAATAGAGTGTAGGGTATAGAGTGCATGGAATAGAGTGTAGAGTGTATGGTATAGAGTGTAGGGTATAAAGTGTATGGTATAGAGTGTAGGGTACAGAGTGTAGGGTATAGAGTGTAGAGTGTAGGGATTAGACTGTAGGGTATAGAGTGTAGGGTATAGAATGTATGGAATAGAGTATAGGGTATAGAGTATAGAGTGTAGGGTATAGAGTGTAGGGTAAAGAGCGTAGGGTGTAGGGTATAGAGTGTAGGGTATAGAGTGTAGGGTATAGAGTGTAGAGTGTAGGCTATAGAGTGTATGGTATAGAGTGTAGGGTATAGAGTGAAGGGTATAGAGTGTAGAGTGTAGGTATAGAGTGTATGGTATAGATTGTATGGTGTAGAGTGTATGGTATAGAGTTTAGGGTATAGAGTGTAGGGTATAGAGTGTAGAGTGTAGGGTATAGAGTGTAGGGTATAGAGTGTAGGGTATAGAGTGTAGGGTATAGAGTGTAGGGTATAGAGTGTAGAGTGTAGGGTATAGAGTGTAGGGTATGGAGTGTAGGGTATAGAGTGTAGGGTATAGAGTGTAGAGTGTAGGGATTAGAGTGTATGGTATAGAGTGTAGGGTATAGAGTGTAGAGTATAGGGTATAGAGTGTAGAGTATGGAGTGTAGAGTATAGAGTGTAGGTTATAGAGCGTAGAGTGTAGGGATTAGAGTGTAGTGCATAGAGTGTAGGGCATAGAGTGTATAGTGTAGGGTATAGAGTGTAGGGTATAGAGTATAGAGTGTAGGGTATAGAGTGTAGGGTATAGATTGTAGAGTGTAGGGTATAGAGTGTAGAGTGTAGGGAATAGAGTGTAGGGTATAGAGTGCATGGAATAGAGTGTAGAGTGTATGGTATAGAGTGTAGGGTATAAAGTGTATGGTATAGAGTGTAGGGTACAGAGTGTAGGGTATAGAGTGTAGAGTGTAGGGATTAGACTGTAGGGTATAGAGTGTAGGGTATAGAATGTATGGAATAGAGTATAGGGTATAGAGTATAGAGTGTAGGGTATAGAGTGTAGGGTAAAGAGCGTAGGGTGTAGGGTATAGAGTGTAGGGTATAGAGTGTAGGGTATAGAGTGTAGAGTGTAGGCTATAGAGTGTATGGTATAGAGTGTAGGGTATAGAGTGAAGGGTATAGAGTGTAGAGTGTAGGTATAGAGTGTAGGGTATAGAGTATAGAGTGTAGGGTATAGAGTGTAGGGTATAGATTGTAGAGTGTAGGGTATAGAGTGTAGAGTGTAGGGAATAGAGTGTAGGGTATAGAGTGCATGGAATAGAGTGTAGAGTGTATGGTATAGAGTGTAGGGTATAAAGTGTATGGTATAGAGTGTAGGGTACAGAGTGTAGGGTATAGAGTGTAGAGTGTAGGGATTAGACTGTAGGGTATAGAGTGTAGGGTATAGAATGTATGGAATAGAGTATAGGGTATAGAGTATAGAGTGTAGGGTATAGAGTGTAGGGTAAAGAGCGTAGGGTGTAGGGTATAGAGTGTAGGGTATAGAGTGTAGGGTATAGAGTGTAGAGTGTAGGCTATAGAGTGTATGGTATAGAGTGTAGGGTATAGAGTGAAGGGTATAGAGTGTAGAGTGTAGGTATAGAGTGTATGGTATAGATTGTATGGTGTAGAGTGTATGGTATAGAGTTTAGGGTATAGAGTGTAGGGTATAGAGTGTAGAGTGTAGGGTATAGAGTGTAGGGTATAGAGTGTAGGGTATAGAGTGTAGGGTATAGAGTGTAGGGTATAGAGTGTAGAGTGTAGGGTATAGAGTGTAGGGTATGGAGTGTAGGGTATAGAGTGTAGGGTATAGAGTGTAGAGTGTAGGGATTAGAGTGTATGGTATAGAGTGTAGGGTATAGAGTGTAGAGTATAGGGTATAGAGTGTAGAGTATGGAGTGTAGAGTATAGAGTGTAGGTTATAGAGCGTAGAGTGTAGGGATTAGAGTGTAGTGCATAGAGTGTAGGGCATAGAGTGTAAAGTGTAGGGTATAGAGTGTAGGGTATAGAGTATAGAGTGTAGGGTATAGAGTGTAGGGTATAGATTGTAGAGTGTAGGGTATAGAGTGTAGAGTGTAGGGAATAGAGTGTAGGGTATAGAGTGCATGGAATAGAGTGTAGAGTGTATGGTATAGAGTGTAGGGTATAAAGTGTATGGTATAGAGTGTAGGGTACAGAGTGTAGGGTATAGAGTGTAGAGTGTAGGGATTAGACTGTAGGGTATAGAGTGTAGGGTATAGAATGTATGGAATAGAGTATAGGGTATAGAGTATAGAGTGTAGGGTATAGAGTGTAGGGTATAGAGCGTAGGGTGTAGGGTATAGAGTGTAGGGTATAGAGTGTAGGGTATAGAGTGTAGAGTGTAGGGTATAGAGTGTATGGTATAGAGTGTAGGGTATAGAGTGAAGGGTATAGAGTGTAGAGTGTAGGTATAGAGTGTATGGTATAGATTGTATGGTGTAGAGTGTATGGTATAGAGTTTAGGGTATAGAGTGTATGGTATAGAGTGTAGGGTATAGAGTGTAGAGTGTAGGGTATAGAGTGTAGGGTATAGAGTGTAGGGCATAGTGTGTAGGGTATAGATTGTAGGGTATAGAGTGTATAGTGTAGGGTATAGAGTGTAGGGTTTAGAGTGTATGGTATAGAGTGTAGGGAATAGAGTGTAGAGTGTATGGTATAGAGTGTAGGGTATAGAGTGTAGAGTGTAGGGTATAAAGTGTAGGGTATAGAGTGTAGGGTATAGAGTGTAGAGAGTAGGGTACAGAGTGTAGGGTATAAAGTGTAGGGTATAGAGTGTAGAGTGTAGGGATTAGAGTGATAGGTATAGAGTGTAGGGTATAGAGTGTAGAATGTATGGTATAGAGTGTAGGGTATAGAGTATAGAGTGTAGGGTATAGAGTGTAGGGTATAGTGTGTAAAGTGTAGAGTGTAGGGTATAGAGTGTAGAGTGTAGGGTATAGAGTGTAGGGTATAGAGTGTATGGAATAGAGTGTAGGGTATAGTGTGTAGAGTGTAGGGTATAGAGTGTAGGGTATAGAGCGTAGGGTGTAGGGTATAGAGTGTAGGGTATAGAGTGTAGGGTATAGAGTGTAGAGTGTAGGGTATAGAGTGTATGGTATAGAGTGTAGGGTGTAGAGTGTAGGGTATAGAGTGTAGAGTGTAGGGTATAGAGTGTAGAGTGTAGGGTATAGAGTGTAGAGTGTATGGGATAGAGTGTAGGGGATAGAGTGTATGGTATAGAGTGTATGGTATAGAGTGTAGGGTATAGAGTGTAGGGTATAGAGTGTAGAGTGTAGGGTATAGAGTGTAGGGTATAGAGTGTAGAGTGTAGGGTATAGAGTGTAGGGTATAGAGTGTAGAGTGTATGGTATAGTGTGTATGGTATAGAGTGTATGATATAGATTGTAGGGTATAGAGTGTAGGGTATAGAGTGTAGAGTGTAGGGTATAGAGTGTAGAGTGTAGGGTATAGAGTGTAGGGTATAGAGATTAGAGTGTAGGGTATACAGTGTAGGGTTTAGAGTGTAGAGTGTATGGTATAGAGTGTAGGGGATAGAGTGTATGGTATAGAGTGTAGAGTGTAGGGTATAGAGTGTAGGGTATAGAGTTTATGGAATAGAGTGTAGGGTATAAAGTGTAGAGTGTAGGGTATAGAGTGTAGGGTATAGAGTGTAGAGTGTAGGGTATAGAGTGTAGGGTATAGAGTGTATGTTATACAGTGTAGAGTGTAGGGTATAGAGTGTATAGTGTAGGGTATAGAGTGTCGGGTATAGAGTGTAGGGTATAGAGTGTAGAGTGTAGGGTACAGAGTGGAAGGTATGGAGTGTAGGGTATAGAGTGTAGGGTATAGAGTTTAGGGTATAGAGTGTAGGGTATAGAGTGTAGAGTGTAGGGTATAGAGTGTAGGGTATAGAGTGTAGGGTATAGAGTGTAGAGTATAGAGTGTAGGGTATAGAGTGTAGGGTATAGAGTGTAGAGTGTAGAGTGTAGGGTATAGAGTGTAGGGTATAGAGTGTAGGGTATAGAGTGTAGAGTGTAGGGTATAGAGTGTATGGTATAGAGTGTAGGGTATAGAGTGTGGGGTATAGAGTGTAGAGTGTAGGGTATAGATTGTAGGGTATAGAGTGTAGAGTGTAGGGTATAGAGTGTAGGGTATAGAATGTAGGGTTTAGAGTGTAGGGTATAGAGTGTAGGGTATAGAGTGTAGATTGTAGGGTATAGATTGTAGGGTATGGATTGTATGGTATAGAGTGTAGGGTATAGAGTGTAGGGTATAGAATGTATGGAATAGAGTGTAGGGTATAGAGTGCATGGAATAGAGTGTAGAGTGTAGGGTATAGAGTGTAGGGTATAGAGTGTATGGTATAGATTGTAGGTAATAGAGTGTAGGGTATAGAGTGTACTGATTACAGTGTAGGGTATAGAGTGTAGGGTATAGAATGTATGGAATAGAGTGTAGGGTATAGAGTATAGAGTGTAGGGTATAGAGTGTAGGGTATAGAGTGTAGGGTATAGAGTGTAGAGTGTAGGGTATAGAGTGTATGGTATAGAGTGTAGAGTGTAGGGTATAGAGTGTATGGAATAGAGTGTAGGGTATAAAGTGTAGAGTGTAGGGTATAGAGTGCAGGGTAAAGAGCGTAGGGTGTAGGGTATAGAGTGTAAGGTATAGAGTGTAGGGTATAGAGTGTAGAGTGTAGGGATTAGAGTGTATGGTATAGAGTGTAGGGTATAGAGTGTAGAGTATAGGGTATAGAGTGTAGAGTATGGAGTGTAGAGTATAGAGTGTAGGTTATAGAGTGTAGAGTGTAGGGATTAGAGTGTAGGGCATAGAGTGTAGGGCATAGAGTGTATAGTGTAGGGTATAGAGTGTAGGGTATAGAGTATAGAGTGTAGGGTATAGAGTGTAGGGTATAGAGTGTAGAGTGTATGGTATAGAGTGTATGGTATAGAGTGTAGGGTATAGAATGTATGGAATAGAGTGTAGGGTATAGAGTGCATGGAATAGAGTGTAGAGTGTAGGGTATAGAGTGTAGGGTACAGAGTGTATGGTATAGAGTGTAGGGAATAGAGTGTAGGGTATAGAGTGTACTGATTACAGTGTAGGGTATAGAGTGTAGGGTATAGAATGTATGGAATAGAGTGTAGGGTATAGAGTATAGAGTGTAGGGTATAGAGTGTAGGGTATAGAGTGTAGAGTGTAGGGTATAGAGTGTATGGTATAGAGTGTAGAGTGTAGAGTGTAGGGTATAGAGTGTAGAGTGTAGGGTATAGAGTGTAGAGTGTAGGGTATAGAGTGTAGAGTGTATGGGATAGAGTGTAGGGGATAGAGTGTATGGTATAGAGTGTATGGTATAGAGTGTAGGGTATAGAGTGTAGGGTATAGAGTGTAGAGTGTAAGGTATAGAGTGTAGGGTATAGAGTGTAGAGTGTAGGGTATAGAGTGTAGGGTATAGAGTGTAGAGTGTATGGTATAGTGTGTATGGTATAGAGTGTATGATATAGATTGTAGGGTATAGAGTGTAGGGTATAGAGTGTAGAGTGTAGGGTATAGAGTGTAGAGTGTAGGGTATAGAGTGTAGGGTATAGAGTTTAGAGTGTAGGGTATACAGTGTAGGGTATAGAGTGTAGAGTGTATGGTATAGAGTGTAGGGGATAGAGTGTATGGTATAGAGTGTATGGTATAGAGTGTAGGGTATAGAGTGTAGGGTATAGAGTGTAGAGTGTAGGGTATAGAGTGTAGGGTATAGAGTGTAGGGTATAGAGTGTAGGGTGTAGAGTGTAGGGTATAGAGTGTAGGGTATAGGGTGTAGGGTATGGAGTGTAGGGTGTAGAATGTAGGGTATAGAGTGTAGGGTATAGAGTGTAGGGTATAGAGTGTAGGGTATAGCGTGTAGGGTATAGAGTGTAGGGTATAGAGTGTAGGGTATAGAGTGTAGGGGATAAAGTGTAGAGTGTAGGGTATAGAGTGTAGGGTATAGAGTGTAGAGTATAGAGTGTAAAGTGTAGAGTGTAGGGTGTAGAGTGTAGAGTGTAGGGTATAGAGTGTAGAGTGTAGGGTATAGAGTGTAGGGTATAGAGTGTATGGTATAGAGTGTAGGGTATAGAGTGTAGAGTGTAGGGTATATATTGTAGGGTATAATGTGTAGAGTGTAGGGTATAGAGTGTACGGTATAGAGGGTAGGGTTTATAGTGTATGGTGTATGGTGTAGAGTGTAGGGTATAGAGTGTAGGGTATAGAGTGTAGGGTATAGAGTGAATGGTATAGAGTGTAGGGTATAGAGTGTAAGCTATAAAGTGTAGGGTGAAGAGTGTAGGGTATAGAGTGTAGGGTATAGAGTGTAGGGTATAGAGTGTAGGGTATAGAGTGTAGGGTATAGAGTGTAGAGTGTAGGGTATAGAGTGTAGGGTATAGAGTGTAGAGTGTAGGGTATAGAGTGTAGGGTTTAAAGAGTAGGGTATAGAGTGTAGAGTGTAGGGTATAGAGTGTAGAGTGTAGGGTATAGAGTGTAGGGTATAGAGTGTAGAGTGTAGGGTATAGAGTGTAGGGTATAGAGTGTAGAGTGTAGGGTATAAAGTGTAGAGAGTAGGGTATAGAGTGTAAGGTATAGAGTGTAGGTTATAGAGTGTAGGGTATAGAGTGTAGAGTGTAGGGTGTAGAGTATAGGGTATAGAGTGTAGGGTATAGAGTGTAGAGTGTAGGGTATAAAGTGTAGAGAGTAGGGTATAGAGTGTAGGGTATAGAGTGTAGGTTATAGAGTGTAGGGTATAGAGTGTGGAGTGTAGGGTGTAGATTGTAGGTTATAGAGTGTAGAGTGTAGGGTATAAAGTGTAGAGAGTAGGGTATAGAGTGTAGGGTATAGAGTGTAGGTTATAGAGTGTAGGGTATAGAGTGTGGAGGGTAGGGTGTAGAGTGTAGGGTATAGAGTGTAAGGTATAGAGTGTACGGTATAAAGTGTATGTTATAGAGTGTAGGGTATAGAGTGTAGAGTGTAGGGTATAGAGTGTAGGGTATAGAGTGTAGGGTATAGAGTGTATGGTATAGAGTGTAGGGTATAGAGTGTAGAGTGTAGGGTATAGAGTGTAGGGTTTAGAGTGTATGGTATAGAGTGTAGGGTATAGATTGTAGGGTGTAGAGTGTAGAGTGTAGGGTATAGAGTGTAGGGTATAGAGTGTATGGTATAGAGTGTAGAGTGTAGGGTATAGAGTGTATATTGTAGGGTAAAAAGTGTAGGGTATAGAGAGTATGGTATAGAGTGTAGGGAATAGAGTGTAGAGTGTAGGGTATAGAGTGTAGGGTATAGAGTGTGGAGTGTAGGGTATAAAGTGTAGAGAGTAGGGTAAAGAGTGTAGGGTATAGAGTGTAGGTTATAGAGTGTAGGGTATAGAGTGTAGAGTGTAGGGTGTAGAGTGTAAGGTATAGAGTGTAAGGTATGGAGTGTAGGGTATAAAGTGTAGGGTATAGAGTGTAGGGTATAGATTGTAGGGTATAGAGTGTAGATTGTAGGGTATAGAGTCTATGGTATAGAGTGTAGAGTGTAGGGTATAGAGTGTATAGTGTAGGGTAAAGAGTGTAGGGTATAGAGTGTATGGTATAGAGTGTAGGGAATAGAGTGTAGAGTGTAGGGTATAGAGTGTAGGGTATAGAGTGTAGAGTGTAGGGTATAGAGTGTAGGGATTAGAGTGTAGGGTATAGAGTGTAGGGTATAGAGTGTAGAATGTACGGTATAGAGTGTATGGTATAGAGTATAGAGTGTAGGGTATAGAGTATAGAGTGTAGGGTATAGAGTGTAGGGTATAGAGTGTAAAGTGTAGAGTGTATGGTATAGAGTGTAGAGTGTAGGGTATAGAGTGTAGGGTATAGAGTGTATGGAATAGAGTGTAGGGTATAGAGTGTTGAGTGTAGGGTATAGAGTGTAGGGTATAGAGCGTAGGGTGTAGGGTATAGAGTGTAGGGTATAGAGTGTAGGGTATAGAGTTTAGAGTGTAGGGTACAGAGTGTAGGGTGTATGGTATAGAGTGCAGGGGATAGAGTGTAGAGTGTGAGGTATAGAGTGTAGGGTATAGAGTGTATGGTATAGAGTGTATGGTATAGATTGTAATGTATAGAGTGTAGGGTATAGAGTGTAGAGTGTAGGGTATAGAGTGTAGAGTGTAGGGTATAGAGTGTAGGGTATAGAGTGTAGGGTATAGAGTGTAGGGTATAGAGTGTAGGGTATAGAGTGTAGGGTGTAGAGTTTAGGGTATAGAGTGTAGAGCGTAGGGTTTAGAGTGTATGGTATAGAGTGTAGAGTGTAGGGTATAGAGTGTATGGTATAGAGTGTAGGGTGTAGAATGTATGTTATAGAGTTTAGGGTACAGAGTGTATGGTATGGAGATTAGAGTGTAGGGCATATAGTGTATGGTATAGAGTGTATGGTATAGAGTGTAGAGTGTAGGGTATAGAGTGTATGGTATAGAGTGTAGGGTATAGAGTGTAGAGTGTAGGGTATAGAGTGTAGGGTATAGAGTGTAGGGTATAGCGTGTAGGGTATAGAGTGTAGGGTATAGATTGTAGGGTATAGAGTGTAGGGTATAAAGTGTAGAGTGTAGGGTATAGAGTGTATGGTATAGAGTGTAGAGTGTATGGTATAGAGTGTATGGTATAGAGTGTAGGGTGTAGAATGTATGTTATAGAGTGTAGGGTATAGAGTGTATGGTATGGAGATTAGAGTGTAGGGCATAGAGTGTAGGGTATAGAGTGTATGGTATAGAGTGTAGGGTATAGAGTGTAGAGTGTAGGGTATAGAGTATAGGGTATAGAGTGTAGGATATAGAGTGTATGGTATAGAGTGTAGGTTATAGAGTGTAGAGTGTAGGGTATAGAGTGTAGGGTATAGAGTGTAGGGTAAAGAGTGTAAGGTATAGATTGTAAGGTATAGAGTGTATAGCGTAGAGTATAGAGTGTAAGGTATAGAGTGTATGGTGTAGAGTGTAGGGTATAGAGTGTATAGTGTAGGGTATAGAGTGTAGGGTATAGAGTGTATAGTATAGAGTGTAGGGTATAGAGTGTAGGGTATAGAGTGTAGAGTGTGGGGTATAGAGTGTATGGTATAGAGTGTATGGTGTAGAGTGTATGGTATAGAGTGTAGGGTATAGAGTGTATGGTATAGAGTGTGGGGTATAGAGTGTAGATTGTAGGGTATAGAGTGTAGGGTGTAGAGTGTAGGGTATAGAGTGTAGGGTATAGATTGTAGGGTATAGAGTGTAGAGTGTAGGGTATAGAGTGTAGGGTATAGAGTGTATGGTATAGAGTGTAGAGTGTAGGGTATAGAGTATATAGTGTAGGGTATAGAGTGTAGGGTATAGAGTGTATGGTATAGAGTGTAGGGAATAGAGTGTAGAGTGTATGGTATAGAGTGTAGGGTATAGAGTGTAGAGTGTAGGGTATAGAGTGTAGGGTATAGAGTGTAGGGTATAGAGTGTAGGGTGTAGAGTGTAGGGTATAGAGTGTAGGGTATAGAGTGTAGGGTATAGAGTGTAGAGTGTAGGGATTAGAATGTAGGGTATAGAGTGTAGGGTATAGAGTGTAGAATGTACGGTATAGAGTGTAGGGTATAGAGTATAGAGTGTAGGGTATAGAGTGTAAAGTGTAGAGTGTAGGGTATAGAGTGTAGAGTGTAGGGTATAGAGTGTAGGGTATAGAGTGTATGGAATAGAGTGTAGGGTATAGAGTGTAGAGTGTAGGGTATAGAGTGTAGGGTATAGAGTGTAGGGTATAGAGTGTAGATTGTAGGGTATAGAGTGTATGGTATAGAGTGTAGGGTGTAGAGTGTAGGGTATAGAGTGTAGAGTGTAGGGTATAGAGTGTAGAGTGTAGGGTATAGAGTGTAGGGTATAGAGTGTAGAGTGTAGGGTATAGAAAGTAGGGTATAGAGCGTAAAGTGTATGGTATAGAGTGTAGGGGATAGAGTGTATGGTATAGAGTGTATGGTATAGAGTGTAGGGTATAGAATGTAGGGTATAGAGTGTAGGGTGTATAGTGTAGGGTATAGAGTGTAGAGTGTATGGTATAGAGTGTAGGGGATAGAGTGTATGGTATAGAGTGTATGGTATAGAGTGTATGATATAGATTGTAGGGTATAGAGTGTAGGGTATCGAGTATAGAGTGTAGGGTATAGAGTGTAGAGTGTAGGGTATAGAGTGTAGGGTATAGAGTGTAGGGTATAGAGTGTAGGGTGTTGAGTGTAGGGTATAGAGTGTAGGGTATATGGTGTAGGGTATAGAGTGTAGGGTGTAGAGTGTAGGGTATAGAGTGTAGGGTATAGAGTGTAGGGTATAGAGTGTAGGGTATAGCGTGTAGGGTATAGAGTGAAGGGTATAGAATGTAGGGTATAGAGTGTAGGGTATAAAGTGTAGAGTGTAGGGTGTAGAGTGTAGAGTGTAGAGTATAGAGTGGAGGGTATAGAGTGTAGGGTATAGAGTGTAGGGTATAAAGTGTAGAGTGTAGGGTATAGAGTGTAGGGTATAGAGCGTAGGGTATAGAGTGTAGAGTGTAGGGTATAGAGTGTAGGGTATAGAGTGTAGGGTACAGAGTGTATGGTATAGAGTGTAGGGTATAGAGTGTAGGGTATTAAGTGTAGAGTGTAGGGTATAGAGTGTAGGGTATAGAGTGTAGGGTATAGAGTGTAGGGTATAGAGTGTAGGGTATAGAGTGTAGAGTGTAGGGTATAGAGTGTAGGGTATAGAGTGTAGGGTATAGAGTGTAGGGTATAGAGTGTAGGGTATAAAGTGTAGAGTGTAGGGTACAGAGTGTAGGGTATAGAGTGTAGGGTATAGAGTGTAGAGTGTAGGGTATAGAGTGTAGGGTATAGAGTGTATGGTATAGAGTGTAGGGTATAGAGTGTAGAGTGTAGGGTATAGAGTGTAGGGTATACTGTGTAGAGTGTAGGGTATAGAGTGTAAGGTATAGAGGGTAGGGTATAGAGTGTATGGTGTAGAGTGTAGGGTATAGAGTGTAGGGTATTGAGTGTAGGGTATAGAGTGTATGGTATAGAGTTTAGGGTATAGAGTGTAGGGTATAGAGTGTAAGCTATAAAGTGTAGGGTGTAGAGTGTAGGGTATAGAGTGTAGGGTATAGAGTGTAGAGTATAGAGTGTAGGGTATAGAGTGTAGGGTATAGAGTGTAGAGTGTAGGGTATAGAGTGTAGGGTATAGAGTGTAGAGTGTAGGGTATAGAGTGTAGGGTTTAGAGAGTTGGGTATAGAGTGTAGAGTGTAGGGTATAGAGTATAGAGTGTAGGGTATAGAGTGTAGGGTATAGCGTGTAGGGTATGGAGTGTATGGTATAGATTGTAGAGTGTAGGGTATAGTGTGTAGGGTATAGAGTGTAGGGTATAGAGTGTAGGGTATAGAGTGTAGGGTGTTGAGTGTAGGGTATAGCCTGTAGGGTATAGAGTGTAGGGTATAGAGTATAGAGTGTAGGGTATAGAGTGTAGGGTATAGAGTGTAGGGTATAGAGTGTAGAGTGTAGGGTATAGAGTGTAGAGTATAGAGTGTAGGGTATAGAGTGTAGGGTATAAAGTGTAGAGTGTAGGGTATAGAGTGTAGGGTATAGAGTGTAGGGTATAGAGTGTAGAGTATAGAGTGTAGAGTGTAGGGTGTACAGTGTAGGGTATAGCCTGTAGGGTATAGAGTGTAGGGTATAGAGTATAGAGTGTAGGGTATAGAGTGTAGGGTATAGAGTGTATAGTGTAGGGTATAGAGTGTAAGGTATAGATTGTAGGGTATAGAGTGTAGAGTGTAGGGTATAGAGTGTAGGGTGTAGAGTGTAGGGTATAGAGTGTATAGTGTAGGGTATAGAGTGTAGGGTATAGAGTAAATGGTATAGAGTGTATGGTATAGAGTGTAGGGTATAGAGTGTAGGGTATAGAGTGTAGGGTATAAAGTGTAGAGTGTAGGGTATAGAGTGTAGGGTATAGAGTGTACGGTATAGAGTGTAGAGTGTAGGGTGTAGAATGTAGGGTATAGAGTGTCAGGTATAGAGTGTAGGGTATAGAGTGTATGTTATAGAGTGTAGGGTATAGAGTGTAGAGTGTAGGGTATAGAGTGTAGGGTATAGTGTGTAGGGTATAGATTGTATGGTATAGAGTGTAGGGTATAGAGTGTAGGGCATAGAGTGTAGGGTATAGATTGTAGGGTATAGAGTGTAGAGTGTAGGGTATAGAGTGTAGAGTATAGAGTGTATGGTATAGAGTGTAGAGTGTAGGGTATAGAGTGTATAGTGTAGGTTATAGAGTGTAGGGTATAGAGTAAAGGGTATAGAGTGTGTGGTATAGAGTGTAGGGAATAGAGTGTAGAGTGTAGGGTATATAGTGTATGGTATAGAGTGTAGGGTATAGAGTGTAGGGTATATAGTGTAGGGTATAGAGTGTAGGGTATAGAGTGTAGGGCATAGAGTGTAGGGTATAGAGTGTAGAGTGTAGGGTATATAGTGTATGGTATAGAGTGTAGGGTATAGATTGTAGGGTATAGAGTGTAGAGTGTAGGGATTAGAGTGTAGGGTATAGAATGTAGGGTATAGAGTGTAGAGTGTAGGGTATAGAGTGTAGGGTATAGAGTGTAGGCTATAGAGTGTAGGGTATATAGTGTAAAGTGTAGAGTGTAAGGTATAGAGTGTAGAGTGTAGTGTATAGAGTGTAGGGTATAGAGTGTATGGAATAGAGTGTAGGGTATAAAGTGTAGAGTGTAGGGTATAGAGTGTAGGGTATAGAGCGTAGGGTGTAGGGTATAGAGTGTAAGGTATAGAGTGTAGGGTATAGAGTGTAGAGTGTAGGGTATAGAGTGTATGGTACAGAGTGTAGGGTGTAGAGTGTAGGGTATAGAGTGTAGAGTGTAGGGTATAGAGTGTAGGGTATAGAGTGTATGGTATACAGTGTAGAGTGTAGGGTATAGAGTGTATAGTGTAGGGTATAGAGTGTCGGGTATAGAGTGTAGGGTATAGAGCGTATGGTATAGAGTGTAGGCTATAGAGTGTAGAGTGTAGGGTACAGAGTGGAGGGTATGGAGTGTAGGGTATAGAGTGTAGGGTATAGAGTTTAGGGTATAGAGTGTAGGGTATAGAGTGTAGAGTGTAGAGTATAGAGTGTAGGGTATAGAGTGTAGGGTATAGAGTGTAGAGTATAGAGTGTAGGGTATAGAGTGTAGGGTATAGAGTGTAGAGTGTAGAGTGTAGGGTATAGAGTGTAGGGTATAGAGTGTAGGGTATAGAGTGTAGAGTGTAGGGTATAGAGTGTATGGTATAGAGTGTAGGGTATAGAGTGTAGGGTATAGAGTGTAGGGTATAGAGTGTAGGGTATAGAGTGTAGAGTGTAGGGTATAGATTGTAGGGTATATAGTGTAGAGTGTAGGGTATAGAGTGTAGGGTATAGAATGTAGGGTTTAGAGTGTAGGGTATAGAGTGTAGGGTATAGAGTGTAGATTGTAGGGTATAGATTGTAGGGTATGGATTGTATGGTATAGAGTGTAGGGTATAGAGTGTAGGGTATAGAGTGTAGAGTGTACTGATTACAGTGTAGGGTATAGAGTGTAGGGTATAGAATGTATGGAATAGAGTGTAGGGTATAGAGTGTAGGGTATAGAGTGCATGGAATAGAGTGTAGAGTGTAGGGTATAGAGTGTAGGGTATAGAGTGTATGGTATAGAGTGTAGGGAATATAGTGTAGGGTATAGAGTGTACTGATTACAGTGTAGGGTATAGAGTGTAGGGTATAGAATGTATGGAATAGAGTGTAGGGTATAGAGTATAGAGTGTAGGGTATAGAGTGTAGGGTATAGAGCGTAGGGTGTAGTGTATAGAGTGCAGGGTATAGAGTGTAGGGTATAGAGTGTAGAGTGTAGGGTATAGAGTGTATGGTATAGAGTGTAGAGTGTAGAGTGTAGGGTATAGAGTGTAGGGTATAGAGTGTAGAGTGTAGGGTATAGAGTGTAGGGTATAGAGTGTAGAGTGTAGGGTATAGGGTGTAGAGTATAGAGTGTAGGGTATAGAGTGTAGGGTATAGAGTGTAGAGTGTAGGGTATAGAGTGTAGGGTATAGAGTGTAGGGTATAGAGTGTAGAGTGTAGGGTATAGAGTGTATGGTATAGAGTGTAGGGTATAGAGTGTAGAGTGTAGGGTATAGAGTGTAGGGTATAGAGTGTAGGGTATAGAGTGTAGGGTATAGAGTGTAAGGTATAGAGTGTAGGGTATAGAGTGTAGAGTGTAGGGTATAGAGTGTAGGGTATGGAGTGTAGGGTGTAGAGTGTAGGGTATAGAGTGTAGAGTGTAGGGATTAGAGTGTATGGTATAGAGTGTAGGGTATAGAGTGTAGAGTATAGGGTATAGAGTGTAGAGTATGGAGTGTAGAGTATAGAGTGTAGGTTATAGAGTGTAGAGTGTAGGGATTAGAGTGTAGGGCATAGAGTGTAGGGCATAGAGTGTATAGTGTAGGGTATAGAGTGTAGGGTATAGAATATAGAGTGTAGGGTATAGAGTGTAGGGTATAGAGTGTAGAGTGTAGGGTATAGAGTGTAGAGTGTAGGGAATAGAGTGTAGGGTATAGAGTGCATGGAATAGAGTGTAGAGTGTATGGTATAGAGTGTAGGGTATAAAGTGTATGGTATAGAGTGTAGGGTACAGAGTGTAGGGTATAGAGTGTAGAGTGTAGGGATTAGACTGTAGGGTATAGAGTGTAGGGTATAGAATGTATGGAATAGAGTATAGGGTATAGAGTATAGAGTGTAGGGTATAGAGTGTAGGGTAAAGAGCGTAGGGTGTAGGGTATAGAGTGTAGGGTATAGAGTGTAGGGTATAGAGTGTAGAGTGTAGGCTATAGAGTGTATGGTATAGAGTGTAGGGTATAGAGTGAAGGGTATAGAGTGTAGAGTGTAGGTATAGAGTGTATGGTATAGATTGTATGGTGTAGAGTGTATGGTATAGAGTTTAGGGTATAGAGTGTAGGGTATAGAGTGTAGAGTGTAGGGTATAGAGTGTAGGGTATAGAGTGTAGGGTATAGAGTGTAGGGTATAGAGTGTAGGGTATAGAGTGTAGAGTGTAGGGTATAGAGTGTAGGGTATGGAGTGTAGGGTATAGAGTGTAGGGTATAGAGTGTAGAGTGTAGGGATTAGAGTGTATGGTATAGAGTGTAGGGTATAGAGTGTAGAGTATAGGGTATAGAGTGTAGAGTATGGAGTGTAGAGTATAGAGTGTAGGTTATAGAGCGTAGAGTGTAGGGATTAGAGTGTAGTGCATAGAGTGTAGGGCATAGAGTGTATAGTGTAGGGTATAGAGTGTAGGGTATAGAGTATAGAGTGTAGGGTATAGAGTGTAGGGTATAGATTGTAGAGTGTAGGGTATAGAGTGTAGAGTGTAGGGAATAGAGTGTAGGGTATAGAGTGCATGGAATAGAGTGTAGAGTGTATGGTATAGAGTGTAGGGTATAAAGTGTATGGTATAGAGTGTAGGGTACAGAGTGTAGGGTATAGAGTGTAGAGTGTAGGGATTAGACTGTAGGGTATAGAGTGTAGGGTATAGAATGTATGGAATAGAGTATAGGGTATAGAGTATAGAGTGTAGGGTATAGAGTGTAGGGTAAAGAGCGTAGGGTGTAGGGTATAGAGTGTAGGGTATAGAGTGTAGGGTATAGAGTGTAGAGTGTAGGCTATAGAGTGTATGGTATAGAGTGTAGGGTATAGAGTGAAGGGTATAGAGTGTAGAGTGTAGGTATAGAGTGTATGGTATAGATTGTATGGTGTAGAGTGTATGGTATAGAGTTTAGGGTATAGAGTGTAGGGTATAGAGTGTAGAGTGTAGGGTATAGAGTGTAGG
The DNA here is from genome assembly GCF_032444005.1 of Ranitomeya imitator. Lineage (NCBI taxonomy): Eukaryota > Metazoa > Chordata > Amphibia > Anura > Dendrobatidae > Ranitomeya > Ranitomeya imitator. Next base: position 92,657 of record NW_027193775.1, on the reverse strand, counting down.
GTATAGAGTGTAGGGTATAGAGTGTAGGGTATAGAGTGTAGGGTATAGAGTGTAGAGTGTAGGGTATAGAGTGTAGGGTATGGAGTGTAGGGTATAGAGTGTAGGGTATAGAGTGTAGAGTGTAGGGATTAGAGTGTATGGTATAGAGTGTAGGGTATAGAGTGTAGAGTATAGGGTATAGAGTGTAGAGTATGGAGTGTAGAGTATAGAGTGTAGGTTATAGAGCGTAGAGTGTAGGGATTAGAGTGTAGTGCATAGAGTGTAGGGCATAGAGTGTAAAGTGTAGGGTATAGAGTGTAGGGTATAGAGTATAGAGTGTAGGGTATAGAGTGTAGGGTATAGATTGTAGAGTGTAGGGTATAGAGTGTAGAGTGTAGGGAATAGAGTGTAGGGTATAGAGTGCATGGAATAGAGTGTAGAGTGTATGGTATAGAGTGTAGGGTATAAAGTGTATGGTATAGAGTGTAGGGTACAGAGTGTAGGGTATAGAGTGTAGAGTGTAGGGATTAGACTGTAGGGTATAGAGTGTAGGGTATAGAATGTATGGAATAGAGTATAGGGTATAGAGTATAGAGTGTAGGGTATAGAGTGTAGGGTATAGAGCGTAGGGTGTAGGGTATAGAGTGTAGGGTATAGAGTGTAGGGTATAGAGTGTAGAGTGTAGGGTATAGAGTGTATGGTATAGAGTGTAGGGTATAGAGTGAAGGGTATAGAGTGTAGAGTGTAGGTATAGAGTGTATGGTATAGATTGTATGGTGTAGAGTGTATGGTATAGAGTTTAGGGTATAGAGTGTATGGTATAGAGTGTAGGGTATAGAGTGTAGAGTGTAGGGTATAGAGTGTAGGGTATAGAGTGTAGGGCATAGTGTGTAGGGTATAGATTGTAGGGTATAGAGTGTATAGTGTAGGGTATAGAGTGTAGGGTTTAGAGTGTATGGTATAGAGTGTAGGGAATAGAGTGTAGAGTGTATGGTATAGAGTGTAGGGTATAGAGTGTAGAGTGTAGGGTATAAAGTGTAGGGTATAGAGTGTAGGGTATAGAGTGTAGAGAGTAGGGTATAGAGTGTAGGGTATAAAGTGTAGGGTATAGAGTGTAGAGTGTAGGGATTAGAGTGATAGGTATAGAGTGTAGGGTATAGAGTGTAGAATGTATGGTATAGAGTGTAGGGTATAGAGTATAGAGTGTAGGGTATAGAGTGTAGGGTATAGTGTGTAAAGTGTAGAGTGTAGGGTATAGAGTGTAGAGTGTAGGGTATAGAGTGTAGGGTATAGAGTGTATGGAATAGAGTGTAGGGTATAGTGTGTAGAGTGTAGGGTATAGAGTGTAGGGTATAGAGCGTAGGGTGTAGGGTATAGAGTGTAGGGTATAGAGTGTAGGGTATAGAGTGTAGAGTGTAGGGTATAGAGTGTATGGTATAGAGTGTAGGGTGTAGAGTGTAGGGTATAGAGTGTAGAGTGTAGGGTATAGAGTGTAGAGTGTAGGGTATAGAGTGTAGAGTGTATGGGATAGAGTGTAGGGGATAGAGTGTATGGTATAGAGTGTATGGTATAGAGTGTAGGGTATAGAGTGTAGGGTATAGAGTGTAGAGTGTAGGGTATAGAGTGTAGGGTATAGAGTGTAGAGTGTAGGGTATAGAGTGTAGGGTATAGAGTGTAGAGTGTATGGTATAGTGTGTATGGTATAGAGTGTATGATATAGATTGTAGGGTATAGAGTGTAGGGTATAGAGTGTAGAGTGTAGGGTATAGAGTGTAGAGTGTAGGGTATAGAGTGTAGGGTATAGAGATTAGAGTGTAGGGTATACAGTGTAGGGTTTAGAGTGTAGAGTGTATGGTATAGAGTGTAGGGGATAGAGTGTATGGTATAGAGTGTAGAGTGTAGGGTATAGAGTGTAGGGTATAGAGTTTATGGAATAGAGTGTAGGGTATAAAGTGTAGAGTGTAGGGTATAGAGTGTAGGGTATAGAGTGTAGAGTGTAGGGTATAGAGTGTAGGGTATAGAGTGTATGTTATACAGTGTAGAGTGTAGGGTATAGAGTGTATAGTGTAGGGTATAGAGTGTCGGGTATAGAGTGTAGGGTATAGAGTGTAGAGTGTAGGGTACAGAGTGGAAGGTATGGAGTGTAGGGTATAGAGTGTAGGGTATAGAGTTTAGGGTATAGAGTGTAGGGTATAGAGTGTAGAGTGTAGGGTATAGAGTGTAGGGTATAGAGTGTAGGGTATAGAGTGTAGGGTATAGAGTGTAGGGTATAGAGTGTAGAGTGTAGGGTATAGAGTGTAGGGTATGGAGTGTAGGGTATAGAGTGTAGGGTATAGAGTGTAGAGTGTAGGGATTAGAGTGTATGGTATAGAGTGTAGGGTATAGAGTGTAGAGTATAGGGTATAGAGTGTAGAGTATGGAGTGTAGAGTATAGAGTGTAGGTTATAGAGCGTAGAGTGTAGGGATTAGAGTGTAGTGCATAGAGTGTAGGGCATAGAGTGTAAAGTGTAGGGTATAGAGTGTAGGGTATAGAGTATAGAGTGTAGGGTATAGAGTGTAGGGTATAGATTGTAGAGTGTAGGGTATAGAGTGTAGAGTGTAGGGAATAGAGTGTAGGGTATAGAGTGCATGGAATAGAGTGTAGAGTGTATGGTATAGAGTGTAGGGTATAAAGTGTATGGTATAGAGTGTAGGGTACAGAGTGTAGGGTATAGAGTGTAGAGTGTAGGGATTAGACTGTAGGGTATAGAGTGTAGGGTATAGAATGTATGGAATAGAGTATAGGGTATAGAGTATAGAGTGTAGGGTATAGAGTGTAGGGTATAGAGCGTAGGGTGTAGGGTATAGAGTGTAGGGTATAGAGTGTAGGGTATAGAGTGTAGAGTGTAGGGTATAGAGTGTATGGTATAGAGTGTAGGGTATAGAGTGAAGGGTATAGAGTGTAGAGTGTAGGTATAGAGTGTATGGTATAGATTGTATGGTGTAGAGTGTATGGTATAGAGTTTAGGGTATAGAGTGTATGGTATAGAGTGTAGGGTATAGAGTGTAGAGTGTAGGGTATAGAGTGTAGGGTATAGGGTGTAGGGCATAGTGTGTAGGGTATAGATTGTAGGGTATAGAGTGTATAGTGTAGGGTATAGAGTGTAGGGTTTAGAGTGTATGGTATAGAGTGTAGGGAATAGAGTGTAGAGTGTATGGTATAGAGTGTAGGGTATAGAGTGTAGAGTGTAGGGTATAAAGTGTAGGGTATAGAGTGTAGGGTATAGAGTGTAGAGAGTAGGGTATAGAGTGTAGGGTATAAAGTGTAGGGTATAGAGTGTAGAGTGTAGGGATTAGAGTGATAGGTATAGAGTGTAGGGTATAGAGTGTAGAATGTATGGTATAGAGTGTAGGGTATAGAGTATAGAGTGTAGGGTATAGAGTGTAGGGTATAGTGTGTAAAGTGTAGAGTGTAGGGTATAGAGTGTAGAGTGTAGGGTATAGAGTGTAGGGTATAGAGTGTATGGAATAGAGTGTAGGGTATAGTGTGTAGAGTGTAGGGTATAGAGTGTAGGGTATAGAGCGTAGGGTGTAGGGTATAGAGTGTAGGGTATAGAGTGTAGGGTATAGAGTGTAGAGTGTAGGGTATAGAGTGTATGGTATAGAGTGTAGGGTGTAGAGTGTAGGGTATAGAGTGTAGAGTGTAGGGTATAGAGTGTAGAGTGTAGGGTATAGAGTGTAGAGTGTATGGGATAGAGTGTAGGGGATAGAGTGTATGGTATAGAGTGTATGGTATAGAGTGTAGGGTATAGAGTGTAGGGTATAGAGTGTAGAGTGTAGGGTATAGAGTGTAGGGTATAGAGTGTAGAGTGTAGGGTATAGAGTGTAGGGTATAGAGTGTAGAGTGTATGGTATAGTGTGTATGGTATAGAGTGTATGATATAGATTGTAGGGTATAGAGTGTAGGGTATAGAGTGTAGAGTGTAGGGTATAGAGTGTAGAGTGTAGGGTATAGAGTGTAGGGTATAGAGATTAGAGTGTAGGGTATACAGTGTAGGGTTTAGAGTGTAGAGTGTATGGTATAGAGTGTAGGGGATAGAGTGTATGGTATAGAGTGTAGAGTGTAGGGTATAGAGTGTAGGGTATAGAGTTTATGGAATAGAGTGTAGGGTATAAAGTGTAGAGTGTAGGGTATAGAGTGTAGGGTATAGAGTGTAGAGTGTAGGGTATAGAGTGTAGGGTATAGAGTGTATGTTATACAGTGTAGAGTGTAGGGTATAGAGTGTATAGTGTAGGGTATAGAGTGTCGGGTATAGAGTGTAGGGTATAGAGTGTAGAGTGTAGGGTACAGAGTGGAAGGTATGGAGTGTAGGGTATAGAGTGTAGGGTATAGAGTTTAGGGTATAGAGTGTAGGGTATAGAGTGTAGAGTGTAGGGTATAGAGTGTAGGGTATAGAGTGTAGGGTATAGAGTGTAGAGTATAGAGTGTAGGGTATAGAGTGTAGGGTATAGAGTGTAGAGTGTAGAGTGTAGGGTATAGAGTGTAGGGTATAGAGTGTAGGGTATAGAGTGTAGAGTGTAGGGTATAGAGTGTATGGTATAGAGTGTAGGGTATAGAGTGTGGGGTATAGAGTGTAGAGTGTAGGGTATAGATTGTAGGGTATAGAGTGTAGGGTATAGAGTGTAGGGTATAGAATGTAGGGTTTAGAGTGTAGGGTATAGAGTGTAGGGTATAGAGTGTAGATTGTAGGGTATAGATTGTAGGGTATGGATTGTATGGTATAGAGTGTAGGGTATAGAGTGTAGGGTATAGAATGTATGGAATAGAGTGTAGGGTATAGAGTGCATGGAATAGAGTGTAGAGTGTAGGGTATAGAGTGTAGGGTATAGAGTGTATGGTATAGAGTGTAGGGAATAGAGTGTAGGGTATAGAGTGTACTGATTACAGTGTAGGGTATAGAGTGTAGGGTATAGAATGTATGGAATAGAGTGTAGGGTATAGAGTATAGAGTGTAGGGTATAGAGTGTAGGGTATAGAGTGTAGGGTATAGAGTGTAGAGTGTAGGGTATAGAGTGTATGGTATAGAGTGTAGAGTGTAGGGTATAGAGTGTATGGAATAGAGTGTAGGGTATAAAGTGTAGAGTGTAGGGTATAGAGTGCAGGGTAAAGAGCGTAGGGTGTAGGGTATAGAGTGTAAGGTATAGAGTGTAGGGTATAGAGTGTAGAGTGTAGGGATTAGAGTGTATGGTATAGAGTGTAGGGTATAGAGTGTAGAGTATAGGGTATAGAGTGTAGAGTATGGAGTGTAGAGTATAGAGTGTAGGTTATAGAGTGTAGAGTGTAGGGATTAGAGTGTAGGGCATAGAGTGTAGGGCATAGAGTGTATAGTGTAGGGTATAGAGTGTAGGGTATAGAGTATAGAGTGTAGGGTATAGAGTGTAGGGTATAGAGTGTAGAGTGTATGGTATAGAGTGTATGGTATAGAGTGTAGGGTATAGAATGTATGGAATAGAGTGTAGGGTATAGAGTGCATGGAATAGAGTGTAGAGTGTAGGGTATAGAGTGTAGGGTACAGAGTGTATGGTATAGAGTGTAGGGAATAGAGTGTAGGGTATAGAGTGTACTGATTACAGTGTAGGGTATAGAGTGTAGGGTATAGAATGTATGGAATAGAGTGTAGGGTATAGAGTATAGAGTGTAGGGTATAGAGTGTAGGGTATAGAGTGTAGAGTGTAGGGTATAGAGTGTATGGTATAGAGTGTAGAGTGTAGAGTGTAGGGTATAGAGTGTAGAGTGTAGGGTATAGAGTGTAGAGTGTAGGGTATAGAGTGTAGAGTGTATGGGATAGAGTGTAGGGGATAGAGTGTATGGTATAGAGTGTATGGTATAGAGTGTAGGGTATAGAGTGTAGGGTATAGAGTGTAGAGTGTAAGGTATAGAGTGTAGGGTATAGAGTGTAGAGTGTAGGGTATAGAGTGTAGGGTATAGAGTGTAGAGTGTATGGTATAGTGTGTATGGTATAGAGTGTATGATATAGATTGTAGGGTATAGAGTGTAGGGTATAGAGTGTAGAGTGTAGGGTATAGAGTGTAGAGTGTAGGGTATAGAGTGTAGGGTATAGAGTTTAGAGTGTAGGGTATACAGTGTAGGGTATAGAGTGTAGAGTGTATGGTATAGAGTGTAGGGGATAGAGTGTATGGTATAGAGTGTATGGTATAGAGTGTAGGGTATAGAGTGTAGGGTATAGAGTGTAGAGTGTAGGGTATAGAGTGTAGGGTATAGAGTGTAGGGTATAGAGTGTAGGGTGTAGAGTGTAGGGTATAGAGTGTAGGGTATAGGGTGTAGGGTATGGAGTGTAGGGTGTAGAATGTAGGGTATAGAGTGTAGGGTATAGAGTGTAGGGTATAGAGTGTAGGGTATAGCGTGTAGGGTATAGAGTGTAGGGTATAGAGTGTAGGGTATAGAGTGTAGGGGATAAAGTGTAGAGTGTAGGGTATAGAGTGTAGGGTATAGAGTGTAGAGTATAGAGTGTAAAGTGTAGAGTGTAGGGTGTAGAGTGTAGAGTGTAGGGTATAGAGTGTAGAGTGTAGGGTATAGAGTGTAGGGTATAGAGTGTATGGTATAGAGTGTAGGGTATAGAGTGTAGAGTGTAGGGTATATATTGTAGGGTATAATGTGTAGAGTGTAGGGTATAGAGTGTACGGTATAGAGGGTAGGGTTTATAGTGTATGGTGTATGGTGTAGAGTGTAGGGTATAGAGTGTAGGGTATAGAGTGTAGGGTATAGAGTGAATGGTATAGAGTGTAGGGTATAGAGTGTAAGCTATAAAGTGTAGGGTGAAGAGTGTAGGGTATAGAGTGTAGGGTATAGAGTGTAGGGTATAGAGTGTAGGGTATAGAGTGTAGGGTGTAGAGTGTAGGGTATAGAGTGTAGGGTATAGAGTGTAGAGTGTAGGGTATAGAGTGTAGGGTTTAAAGAGTAGGGTATAGAGTGTAGAGTGTAGGGTATAGAGTGTAGAGTGTAGGGTATAGAGTGTAGGGTATAGAGTGTAGAGTGTAGGGTATAGAGTGTAGGGTATAGAGTGTAGAGTGTAGGGTATAAAGTGTAGAGAGTAGGGTATAGAGTGTAAGGTATAGAGTGTAGGTTATAGAGTGTAGGGTATAGAGTGTAGAGTGTAGGGTGTAGAGTATAGGGTATAGAGTGTAGGGTATAGAGTGTAGAGTGTAGGGTATAAAGTGTAGAGAGTAGGGTATAGAGTGTAGGGTATAGAGTGTAGGTTATAGAGTGTAGGGTATAGAGTGTGGAGTGTAGGGTGTAGATTGTAGGTTATAGAGTGTAGAGTGTAGGGTATAAAGTGTAGAGAGTAGGGTATAGAGTGTAGGGTATAGAGTGTAGGTTATAGAGTGTAGGGTATAGAGTGTGGAGGGTAGGGTGTAGAGTGTAGGGTATAGAGTGTAAGGTATAGAGTGTACGGTATAAAGTGTATGTTATAGAGTGTAGGGTATAGAGTGTAGAGTGTAGGGTATAGAGTGTAGGGTATAGAGTGTAGGGTATAGAGTGTATGGTATAGAGTGTAGGGTATAGAGTGTAGAGTGTAGGGTATAGAGTGTAGGGTTTAGAGTGTATGGTATAGAGTGTAGGGTATAGATTGTAGGGTGTAGAGTGTAGAGTGTAGGGTATAGAGTGTAGGGTATAGAGTGTATGGTATAGAGTGTAGAGTGTAGGGTATAGAGTGTATATTGTAGGGTAAAAAGTGTAGGGTATAGAGAGTATGGTATAGAGTGTAGGGAATAGAGTGTAGAGTGTAGGGTATAGAGTGTAGGGTATAGAGTGTGGAGTGTAGGGTATAAAGTGTAGAGAGTAGGGTAAAGAGTGTAGGGTATAGAGTGTAGGTTATAGAGTGTAGGGTATAGAGTGTAGAGTGTAGGGTGTAGAGTGTAAGGTATAGAGTGTAAGGTATGGAGTGTAGGGTATAAAGTGTAGGGTATAGAGTGTAGGGTATAGATTGTAGGGTATAGAGTGTAGATTGTAGGGTATAGAGTCTATGGTATAGAGTGTAGAGTGTAGGGTATAGAGTGTATAGTGTAGGGTAAAGAGTGTAGGGTATAGAGTGTATGGTATAGAGTGTAGGGAATAGAGTGTAGAGTGTAGGGTATAGAGTGTAGGGTATAGAGTGTAGAGTGTAGGGTATAGAGTGTAGGGATTAGAGTGTAGGGTATAGAGTGTAGGGTATAGAGTGTAGAATGTACGGTATAGAGTGTATGGTATAGAGTATAGAGTGTAGGGTATAGAGTATAGAGTGTAGGGTATAGAGTGTAGGGTATAGAGTGTAAAGTGTAGAGTGTATGGTATAGAGTGTAGAGTGTAGGGTATAGAGTGTAGGGTATAGAGTGTATGGAATAGAGTGTAGGGTATAGAGTGTTGAGTGTAGGGTATAGAGTGTAGGGTATAGAGCGTAGGGTGTAGGGTATAGAGTGTAGGGTATAGAGTGTAGGGTATAGAGTTTAGAGTGTAGGGTACAGAGTGTAGGGTGTATGGTATAGAGTGCAGGGGATAGAGTGTAGAGTGTGAGGTATAGAGTGTAGGGTATAGAGTGTATGGTATAGAGTGTATGGTATAGATTGTAATGTATAGAGTGTAGGGTATAGAGTGTAGAGTGTAGGGTATAGAGTGTAGAGTGTAGGGTATAGAGTGTAGGGTATAGAGTGTAGGGTATAGAGTGTAGGGTATAGAGTGTAGGGTATAGAGTGTAGGGTGTAGAGTTTAGGGTATAGAGTGTAGAGCGTAGGGTTTAGAGTGTATGGTATAGAGTGTAGAGTGTAGGGTATAGAGTGTATGGTATAGAGTGTAGGGTGTAGAATGTATGTTATAGAGTTTAGGGTACAGAGTGTATGGTATGGAGATTAGAGTGTAGGGCATATAGTGTATGGTATAGAGTGTATGGTATAGAGTGTAGAGTGTAGGGTATAGAGTGTATGGTATAGAGTGTAGGGTATAGAGTGTAGAGTGTAGGGTATAGAGTGTAGGGTATAGAGTGTAGGGTATAGCGTGTAGGGTATAGAGTGTAGGGTATAGATTGTAGGGTATAGAGTGTAGGGTATAAAGTGTAGAGTGTAGGGTATAGAGTGTATGGTATAGAGTGTAGAGTGTATGGTATAGAGTGTATGGTATAGAGTGTAGGGTGTAGAATGTATGTTATAGAGTGTAGGGTATAGAGTGTATGGTATGGAGATTAGAGTGTAGGGCATAGAGTGTAGGGTATAGAGTGTATGGTATAGAGTGTAGGGTATAGAGTGTAGAGTGTAGGGTATAGAGTATAGGGTATAGAGTGTAGGATATAGAGTGTATGGTATAGAGTGTAGGTTATAGAGTGTAGAGTGTAGGGTATAGAGTGTAGGGTATAGAGTGTAGGGTAAAGAGTGTAAGGTATAGATTGTAAGGTATAGAGTGTATAGCGTAGAGTATAGAGTGTAAGGTATAGAGTGTATGGTGTAGAGTGTAGGGTATAGAGTGTATAGTGTAGGGTATAGAGTGTAGGGTATAGAGTGTATAGTATAGAGTGTAGGGTATAGAGTGTAGGGTATAGAGTGTAGAGTGTGGGGTATAGAGTGTATGGTATAGAGTGTATGGTGTAGAGTGTATGGTATAGAGTGTAGGGTATAGAGTGTATGGTATAGAGTGTAGGGTATAGAGTGTAGATTGTAGGGTATAGAGTGTAGGGTGTAGAGTGTAGGGTATAGAGTGTAGGGTATAGATTGTAGGGTATAGAGTGTAGAGTGTAGGGTATAGAGTGTAGGGTATAGAGTGTATGGTATAGAGTGTAGAGTGTAGGGTATAGAGTATATAGTGTAGGGTATAGAGTGTAGGGTATAGAGTGTATGGTATAGAGTGTAGGGAATAGAGTGTAGAGTGTATGGTATAGAGTGTAGGGTATAGAGTGTAGAGTGTAGGGTATAGAGTGTAGGGTATAGAGTGTAGGGTATAGAGTGTAGGGTGTAGAGTGTAGGGTATAGAGTGTAGGGTATAGAGTGTAGGGTATAGAGTGTAGAGTGTAGGGATTAGAATGTAGGGTATAGAGTGTAGGGTATAGAGTGTAGAATGTACGGTATAGAGTGTAGGGTATAGAGTATAGAGTGTAGGGTATAGAGTGTAAAGTGTAGAGTGTAGGGTATAGAGTGTAGAGTGTAGGGTATAGAGTGTAGGGTATAGAGTGTATGGAATAGAGTGTAGGGTATAGAGTGTAGAGTGTAGGGTATAGAGTGTAGGGTATAGAGTGTAGGGTATAGAGTGTAGATTGTAGGGTATAGAGTGTATGGTATAGAGTGTAGGGTGTAGAGTGTAGGGTATAGAGTGTAGAGTGTAGGGTATAGAGTGTAGAGTGTAGGGTATAGAGTGTAGGGTATAGAGTGTAGAGTGTAGGGTATAGAAAGTAGGGTATAGAGCGTAAAGTGTATGGTATAGAGTGTAGGGGATAGAGTGTATGGTATAGAGTGTATGGTATAGAGTGTAGGGTATAGAATGTAGGGTATAGAGTGTAGGGTGTATAGTGTAGGGTATAGAGTGTAGAGTGTATGGTATAGAGTGTAGGGGATAGAGTGTATGGTATAGAGTGTATGGTATAGAGTGTATGATATAGATTGTAGGGTATAGAGTGTAGGGTATCGAGTATAGAGTGTAGGGTATAGAGTGTAGAGTGTAGGGTATAGAGTGTAGGGTATAGAGTGTAGGGTATAGAGTGTAGGGTGTTGAGTGTAGGGTATAGAGTGTAGGGTATATGGTGTAGGGTATAGAGTGTAGGGTGTAGAGTGTAGGGTATAGAGTGTAGGGTATAGAGTGTAGGGTATAGAGTGTAGGGTATAGCGTGTAGGGTATAGAGTGAAGGGTATAGAATGTAGGGTATAGAGTGTAGGGTATAAAGTGTAGAGTGTAGGGTGTAGAGTGTAGAGTGTAGAGTATAGAGTGGAGGGTATAGAGTGTAGGGTATAGAGTGTAGGGTATAAAGTGTAGAGTGTAGGGAATAGAGTGTAGGGTATAGAGCGTAGGGTATAGAGTGTAGAGTGTAGGGTATAGAGTGTAGGGTATAGAGTGTAGGGTACAGAGTGTATGGTATAGAGTGTAGGGTATAGAGTGTAGGGTATTAAGTGTAGAGTGTAGGGTATAGAGTGTAGGGTATAGAGTGTAGGGTATAGAGTGTAGGGTATAGAGTGTAGGGTATAGAGTGTAGAGTGTAGGGTATAGAGTGTAGGGTATAGAGTGTAGGGTATAGAGTGTAGGGTATAGAGTGTAGGGTATAAAGTGTAGAGTGTAGGGTACAGAGTGTAGGGTATAGAGTGTAGGGTATAGAGTGTAGAGTGTAGGGTATAGAGTGTAGGGTATAGAGTGTATGGTATAGAGTGTAGGGTATAGAGTGTAGAGTGTAGGGTATAGAGTGTAGGGTATACTGTGTAGAGTGTAGGGTATAGAGTGTAAGGTATAGAGGGTAGGGTATAGAGTGTATGGTGTAGAGTGTAGGGTATAGAGTGTAGGGTATTGAGTGTAGGGTATAGAGTGTATGGTATAGAGTTTAGGGTATAGAGTGTAGGGTATAGAGTGTAAGCTATAAAGTGTAGGGTGTAGAGTGTAGGGTATAGAGTGTAGGGTATAGAGTGTAGAGTATAGAGTGTAGGGTATAGAGTGTAGGGTATAGAGTGTAGAGTGTAGGGTATAGAGTGTAGGGTATAGAGTGTAGAGTGTAGGGTATAGAGTGTAGGGTTTAGAGAGTAGGGTATAGAGTGTAGAGTGTAGGGTATTGAGTGTAGAGTGTAGGGTATAGAGTGTAGGGTATAGAGTGTAGAGTGTAGGGTATAGAGTGTAGGGTATAGAGTGTAGGGTACAGAGTGTATGGTATAGAGTGTAGGGTATGGAGTGTAGGGTATTAAGTGTAGAGTGTAGGGTATAGAGTGTAGGGTATAGAGTGTAGGGTATAGAGTGTAGGGTATAGAGTGTAGAGTGTAGGGTATAGAGTGTAGGGTATAGAGTGTAGGGTATAGAGTGTAGGGTATAGAGTGTAGGGTATAAAGTGTAGAGTGTAGGGTATAAAGTGTAGGGTATAGAGTGTAGGGTATAGAGTGTAGAGTGTAGGGTATAGAGTGTAGGGTATAGAGTGTATGGTATAGAGTGTAGGGTATAGAGTGTAGAGTGTAGGGTATAGAGTGTAGGGTATACTGTGTAGAGTGTAGGGTATAGAGTGTAAGGTATAGAGGGTAGGGTATAGAGTGTATGGTGTAGAGTGTAGGGTATAGAGTGTAGGGTATTGAGTGTAGGGTATAGAGTGTATGGTATAGAGTTTAGGGTATAGAGTGTAGGGTATAGAGTGTAAGCTATAAAGTGTAGGGTGTAGAGTGTAGGGTATAGAGTGTAGGGTATAGAGTGTAGAGTATAGAGTGTAGGGTATAGAGTGTAGGGTATAGAGTGTAGAGTGTAGGGTATAGAGTGTAGGGTATAGAGTGTAGAGTGTAGGGTATAGAGTGTAGGGTTTAGAGAGTAGGGTATAGAGTGTAGAGTGTAGGGTATTGAGTGTAGAGTGTAGGGTATAGAGTGTAGGGTATAGAGTGTAGAGTGTAGGGTATAGAGTGTAGGGTTTAGAGAGTTGGGTATAGAGTGTAGAGTGTAGGGTATAGAGTATAGAGTGTAGGGTATAGAGTGTAGAGTGTAGAGTATAGAGTGTAGGGTATAGAGTGTAGAGTGTAGGGTATAGAGTGTAGTGTATAGATTGTAGGGTATAGAGTGTAGATTGTAGGGTATAGAGTGTAGGGTATAGAGTGTATGGTAAAGATTGTAGAGAGTAGGGTATAGAGTGTATAGTGTAGGGTATAGAGTGTAGGGTATAGAGTGTATGGTATAGAGTGTAGGGAATAGAGTGTAGGCTATAGAGTGTATGATATAGAGTGTAGGGTATAGAGTGTATGGTATAGAGTGTAGGGTATAGATTGTAGGGTATAGAGTGTAGGGTATAGAGTGTATGGTATAGAGTGTATGGTATAGATTGTAGGGTATAGAGTGTAGGGTATAGAGTGTAGAGTGTAGGGTATAGAGTGTAGGGTATAGAGTGTAGGGTATAGAGTGTAGAGTGTAGGGTATAGAGTGTAGGGTATAGAGTGTAGAGTGTATGGTATAGAGTGCAGGGGATAGAGTGTAGAGTGTGAGATATAGAGTGTAGGGTATAGAGTGTATGGTATAGCGTGTATGGTATAGATTGTAGGGTATAGAGTGTAGGGTATACAGTGTAGAGTGTAGGGTATAGAGTGTAGAGTGTAGGGTATAGAGTGTAGGGTATAGAGTGTAGGGTATAGAGTGTAGAGTGTAGGGTATAGAGTGTAGGGTATAGAGTGTATGGTATAGAGTGTATGGTATAGATTGTAGGGTATAGAGTGTAGGGTATAGAGTGTAGAGTGTAGGGTATAGAGTGTAGAGTGTAGGGTATAGAGTGTAGGGTATAGAATGTAGAGTGTAGGGTATAGAGTGTAGGGTATAGAGTGTAGAGTGTATGGTATAGAGTGCAGGGGATATAGTGTAGAGTGTGAGGTATAGAGTGTAGGGTACAGAGTGTATTGTATAGAGTGTAGGGTATAGAGTGTAGGGTACAGAGTGTAGTGTATAGAGTGTAGAGTGTAGGGTATAGAGTGTAGGTTGTAGAGTGTATGGTATAGAGTGTATGGTATAGATTGTAGGGTATAGAGTGTAGGGTATAGAGTGTAGAGTGTAGGGTATAGAGTGTAGAGTGTAGGGTATAGAGTGTAGGGTATAGAGTGTAGAGTGTAGGATATAGAGTGTAGGGTATAGAGTGTAGAGTGTGTGTTATAGAGTGCAGGGGATAGAGTGTAGAGTGTGAGGTATAGAGTGTAGGGTATAGAGTGTATGGTATAGAGTGTATGGTATAGATTGTAGGGTATAGAGTGTAGGGTATAGAGTGTAGAGTGTAGGGTATAGAGTGTAGAGTGTAGGGTATAGAGTGTAGGGTATAGAGTGTAGGGTATAGAGTGTAGGGTATAGAGTGTAGAGTGTAGGGTATAGAGTGTAGGGTATAGAGTGTAGGGTATAGAGTGTAGGGTATAGAGTGTAGGGTATAAAGTGTAGAGTGTAGGGTATAGAGTGTAGGGTATAGAGTGTAGGGTATAGAGTGTAGAGTGTAGGGTATAGAGTGTAGGGTATAGAGTGTATGGTATAGAGTGTAGGGTATAGAGTGTAGAGTGTAGGGTATAGAGTGTAGGGTATACTGTGTAGAGTGTAGGGTATAGAGTGTAAGGTATAGAGGGTAGGGTATAGAGTGTATGGTGTAGAGTGTAGGGTATAGAGTGTAGGGTATTGAGTGTAGGGTATAGAGTGTATGGTATAGAGTTTAGGGTATAGAGTGTAGGGTATAGAGTGTAAGCTATAAAGTGTAGGGTGTAGAGTGTAGGGTATAGAGTGTAGGGTATAGAGTGTAGAGTATAGAGTGTAGGGTATAGAGTGTAGGGTATAGAGTGTAGAGTGTAGGGTATAGAGTGTAGGGTATAGAGTGTAGAGTGTAGGGTATATAGTGTAGGGTTTAGAGAGTAGGGTGTAGAGTGTAGAGTGTAGGGTATTGAGTGTAGAGTGTAGGGTATAGAGTGTAGGGTATAGAGTGTAGAGTGTAGGGTATAGAGTGTAGGGTTTAGAGAGTTGGGTATAGAGTGTAGAGTGTAGGGTATAGAGTATAGAGTGTAGGGTATAGAGTGTAGAGTGTAGAGTATAGAGTGTAGGGTATAGAGTGTAGAGTGTAGGTATAGAGTGTAGTGTATAGATTGTAGGGTATAGAGTGTAGATTGTAGGGTATAGAGTGTAGGGTATAGAGTGTATGGTAAAGATTGTAGAGAGTAGGGTATAGAGTGTATAGTGTAGGGTATAGAGTGTAGGGTATAGAGTGTATGGTATAGAGTGTAGGGAATAGAGTGTAGGCTATAGAGTGTATGATATAGAGTGTAGGGTATAGAGTGTATGGTATAGAGTGTAGGGTATAGATTGTAGGGTATAGAGTGTAGGGTATAGAGTGTATGGTATAGAGTGTATGGTATAGATTGTAGGGCATAGAGTGTAGGGTATAGAGTGTAGAGTGTAGGGTATAGAGTGTAGAGTGTAGGGTATAGAGTGTAGGGTATAGAGTGTAGAGTGTAGGGTATAGAGTGTAGGGTATAGAGTGTAGAGTGTATGGTATAGAGTGCAGGGGATAGAGTGTAGAGTGTGAGATATAGAGTGTAGGGTATAGAGTGTATGGTATAGCGTGTATGGTATAGATTGTAGGGTATAGAGTGTAGGGTATACAGTGTAGAGTGTAGGGTATAGAGTGTAGAGTGTAGGGTATAGAGTGTAGGGTATAGAGTGTAGGGTATAGAGTGTAGAGTGTAGGGTATAGAGTGTAGGGTATAGAGTGTATAGTATAGAGTGTATGGTATAGATTGTAGGGTATAGAGTGTAGGGTATAGAGTGTAGAGTGTAGGGTATAGAGTGTAGAGTGTAGGGTATAGAGTGTAGGGTATAGAATGTAGAGTGTAGGGTATAGAGTGTAGGGTATAGAGTGTAGAGTGTATGGTATAGAGTGCAGGGGATATAGTGTAGAGTGTGAGGTATAGAGTGTAGGGTACAGAGTGTATGGTATAGAGTGTAGGGTATAGAGTGTAGGGTACAGAGTGTAGTGTATAGAGTGTAGAGTGTAGGGTATAGAGTGTAGGTTGTAGAGTGTATGGTATAGAGTGTATGGTATAGATTGTAGGGTATAGAGTGTAGGGTATAGAGTGTAGAGTGTAGGGTATAGAGTGTAGAGTGTAGGGTATAGAGTGTAGGGTATAGAGTGTAGAGTGTAGGATATAGAGTGTAGGGTATAGAGTGTAGAGTGTGTGTTATAGAGTGCAGGGGATAGAGTGTAGAGTGTGAGGTATAGAGTGTAGGGTATAGAGTGTATGGTATAGAGTGTATGGTATAGATTGTAGGGTATAGAGTGTAGGGTATAGAGTGTAGAGTGTAGGGTATAGAGTGTAGAGTGTAGGGTATAGAGTGTATGGTATAGAGTGTATGGTATAGATTGTAGGGTATAGAGTGTAGGGTATACAGTGTAGAGTGTAGGGTATAGAGTGTAGAGTGTAGGGTATAGAGTGTAGGGTATAGAGTGTAGGGTATAGAGTGTAGAGTGTAGGGTATAGAGTGTAGGGTATAGAGTGTATAGTATAGAGTGTATGGTATAGATTGTAGGGTATAGAGTGTAGGGTATAGAGTGTAGAGTGTAGGGTATAGAGTGTAGAGTGTAGGGTATAGAGTGTAGGGTATAGAATGTAGAGTGTAGGGTATAGAGTGTAGGGTATAGAGTGTAGAGTGTATGGTATAGAGTGCAGGGGATATAGTGTAGAGTGTGAGGTATAGAGTGTAGGGTACAGAGTGTATGGTATAGAGTGTAGGGTATAGAGTGTAGGGTACAGAGTGTAGTGTATAGAGTGTAGAGTGTAGGGTATAGAGTGTAGGTTGTAGAGTGTATGGTATAGAGTGTATGGTATAGATTGTAGGGTATAGAGTGTAGGGTATAGAGTGTAGAGTGTAGGGTATAGAGTGTAGAGTGTAGGGTATAGAGTGTAGGGTATAGAGTGTAGAGTGTAGGATATAGAGTGTAGGGTATAGAGTGTAGAGTGTGTGTTATAGAGTGCAGGGGATAGAGTGTAGAGTGTGAGGTATAGAGTGTAGGGTATAGAGTGTATGGTATAGAGTGTATGGTATAGATTGTAGGGTATAGAGTGTAGGGTATAGAGTGTAGAGTGTAGGGTATAGAGTGTAGAGTGTAGGGTATAGAGTGTATGGTATAGAGTGTATGGTATAGATTGTAGGGTATAGAGTGTAGGGTATAGAGTGTAGAGTGTAGGGTATAGAGTGTAGAGTGTAGGGTATAGAGTGTAGGGTATAGAGTGTAGAGTGTAGGGTATAGAGTGTAGAGTATAGAGTGTAGAGTGTATGGTATAGAGTGCAGGGGATAGAGTGTAGAGTGTAGGGTATAGAGTGTAGGGTATAGAGTGTAGAGTGTAGGGTATAGAGTGTAGGGTTTAGAGAGTAGGGTATAGAGTGTAGAGTGTAGGGTATAGAGTGTAGAGTGTAGGGTATAGAGTGTAGGGTATAGAGTGTAGAGTGTAGGGTATAGAGTGTAGTGTTTAGATAGTTGGGTATAGAGTGTAGAGTGTAGGGTATAGAGTATAGAGTGTAGGGTATAGAGTGTAGGGTATAGAGTGTAGAGTATAAAGTGTAGAGAGTAGGGTGTAGAGTGTAGGGTATAGAGTGTAGGTTATAGAGTGTAGGGTATAGATTGTAGATTGTAGGGTGTAGATTGTAGGTTATAGAGTGTAGAGTGTAGGGTATAAAGTGTAGAGAGTAGGGTATAGAGTGTAGGTTATAGAGTGTAGGGTATAGAGTGTAGGGTGTAGAGTGTAGGGTATAGAGTGTAAGGTATAGAGTGTACGGTATAAAGTGTATGTTATAGAGTGTAGGGTATAGAGTGTAGAGTGTAGGGTATAGAGTGTAGGGTATAGAGTGTAGGGTATAGAGTGTATGGTATAGAGTGTAGGGTATAGAGTGTAGAGTATAGGGTACAGAGTGTAGGGTTTAGAGTGTAGGGTATAGAGTGTAGGGTATAGATTGTAGGGTATAGAGTGTAGAGTGTAGGGTATAGAGTGTAGGGTATAGAGTGTAGAGTGTAGGGTATAGAGTGTATATTGTAGGGTAAAAAGTGTAGGGTATAGAGAGTATGGTATAGAGTGTAGGGAATAGAGTGTAGAGTGTAGGTAATAGAGTGTAGAGTGTAGGGTATAGAGTGTAGGGTATAGAGTGTAGAGTGTAGGGTATAAAGTGTAGAGAGTAGGGTAAAGAGTGTAGGGTATAGAGTGTAGGTTATAGAGTGTAGGGTATAGAGTGTAGAGTGTAGGGTGTAGAGTGTAGGGTATAGAGTGTAAGGTATAGAGTGTAGGGTATAAAGTGTACGGTATAGAGTGTAGGGTATAGATTGTAGGGTATAGAGTGTAGATTGTAGGGTATAGAGTCTATGGTATAGAGTGTAGAGTGTAGGGTATAGAGTGTATAGTGTAGGGTAAAGAGTGTAGGGTATAGAGTGTATGGTATAGAGTGTAGGGAATAGAGTGTAGAGTGTAGGGTATAGAGTGTATGGTATAGAGTGTAGGGTATAGAGTGTAGAGTGTAGGGTATAGAGTGTAGGGTATAGAGTGTAGGGTATAGAGTGTAGAGTGTAGGGATTAGAGTGTAGGGTATAGAGTGTAGGGTATATAGTGTAGAATGTACGGTATAGAGTGTATTGTATAGAGTATAGAGTGTAGGGTATAGAGTATAGAGTGTAGGGTATAGAGTGTAAGGTATAGAGTGTAAAGTGTAGAGTGTATGGTATAGAGTGTAGAGTGTAGGGTATAGAGTGTAGGGTATAGAGTGCATGGAATAGAGTGTAGGGTATAGAGTGTTGAGTGTAGGGTATAGAGTGTAGGGTATAGAGCGTAGGGTGTAGGGTATAGAGTGTAGGGTATAGAGTGTTGGGTATAGAGTTTAGAGTGTAGGGTACAGGGTGTATGGTATAGAGTGTAGGGTGTATGGTATAGAGTGCAGGGGATAGAGTGTAGAGTGTGAGGTATAGAGTGTAGGGTATAGAGTGTATGGTATAGAGAGTATGGTATAGATTGTAATGTATAGAGTGTAGGGTATAGAGTGTAGAGTGTAGGGTATAGAGTGTAGAGTGTAGGGTATAGAGTGTAGGGTATAGAGGGTATGATATAGAGTGTATGGTATAGAGTGTATGGTATAGAGTGTACGGTATAGAGTGTAGGGTATAGAGTGTAGAGTGTAGGGTATAGAGTGTAAGGTATAGAGTGTAGGGTATAGAGTGTAGGGTATAGAGTGTAGGGTGTAGAGTTTAGGGTATAGAGTGTAGCGTGTAGGGTATAGAGTGTATGGTATAGAGTGTAGAGTGTAGGGTATAGAGTGTATGGTATAGAGTGTAGGGTGTAGAATGTATGTTATAGAGTGTAGGGTATAGAGTGTATGGTATGGAGATTAGAGTGTAGGGCATATAGTGTATGGTATAGAGTGTATGGTATAGAGTGTAGGGTATAGAGTGTAGAGTGTAGGGTATAGAGTGTATGGTATAGAGTGTAGGGTATAGAGTGTAGGGTATAGAGTGTAGGATATAGCGTGTAGGGTATAGAGTGTAGGGTATAGATTGTAGGGTATAGAGTGTAGGGTATAAAGTGTAGAGTGTAGGGTATAGAGTGAATGGTATAGAGTGTAGAGTGTATGGTATAGAGTGTATGGTATAGAGTGTAGGGTGTAGAATGTATGTTATAGAGTGTAGGGTATAGAGTGTATGGTATGGAGATTAGAGTGTAGGGCATAGAGTGTAGGGTATAGAGTGTATGGTATAGAGTGTAGGGTATAGAGTGTAGAGTGTAGGGTATAGAGTGTAGGGTATAGAGTGTAGGATATAGAGTGTATGGTATAGAGTGTAGGTTATAGAGTGTAGAGTGTATGGTATAGAGTGTAGGGTATAGAGTGTAGAGTGTGGGGTATAGAGTGTATGGTATAGAGTGTATGGTGTAGAGTGTATGGTATAGAGTGTAGGGTATAGAGTGTATGGAATAGAGTGTAGGGTATAGAGTGTAGATTGTAGGGTATAGAGTGTAGGGTGTAGAGTGTAGGGTATAGAGTGTAGGGTATAGATTGTAGGGTATAGAGTGTAGAGTGTAGGGTATAGAGTGTAGGGTATAGAGTGTATGGTATAGAGTGTAGAGTGTAGGGTATAGAGTGTATAGTGTAGGGTATAGAGTGTAGGGTATAGAGTGTATGGTATAGAGTGTAGGGAATAGAGTGTAGAGTGTATGGTATAGAGTGTAGGGTATAGAGTGTAGAGTGTAGGGTATAGAGTGTAGGGTATAGAGTGTAGGGTATAGAGTGTAGGGTGTAGAGTGTAGGGTATAGAGTGTAGGGTATAGAGTGTAGGGTATAGAGTGTAGAGTGTAGGGATTAGAGTGCAGGGTATAGAGTGTAGGGTATAGAGTGTAGAATGCACGGTATAGAGTGTAGGGTATAGAGTATAGACTGTAGGGTATAGAGTGTAAAGTGTAGAGTGTAGGGTATAGAGTGTAGAGTGTAGGGTATAGAGTGTAGGGTATAGAGTGTATGGAATAGAGTGTAGGGTATAGAGTGTAGAGTTTAGGGTATAGAGTGTAGGGTATAGAGCGTAGGGTGTAGGGTATAGAGTGTAGGGTATAGAGTGTAGGGTATAGAGTGTAGAGTGTAGGGTATAGAGTGTATGGTATAGAGTGTAGGGTGTAGAGTGTAGGGTATAGAGTGTAGAGTGTAGGGTATAGAGTGTAGGGTGTAGAGTGTAGAGTGTAGGGTATAGAAAGTAGGGTATACAGTGTAAAGTGTATGGTATAGAGTGTAGGGGATAGAGTGTATGGTATAGAGTGTATGGTATAGAGTGTAGGGTAGAGAATGTAGGGTATAGAGTGTAGGGTATAGAGTGTATGGAATAGAGTGTAGGGTATAGAGTGTAGATTGTAGGGTATAGAGTGTAGGGTGTAGAGTGTAGGGTATAGAGTGTAGGGTATAGATTGTAGGGTATAGAGTGTAGAGTGTAGGGTATAGAGTGTAGGGTATAGAGTGTATGGTATAGAGTGTAGAGTGTAGGGTATAGAGTGTATAGTGTAGGGTATAGAGTGTAGGGTATAGAGTGTATGGTATAGAGTGTAGGGAATAGAGTGTAGAGTGTATGGTATAGAGTGTAGGGTATAGAGTGTAGAGTGTAGGGTATAGAGTGTAGGGTATAGAGTGTAGGGTATAGAGTGTAGGGTGTAGAGTGTAGGGTATAGAGTGTAGGGTATAGAGTGTAGGGTATAGAGTGTAGAGTGTAGGGATTAGAGTGCAGGGTATAGAGTGTAGGGTATAGAGTGTAGAATGCACGGTATAGAGTGTAGGGTATAGAGTATAGACTGTAGGGTATAGAGTGTAAAGTGTAGAGTGTAGGGTATAGAGTGTAGAGTGTAGGGTATAGAGTGTAGGGTATAGAGTGTATGGAATAGAGTGTAGGGTATAGAGTGTAGAGTTTAGGGTATAGAGTGTAGGGTATAGAGCGTAGGGTGTAGGGTATAGAGTGTAGGGTATAGCGTGTAGGGTATAGAGTGTAGAGTGTAGGGTATAGAGTGTATGGTATAGAGTGTAGGGTGTAGAGTGTAGGGTATAGAGTGTAGAGTGTAGGGTATAGAGTGTAGGGTGTAGAGTGTAGAGTGTAGGGTATAGAAAGTAGGGTATACAGTGTAAAGTGTATGGTATAGAGTGTAGGGGATAGAGTGTATGGTATAGAGTGTATGGTATAGAGTGTAGGGTAGAGAATGTAGGGTATAGAGTGGAGAGTGTAGGGTATATAGTGTAGGGTGTAGAGTGTAGGGTATAGAGTGTAGAGTGTATGGTATAGAGTGTAGGGGATAGAGTGTATGGTATAGAGTGTATGGTATAGAGTGTATGGTATAGATTGTAGGGTATAGAGTGTAGGATATCGAGTGTAGAGTGTAGGGTATAGAGTGTAGAGTGTAGGGTATAGAGTGTAGGGTATAGAGTGTAGGGTATAGAGTGTAGGGTATAGAGTGTAGAGTGTTGAGTGTAGGGTATAGAGTGTAGGGTATAGGGTGTAGGGTATAGAGTGTAGGGTGTAGAATGTAGGGTATAGAGTGTAGGGTATAGAGTGTAGGGTATAGCGTGTAGGGTATAGAGTGAAGGGTATAGAGTGTAGGGTATAGAGTGTAGGGTATAAAGTGTAGAGTGTAGGGTGTAGAGTGTAGGGTATAGAGTGGAGGGTATAGAGTGTAGGGTATAGAGTGTAGGGTATAAAGTGTAGAGTGTAGGGTATAGAGTGTAGGGTATAGAGTGTAGAGTGTAGGGTATAGAGTGTAGGGTATAGAGTGTAGGGTATAGAGTGTATGGTATAGAGTGTAGGGTATAGAGTGTAGGGTATAAAGTGTAGAGTGTAGGGTATAGAGTGTAGGGTATAGAGTGTAGGGTATAGAATGTAGGGTATAGAGTGTAGAGTGTAGGGTATAGAGTGTAGGGTATAGAGTGTAGGGTATAAAGTATAGAGTGTAGGGTATAGAGTGTAGGGTATAGAGTGTAGGGTATAGAGTGTAGAGTGTAGGGTATAGAGTGTAGGGTATAGAGTGTATGGTATAGAGTGTAGGGTATAGAGTGTAGAGTGTAGGGTATAGAGTGTAGGGTATACTGTGTAGAGTGTAGGGTATAGAGTGTAAGGTATAGAGGGTAGTGCATAGAGTGTATGGTGTAGAGTGTAGGGTATAGAGTGTAGGGTATAGAGTGTAGGGTATAGAGTGTAGAGTGTAGGGTATAGAGTGTATGGTATAGAGTGTAGGGTATAGAGTGTAGAGTGTAGGGTATAGAGTGTAGGGTATAGAGTGTAGGGTATAGAGTGTAGGGTATAGAGTGTAGGGTATAGAGTGTAGAGTGTAGGGTATAGAGTGTAGGGTATGGAGTGTAGGGTATAGAGTGTAGGGTATAGAGTGTAGAGTGTAGGGATTAGAGTGTATGGTATAGAGTGTAGGGTATAGAGTGTAGAGTATAGGGTATAGAGTGTAGAGTATGGAGTGTAGAGTATAGAGTGTAGGTTATAGAGTGTAGAGTGTAGGGATTAGAGTGTAGGGCATAGAGTGTAGGGCATAGAGTGTATAGTGTAGGGTATAGAGTGTAGGGTATAGAGTATAGAGTGTAGGGTATAGAGTGTAGGGTATAGAGTGTAGAGTGTAGGGATTAGACTGTAGGGTATAGAGTGTAGGGTATAGAATGTATGGAATAGAGTATAGGGTATAGAGTATAGAGTGTAGGGTATAGAGTGTAGGGTATAGAGCGTAGGGTGTAGGGTATAGAGTGTAGGGTATAGAGTGTAGGGTATAGAGTGTAGAATGTAGGGTCTAGAGTGTATGGTATAGAGTGTAGGGTATAGAGTGAAGGGTATAGAGTGTAGAGTGTAGGTATAGAGTGTATGGTATAGATTGTATGGTGTAGAGTGTATGGTATAGAGTTTAGGGTATAGAGTGTATGGTATAGAGTGTAGGGTATAGAGTGTAGAGTGTAGGGTATAGAGTGTAGGGTATAGAGTGTAGGGCATAGTGTGTAGGGTATAGATTGTAGGGTATAGAGTGTATAGTGTAGGGTATAGAGTGTAGGGTTTAGAGTGTATGGTATAGAGTGTAGGGAATAGAGTGTAGAGTGTATGGTATAGAGTGTAGGGTATAGAGTGTAGGGTATAAAGTGTAGGGTATAGAGTGTAGGGTATAGAGTGTAGAGAGTAGGGTATAGAGTGTAGGGTATAAAGTGTAGGGTATAGAGTGTAGAGTGTAGGGATTAGAAAGTAGGTTATAGAGTGTAGGGTATAGAGTGTAGAATGTACGGTATAGAGTGTAGGGTATAGAGTATAGAGTGTAGGGTATAGAGTGTAGGGTATAGTGTGCAAAGTGTAGAGTGTAGGGTATAGAGTGTAGAGTGTAGGGTATAGAGTGTAGGGTATAGAGTGTATGGAATAGAGTGTAGGGTATAGTGTGTAGAGTGTAGGGTATAGAGTGTAGGGTATAGAGCGTAGGGTGTAGGGTATAGAGTGTAGGGTATAGAGTGTAGGGTATAGAGTGTAGAGTGTAGGGTATAGAGTGTATGGTATAGAGTGTAGGGTGTAGAGTGTAGGGTATAGAGTGTAGAGTGTAGGGTATAGAGTGTAGAGTGTAGGGTATAGAGTGTAGAGTGTATGGGCTAGAGTGTAGGGGATAGAGTGTATGGTATAGAGTGTATGGTATAGAGTGTAGGGTATAGAGTGTAGGGTATAGAGTGTAGAGTGTAGGGTATAGAGTGTAGGGTATAGAGTGTAGAGTGTAGGGTATAGAGTGTAGGGTATAGAGTGTAGAGTGTATGGTATAGTGTGTATGGTATAGAGTGTATGATATAGATTGTAGGGTATAGAGTGTAGGGTATAGAGTGTAGAGTGTAGGGTATAGAGTGTAGAGTGTAGGGTATAGAGTGTAGGGTATAGAGTTTAGAGTGTAGGGTATACAGTGTAGGGTATAGAGTGTAGAGTGTATGGTATAGAGTGTAGGGGATAGAGTGTATGGTATAGAGTGTATGGTATAGAGTGTAGGGTATAGAGTGTAGGGTATAGAGTGTAGGGTATAGAGTGTAGGGTGTAGAGTGTATGTAGGGTATAGAGTGTAGGGTATAGGGTGTAGGGTATGGAGTGTAGGGTGTAGAATGTAGGGTATAGAGTGTAGGGTATAGAGTGTAGGGTATAGAGTGTAGGGTATAGCGTGTAGGGTATAGAGTGTAGGGTATAGAGTGTAGGGTATAGAGTGTAGGGGATAAAGTGTAGAGTGTAGGGTATAGAGTGTAGGGTATAGAGTGTAGAGTATAGAGTGTAAAGTGTAGAGTGTAGGGTGTAGAGTGTAGAGTGTAGGGTATAGAGTGTAGAGTGTAGGGTATAGAGTGTAGGGTATAGAGTGTATGGTATAGAGTGTAGGGTATAGAGTGTAGAGTGTAGGGTATATAGTGTAGGGAATAATGTGTAGAGTGTAGGGTATAGAGTGTACGGTATAGAGGGTAGGGTAAATAGTGTATGGTGTATGGTGTAGAGTGTAGAATATAGAGTGTAGGGTATAGAGTGTAGGGTATAGAGTGAATGGTATAGAGTGTAGGGTATAGAGTGTAAGCTATAAAGTGTAGGGTGAAGAGTGTAGGGTATAGAGTGTAGGGTATAGAGTGTAGGGTATAGAGTGTAGGGTATAGAGTGTAGGGTATAGAGTGTAGAGTGTAGGGTATAGAGTGTAGGGTATAGAGTGTAGGGTATAGAGTGTAGAGTGTAGGGTATAGAGTGTATGGTATAGAGTGTAGGGTATAGAGTGTAGAGTGTAGGGTATAGAGTGTAGGGTATAGAGTGTAGGGTATAGAGTGTAGGGTATAGAGTGTAGGGTATAGAGTGTAGAGTGTAGGGTATAAAGTGTAGGGTATGGAGTGTAGGGTATAGAGTGTAGGGTATAGAGTGTAGAGTGTAGGGATTAGAGTGTATGGTATAGAGTGTAGGGTATAGAGTGTAGAGTATAGGGTATAGAGTGTAGAGTATGGAGTGTAGAGTATAGAGTGTAGGTTATAGAGTGTAGAGTGTAGGGATTAGAGTGTAGGGCATAGAGTGTAGGGCATAGAGTGTATAGTGTAGGGTATAGAGTGTAGGGTATAGAGTATAGAGTGTAGGGTATAGAGTGTAGGGTATAGAGTGTAGAGTGTAGGGATTAGACTGTAGGGTATAGAGTGTAGGGTATAGAATGTATGGAATAGAGTATAGGGTATAGAGTATAGAGTGTAGGGTATAGAGTGTAGGGTATAGAGTGTAGGGTGTAGGGTATAGAGTGTAGGGTATAGAGTGTAGGGTATAGAGTGTAGAATGTAGGGTCTAGAGTGTATGGTATAGAGTGTAGGGTATAGAGTGAAGGGTATAGAGTGTAGAGTGTAGGTATAGAGTGTATGGTATAGATTGTATGGTGTAGAGTGTATGGTATAGAGTTTAGGGTATAGAGTGTATGGTATAGAGTGTAGGGTATAGAGTGTAGAGTGTAGGGTATAGAGTGTAGGGTATAGAGTGTAGGGCATAGTGTGTAGGGTATAGATTGTAGGGTATAGAGTGTATAGTGTAGGGTATAGAGTGTAGGGTTTAGAGGGTATGGTATAGAGTGTAGGGAATAGAGTGTAGAGTGTATGGTATAGAGTGTAGGGTATAGAGTGTAGAGTGTAGGGTATAAAGTGTAGGGTATAGAGTGTAGGGTATAGAGTGTAGAGAGTAGGGTATAGAGTGTAGGGTATAAAGTGTAGGGTATAGAGTGTAGAGTGTAGGGATTAGAAAGTAGGTTATAGAGTGTAGGGTATAGAGTGTAGAATGTACGGTATAGAGTGTAGGGTATAGAGTATAGAGTGTAGGGTATAGAGTGTAGGGTATAGTGTGTAAAGTGTAGAGTGTAGGGTATAGAGTGTAGAGTGTAGGGTATAGAGTGTAGGGTATAGAGTGTATGGAATAGAGTGTAGGGTATAGTGTGTAGAGTGTAGGGTATAGAGTGTAGGGTATAGAGCGTAGGGTGTAGGGTATAGAGTGTAGGGTATAGAGTGTAGGGTATAGAGTGTAGAGTGTAGGGTATAGAGTGTATGGTATAGAGTGTAGGGTGTAGAGTGTAGGGTATAGAGTGTAGAGTGTAGGGTATAGAGTGTAGAGTGTAGGGTATAGAGTGTAGAGTGTATGGGCTAGAGTGTAGGGGATAGAGTGTATGGTATAGAGTGTATGGTATAGAGTGTAGGGTATAGAGTGTAGGGTATAGAGTGTAGAGTGTAGGGTATAGAGTGTAGGGTATAGAGTGTAGAGTGTAGGGTATAGAGTGTAGGGTATAGAGTGTAGAGTGTATGGTATAGTGTGTATGGTATAGAGTGTATGATATAGATTGTAGGGTATAGAGTGTAGGGTATAGAGTGTAGAGTGTAGGGTATAGAGTGTAGAGTGTAGGGTATAGAGTGTAGGGTATAGAGTTTAGAGTGTAGGGTATACAGTGTAGGGTATAGAGTGTAGAGTGTATGGTATAGAGTGTAGGGGATAGAGTGTATGGTATAGAGTGTATGGTATAGAGTGTAGGGTATAGAGTGTAGGGTATAGAGTGTAGGGTATAGAGTGTAGGGTGTAGAGTGTATGTAGGGTATAGAGTGTAGGGTATAGGGTGTAGGGTATGGAGTGTAGGGTGTAGAGTGTAGGGTATAGAGTGTAGGGTATAGAGTGTAGGGTATAGCGTGTAGGGTATAGAGTGTAGGGTATAGAGTGTAGGGTATAGAGTGTAGGGGATAAAGTGTAGAGTGTAGGGTATAGAGTGTAGGGTATAGAGTGTAGAGTATAGAGTGTAAAGTGTAGAGTGTAGGGTGTAGAGTGTAGAGTGTAGGGTATAGAGTGTAGAGTGTAGGGTATAGAGTGTAGGGTACAGAGTGTATGGTATAGAGTGTAGGGTATAGAGTGTAGAGTGTAGGGTATATAGTGTAGGGTATAATGTGTAGAGTGTAGGGTATAGAGTGTACGGTATAGAGGGTAGGGTATATAGTGTATGGTGTAGAGTGTAGGGTATAGAGTGTAGGGTATAGAGTGTAGGGTATAGAGTGAATGGTATAGAGTGTAGGGTATAGAGTGTAAGCTATAAAGTGTAGGGTGAAGAGTGTAGGGTATAGAGTGTAGGGTATAGAGTGTAGGGTATAGAGTGTAGGGTATAGAGTGTAGAGTGTAGGGTATAGAGTGTAGGGTATAGAGTGTAGAGTGTAGGGTATAGAGTGTAGGGTTTAAAGAGTAGGGTATAGAGTGTAGAGTGTAGGGTATAGAGTGTAGAGTGTAGGGTATAGAGTGTAGGGTATAGAGTGTAGAGTGTAGGGTATAGAGTGTAGGGTATAGAGTGTAGAGTGTAGGGTATAAAATGTAGAGAGTAGGGTATAGAGTGTAAGATATAGAGTGTAGGTTATAGAGTGTAGGGTATAGAGTGTAGAGTGTAGGGTGTAGAGTATAGGGTATAGAGTGTAGGGTATAGAGTGTAGAGTGTAGGGTATAAAGTGTAGAGAGTAGGGTATAGAGTGTAGGGTATAGAGTGTAGGTTATAGAGTGTAGGGTATAGAGTGTGGAGTGTAGGGTGTAGATTGTAGGTTATAGAGTGTAGAGTGTAGGGTATAAAGTGTAGAGAGTAGGGTATAGAGTGTAGGGTATAGAGTGTAGGTTATAGAGTGTAGGGTATAGAGTGTGGAGGGTAGGGTGTAGAGTGTAGGGTATAGAGTGTAAGGTATAGAGTGTACGGTATAAAGTGTATGTTATAGAGTGTAGGGTATAGAGTGTAGAGTGTAGGGTATAGAGTGTAGGGTATAGAGTGTAGGGTATAGAGTGTAGAGTGTAGGGTATAGAGTGTAGGGTTTAGAGTGTATGGTATAGAGTGTAGGGTATAGATTGTAGGGTGTAGAGTGTAGAGTGTAGGGTATAGAGTGTAGGGTATAGAGTGTATGGTATAGAGTGTAAAGTGTAGAGTGTATGGTATAGAGTGTAGAGTGTAGGGTATAGAGTGTAGGGTATAGAGTGTATGGAATAGAGTGTAGGGTATAGAGTGTTGAGTGTAGGGTATAGAGTGTAGGGTATAGAGCGTAGGGTGTAGGGTATAGAGTGTAGGGTATAGAGTGTAGGGTATAGAGTTTAGAGTGTAGGGTACAGGGTGTATGGTATAGAGTGTAGGGTGTATGGTATAGAGTGCAGGGGATAGAGTGTAGAGTGTGAGGTATAGAGTGTAGGGTATAGAGTGTATGGTATAGAGAGTATGGTATAGATTGTAATGTATAGAGTGTAGGGTATAGAGTGTAGAGTGTAGGGTATAGAGTGTAGAGTGTAGGGTATAGAGTGTAGGGTATAGAGGGTATGATATAGAGTGTATGGTATAGAGTGTATGGTATAGAGTGTACGGTATAGAGTGTAGGGTATAGAGTGTAGAGTGTAGGGTATAGAGTGTAGGGTATAGAGTGTAGGGTATAGAGTGTAGGGTATAGAGTGTAGGGTGTAGAGTTTAGGGTATAGAGTGTAGCGTGTAGGGTATAGAGTGTATGGTATAGAGTGTAGAGTGTAGGGTATAGAGTGTATGGTATAGAGTGTAGGGTGTAGAATGTATGTTATAGAGTGTAGGGTATAGAGTGTATGGTATGGAGATTAGAGTGTAGGGCATATAGTGTATGGTATAGAGTGTATGGTATAGAGTGTAGGGTATAGAGTGTAGAGTGTAGGGTATAGAGTGTATGGTATAGAGTGTAGGGTATAGAGTGTAGAGTGTAGGGTATAGAGTGTAGGGTATAGAGTGTAGGATATAGCGTGTAGGGTATAGAGTGTAGGGTATAGATTGTAGGGTATAGAGTGTAGGGTATAAAGTGTAGAGTGTAGGGTATAGAGTGAATGGTATAGAGTGTAGAGTGTATGGTATAGAGTGTATGGTATAGAGTGTAGGGTGTAGAATGTATGTTATAGAGTGTAGGGTATAGAGTGTATGGTATGGAGATTAGAGTGTAGGGCATAGAGTGTAGGGTATAGAGTGTATGGTATAGAGTGTAGGGTATAGAGTGTAGAGTGTAGGGTATAGAGTGTAGGGTATAGAGTGTAGGATATAGAGTGTATGGTATAGAGTGTAGGTTATAGAGTGTAGAGTGTAGGGTATAGAGTGTAGGGTATAGCGTGTATTGTAAAGAGTGTAAGGTATAGATTGTAAGGTATAGAGTGTATAGCGTAGAGTATAGAGTGTAGGGTATAGAGTGTATGGTGTAGAGTGTAGGGTATAGAGTGTATAGTGTAGGGTATAGAGTGTAGGGTATAGAGTGTAGAGTGTGGGGTATAGAGTGTATGGTATAGAGTGTATGGTGTAGAGTGTATGGTATAGAGTGTAGGGTATAGAGTGTATGGAATAGAGTGTAGGGTATAGAGTGTAGATTGTAGGGTATAGAGTGTAGGGTGTAGAGTGTAGGGTATAGAGTGTAGGGTATATATTGTAGGGTATAGAGTGTAGAATGTAGGGTAT
The DNA here is from genome assembly GCF_032444005.1 of Ranitomeya imitator. Taxonomy (NCBI): domain Eukaryota; kingdom Metazoa; phylum Chordata; class Amphibia; order Anura; family Dendrobatidae; genus Ranitomeya; species Ranitomeya imitator. The sequence goes on along the minus strand of NW_027193775.1, from coordinate 63,026 downwards.
AGAGTGTAGGGTATAGAGTGTATGGTATAGAGTGTAGAGTGTAGGGTATAGAGTGTATAGTGTAGGGTATAGAGTGTAGGGTATAGAGTGTATGGTATAGAGTGTAGGGAATAGAGTGTAGAGTGTATGGTATAGAGTGTAGGGTATAGAGTGTAGAGTGTAGGGTATAGAGTGTAGGGTATAGAGTGTTGGGTATAGAGTGTAGGGTGTAGAGTGTAGGGTATAGAGTGTAGGGTATAGAGTGTAGGGTATAGAGTGTAGAGTGTAGGGATTAGAGTGCAGGGTATAGAGTGTAGGGTATAGAGTGTAGAATGCACGGTATAGAGTGTAGGGTATAGAGTATAGAGTGTAGGGTATAGAGTGTAAAGTGTAGAGTGTAGGGTATAGAGTGTAGAGTGTAGGGTATAGAGTGTAGGGTATAGAGTGTATGGAATAGAGTGTAGGGTATAGAGTGTAGAGTTTAGGGTATAGAGTGTAGGGTATAGAGCGTAGGGTGTAGGGTATAGAGTGTAGGGTATAGAGTGTAGGGTATAGAGTGTAGAGTGTAGGGTATAGAGTGTATGGTATAGAGTGTACGGGTGTAGAGTGTAGGGTATAGAGTGTAGAGTGTAGGGTATAGAGTGTAGGGTGTAGAGTGTAGAGTGTAGGGTATAGAAAGTAGGGTATAGAGTGTAAAGTGTATGGTATAGAGTGTAGGGGATAGAGTGTATGGTATAGAGTGTATGGTATAGAGTGTATGGTATAGATTGTAGGGTATAGAGTGTAGGATATCGAGTGTAGAGTGTAGGGTATAGAGTGTAGAGTGTAGGGTATAGAGTGTAGGGTATAGAGTGTAGGGTATAGAGTGTAGGGTATAGAGTGTAGAGTGTTGAGTGTAGGGTATAGAGTGTAGGGTATAGGGTGTAGGGTATAGAGTGTAGGGTGTAGAGTGTAGGGTATAGAGTGTAGGGTATAGAGTGTAGGGTATAGAGTGTAGGGTATAGCGTGTAGGGTATATAGTGAAGGGTATAGAGTGTAGGGTATAGAGTGTAGGGTATAAAGTGTAGAGTGTAGGGTGTAGAGTGTAGGGTATAGAGTGGAGGGTATAGAGTGTAGGGTATAGAGTGTAGGGTATAAAGTGTAGAGTGTAGGGTATAGAGTGTAGGGTATAGAGTGTAGAGTGTAGGGTATAGAGTGTAGGGTATAGAGTGTAGGGTATAGAGTGTATGGTATAGAGTGTAGGGTATAGAGTGTAGGGTATAAAGTGTAGAGTGTAGGGTATAGAGTGTAGGGTATAGAGTGTAGGGTATAGAATGTAGGGTATAGAGTGTAGAGTGTAGGGTATAGAGTGTAGGGTATAGAGTGTAGGGTATAAAGTGTAGAGTGTAGGGTATAGAGTGTAGGGTATAGAGTGTAGGGTATAGAGTGTAGAGTGTAGGGTATAGAGTGTAGGGTATAGAGTGTATGGTATAGAGTGTAGGGTATAGAGTGTAGAGTGTAGGGTATAGAGTGTAGGGTATACTGTGTAGAGTGTAGGGTATAGAGTGTAAGGTATAGAGGGTAGTGCATAGAGTGTATGGTGTAGAGTGTAGGGTATAGAGTGTAGGGTATAGAGTGTAGGGTATAGAGTGTAGAGTGTAGGGTATAGAGTGTATGGTTTAGAGTGTAGGGTATAGAGTGTAGAGTGTAGGGTATAGAGTGTAGGGTATAGAGTGTAGGGTATAGAGTGTAGGGTATAGAGTGTAGGGTATAGAGTGTAGAGTGTAGGGTATAGAGTGTAGGGTATGGAGTGTAGGGTATAGAGTGTAGGGTATAGAGTGTAGAGTGTAGGGATTAGAGTGTATGGTATAGAGTGTAGGGTATAGAGTGTAGAGTATAGGGTATAGAGTGTAGAGTATGGAGTGTAGAGTATAGAGTGTAGGTTATAGAGTGTAGAGTGTAGGGATTAGAGTGTAGGGCATAGAGTGTAGGGCATAGAGTGTATAGTGTAGGGTATAGAGTGTAGGGTATAGAGTATAGAGTGTAGGGTATAGAGTGTAGGGTATAGAGTGTAGAGTGTAGGGATTAGACTGTAGGGTATAGAGTGTAGGGTATAGAATGTATGGAATAGAGTATAGGGTATAGAGTATAGAGTGTAGGGTATAGAGTGTAGGGTATAGAGCGTAGGGTGTAGGGTATAGAGTGTAGGGTATAGAGTGTAGGGTATAGAGTGTAGAATGTAGGGTCTAGAGTGTATGGTATAGAGTGTAGGGTATAGAGTGAAGGGTATAGAGTGTAGAGTGTAGGTATAGAGTGTATGGTATAGATTGTATGGTGTAGAGTGTATGGTATAGAGTTTAGGGTATAGAGTGTATGGTATAGAGTGTAGGGTATATAGTGTAGAGTGTAGGGTATAGAGTGTAGGGTATAGAGTGTAGGGCATAGTGTGTAGGGTATAGATTGTAGGGTATAGAGTGTATAGTGTAGGGTATAGAGTGTAGGGTTTAGAGTGTATGGTATAGAGTGTAGGGAATAGAGTGTAGAGTGTATGGTATAGAGTGTAGGGTATAGAGTGTAGAGTGTAGGGTATAAAGTGTAGGGTATAGAGTGTAGGGTATAGAGTGTGAAGAGTAGGGTATAGAGTGTAGGGTATAAAGTGTAGGGTATAGAGTGTAGAGTGTAGGGATTAGAAAGTAGGTTATAGAGTGTAGGGTATAGAGTGTAGAATGTACGGTATAGAGTGTAGGGTATAGAGTATAGAGTGTAGGGTATAGAGTGTAGGGTATAGTGTGTAAAGTGTAGAGTGTAGGGTATAGAGTGTAGAGTGTAGGGTATAGAGTGTAGGGTATAGAGTGTATGGAATAGAGTGTAGGGTATAGTGTGTAGAGTGTAGGGTATAGAGTGTAGGGTATAGAGCGTAGGGTGTAGGGTATAGAGTGTAGGGTATAGAGTGTAGGGTATAGAGTGTAGAGTGTAGGGTATAGAGTGTATGGTATAGAGTGTAGGGTGTAGAGTGTAGGGTATAGAGTGTAGAGTGTAGGGTATAGAGTGTAGCGTGTAGGGTATAGAGTGTAGAGTGTATGGGCTAGAGTGTAGGGGATAGAGTGTATGGTATAGAGTGTATGGTATAGAGTGTAGGGTATAGAGTGTAGGGTATAGAGTGTAGAGTGTAGGGTATAGAGTGTAGGGTATAGAGTGTAGAGTGTAGGGTATAGAGTGTAGGGTATAGAGTGTAGAGTGTATGGTATAGTGTGTATGGTATAGAGTGTATGATATAGATTGTAGGGTATAGAGTGTAGGGTATAGAGTGTAGAGTGTAGGGTATAGAGTGTAGAGTGTAGGGTATAGAGTGTAGGGTATAGAGTTTAGAGTGTAGGGTATACAGTGTAGGGTATAGAGTGTAGAGTGTATGGTATAGAGTGTAGGGGATAGAGTGTATGGTATAGAGTGTATGGTATAGAGTGTAGGGTATAGAGTGTAGGGTATAGAGTGTAGAGTGTAGGGTATAGAGTGTAGGGTATAGAGTGTAGGGTATAGAGTGTAGGGTGTAGAGTGTATGTAGGGTATAGAGTGTAGGGTATAGGGTGTAGGGTATGGAGTGTAGGGTGTAGAATGTAGGGTATAGAGTGTAGGGTATAGAGTGTAGGGTATAGAGTGTAGGGTATAGCGTGTAGGGTATAGAGTGTAGGGTATAGAGTGTAGGGTATAGAGTGTAGGGGATAAAGTGTAGAGTGTAGGGTATAGAGTGTAGGGTATAGAGTGTAGAGTATAGAGTGTAAAGTGTAGAGTGTAGGGTGTAGAGTGTAGAGTGTAGGGTATAGAGTGTAGAGTGTAGGGTATAGAGTGTAGGGTATAGAGTGTATGGTATAGAGTGTAGGGTATAGAGTGTAGAGTGTAGGGTATATAATGTAGGGTATAATGTGTAGAGTGTAGGGTATAGAGTGTACGGTATAGAGGGTAGGGTATATAGTGTATGGTGTATGGTGTAGAGTGTAGGGTATAGAGTGTAGGGTATAGAGTGTAGGGTATAGAGTGAATGGTATAGAGTGTAGGGTATAGAGTGTAAGCTATAAAGTGTAGGGTGAAGAGTGTAGGGTATAGAGTGTAGGGTATAGAGTGTAGGGTATAGAGTGTAGGGTATAGAGTGTAGGGTATAGAGTGTAGAGTGTAGGGTATAGAGTGTAGGGTATAGAGTGTAGAGTGTAGGGTATAGAGTGTAGGGTTTAAAGAGTAGGGTATAGAGTGTAGAGTGTAGGGTATAGAGTGTAGAGTGTAGGGTATAGAGTGTAGGGTATAGAGTGTAGAGTGTAGGGTATAGAGTGTAGGGTATAGAGTGTAGAGTGTAGGGTATAAAGTGTAGAGAGTAGGGTATAGAGTGTAAGATATAGAGTGTAGGTTATAGAGTGTAGGGTATAGAGTGTAGAGTGTAGGGTGTAGAGTATAGGGTATAGAGTGTAGGGTATAGAGTGTAGAGTGTAGGGTATAAAGTGTAGAGAGTAGGGTATAGAGTGTAGGGTATAGAGTGTAGGTTATAGAGTGTAGGGTATAGAGTGTGGAGTTTAGGGTGTAGATTGTAGGTTATAGAGTGTAGAGTGTAGGGTATAAAGTGTAGAGAGTAGGGTATAGAGTGTAGGGTATAGAGTGTAGGTTATAGAGTGTAGGGTATAGAGTGTGGAGGTAGGGTGTAGAGTGTAGGGTATAGAGTGTAAGGTATAGAGTGTACGGTATAAAGTGTATGTTATAGAGTGTAGGGTATAGAGTGTAGAGTGTAGGGTATAGAGTGTAGGGTATAGAGTGTAGGGTATAGAGTGTAGAGTGTAGGGTATAGAGTGTAGGGTTTAGAGTGTATGGTATAGAGTGTAGGGTATAGATTGTAGGGTGTAGAGTGTAGAGTGTAGGGTATAGAGTGTAGGGTATAGAGTGTATGGTATAGAGTGTAGAGTGTAGGGTATAGAGTGTATATTGTAGGGTAAAAAGTGTAGGGTATAGAGAGTATGGTATAGAGTGTAGGGAATAGAGTGTAGAGTGTAGGGTATAGAGTGTAGGGTATAGAGTGTGGAGTGTAGGGTATAAAGTGTAGAGAGTAGGGTAAAGAGTGTAGGGTATAGAGTGTAGGTTATAGAGTGTAGGGTATAGAGTGTAGAGTGTAGGGTGTAGAGTGTAAGGTATAGAGTGTAAGGTATGGAGTGTAGGGTATAAAGTGTAGGGTATAGAGTGTAGGGTATAGATTGTAGGGTATAGAGTGTAGATTGTAGGGTATAGAGTCTATGGTATAGAGTGTAGAGTGTAGGGTATAGAGTGTATAGTGTAGGGTAAAGAGTGTAGGGTATAGAGTGTATGGTATAGAGTGTAGGGAATAGAGTGTAGAGTGTAGGGTATAGAGTGTAGGGTATAGAGTGTAGAGTGTAGGGTATAGAGTGTAGGGATTAGAGTATAGAGTGTAGGGTATAGAGTATAGAGTGTAGGGTATAGAGTGTAGGGTATAGAGTGTAAAGTGTAGAGTGTATGGTATAGAGTGTAGAGTGTAGGGTATAGAGTGTAGGGTATAGAGTGTATGGAATAGAGTGTAGGGTATAGAGTGTTGAGTGTAGGGTATAGAGTGTAGGGTATAGAGCGTAGGGTGTAGGGTATAGAGTGTAGGGTATATAGTGTAGGGTATAGAGTTTAGAGTGTAGGGTACAGAGTGTAGGGTGTATGGTATAGAGTGCAGGGGATAGAGTGTAGAGTGTGAGGTATAGAGTGTAGGGTATAGAGTGTATGGTATAGAGTGTATGGTATAGATTGTAATGTATAGAGTGTAGGGTATAGAGTGTAGAGTGTAGGGTATAGAGTGTAGAGTGTAGGGTATAGAGTGTAGGGTATAGAGGGTATGATATAGAGTGTATGGTATAGAGTGTATGGTATAGAGTGTACGGTATAGAGTGTAGGGTATAGAGTGTAGAGTGTAGGGTATAGAGTGTAGGGTATAGAGTGTAGGGTATAGAGTGTAGGGTATAGAGTGTAGGGTGTAGAGTTTAGGGTATAGAGTGTAGCGCGTAGGGTATAGAGTGTATGGTATAGAGTGTAGAGTGTAGGGTATAGAGTGTATGGTATAGAGTGTAGGGTGTAGAATGTATGTTATAGAGTTTAGGGTACAGAGTGTATGGTATGGAGATTAGAGTGTAGGGCATATAGTGTATGGTATAGAGTGTATGGTATAGAGTGTAGGGTATAGAGTGTAGAGTGTAGGGTATAGAGTGTATGGTATAGAGTGTAGGGTATAGAGTGTAGAGTGTAGGGTATAGAGTGTAGGGTATAGAGTGTAGGGTATAGATTGTAGGGTATAGAGTGTAGGGTATAAAGTGTAGAGTGTAGGGTATAGAGTGTATGGTATAGAGTGTAGAGTGTATGGTATAGAGTGTATGGTATAGAGTGTAGGGTGTAGAATGTATGTTATAGAGTGTAGGGTATAGAGTGTATGGTATGGAGATTAGAGTGTAGGGCATAGAATGTAGGGTATAGAGTGTATGGTATAGAGTGTAGGGTATAGAGTGTAGAGTGTAGGGTATAGAGTGTAGGGTATAGAGTGTAGGATATAGAGTGTATGGTATAGAGTGTAGGTTATAGAGTGTAGAGTGTAGGGTATAGAGTGTAGGGTATAGAGTGTAGGGTAAAGAGTGTAAGGTATAGATTGTAAGGTATAGAGTGTATAGCGTAGAGTATAGAGTGTAGGGTATAGAGTGTATGGTGTAGAGTGTAGGGTATAGAGTGTATAGTGTAGGGTATAGAGTGTAGGGTATAGAGTGTATAGTATAGAGTGTAGTGTATAGAGTGTAGGGTATAGAGTGTAGAGTGTGGGGTATAGAGTGTATGGTATAGAGTATATGGTGTAGAGTGTATGGTATAGAGTGTAGGGTATAGAGTGTATTTTATAGAGTGTAGGGTATAGAGTGTAGATTGTAGGGTATAGAGTGTAGGGTGTAGAGTGTAGGGTATAGAGTGTAGGGTATAGATTGTAGGGTATAGAGTGTAGAGTGTAGGGTATAGAGTGTAGGGTATAGAGTGTATGGTATAGAGTGTAGAGTGTAGGGTATAGAGTATATAGTGTAGGGTATAGAGTGTAGGGTATAGAGTGTATGGTATAGAGTGTAGGGAATAGAGTGTAGCGTGTATGGTATAGAGTGTAGGGTATAGAGTGTAGAGTGTAGGGTATAGAGTGTAGGGTATAGAGTGTAGGGTATAGAGTGTAGGGTGTAGAGTGTAGGGTATAGAGTGTAGGGTATAGAGTGTAGGGTATAGAGTGTAGAGTGTAGGGATTAGAATGTAGGGTATAGAGTGTAGGGTATAGAGTGTAGAATGTACGGTATAGAGTGTAGGGTATAGAGTATAGAGTGTAGGGTATAGAGTGTAAAGTGTAGAGTGTAGGGTATAGAGTGTAGAGTGTAGGGTATAGAGTGTAGGGTATAGAGTGTATGGAATAGAGTGTAGGGCATAGAGTGTAGAGTGTAGGGTATAGAGTGTAGGGTATAGAGTGTAGGGTATAGAGTGTAGATTGTAGGGTATAGAGTGTATGGTATAGAGTGTAGGGTGTAGAGTGTAGGGTATAGAGTGTAGAGTGTAGGGTATAGAGTGTAGAGTGTAGGGTATAGAGTGTAGAGTGTAGGGTATAGAGTGTAGGGTATAGAGCGTAAAGTGTATGGTATAGAGTGTAGGGGATAGAGTGTATGGTATAGAGTGTATGGTATAGAGTGTAGGGTAGAGAATGTAGGGTATAGAGTGTAGGGTGTATAGTGTAGGGTATAGAGTGTAGAGTGTATGGTATAGAGTGTAGGGGATAGAGTGTATGGTATAGAGTGTATGGTATAGAGTGTATGATATAGATTGTAGGGTATAGAGTGTAGGGTATCGAGTGTAGAGTGTAGGGTATAGAGTGTAGAGTGTAGGGTATAGAGTGTAGGGTATAGAGTGTAGGGTATAGAGTGTAGGGTGTTGAGTTTAGGGTATAGAGTGTAGGGTATAGGGTGCAGGGTATAGAGTGTAGGGTGTACAGTGTAGGGTATAGAGTGTAGGGTATAGAGTGTAGGGTATAGAGTGTAGGGTATAGCGTGTAGGGTATAGAGTGAAGGGTATAGAGTGTAGGGTATAGAGTGTAGGGTATAAAGTGTAGAGTGTAGGGTGTAGAGTGTAGAGTATAGAGTGGAGGGTATAGAGTGTAGGGTATAGAGTGTAGGGTATAAAGTGTAGAGTGTAGGGTATAGAGTGTAGGGTATAGAGTGTAGGGTATAGAGTGTAGAGTGTAGGGTATAGAGTGTAGGGTATAGAGTGTAGGGTACAGAGTGTATGGTATAGAGTGTAGGGTATAGAGTGTAGGGTATTAAGTGTAGAGTGTAGGGTATAGAGTGTAGGGTATAGAGTGTAGGGTATAGAGTGTAGGGTATAGAGTGTAGGGAATAGAGTGTAGAGTGTAGGGTATAGAGTGTAGGGTATAGAGTGTAGGGTATAGAGTGTAGGGTATAGAGTGTAGGGTATAAAGTGTAGAGTGTAGGGTATAGAGTGTAGGGTATAGAGTGTAGGGTATAGAGTGTAGAGTGTAGGGTATAGAGTGTAGGGTATAGAGTGTATGGTATAGAGTGTAGGGTATAGAGTGTAGAGTGTAGGGTATAGAGTGTAGGGTATACTGTGTAGAGTGTAGGGTATAGAGTGTAAGGTATAGAGGGTAGGGTATAGAGTGTATGGTGTAGAGTGTAGGGTATAGAGTGTAGGGTATTGAGTGTAGGGTATAGAGTGTATGGTATAGAGTTTAGGGTATAGAGTGTAGGGTATAGAGTGTAAGCTATAAAGTGTAGGGTGTAGAGTGTCGGGTATAGAGTGTAGGGTATAGAGTGTAGAGTATAGAGTGTAGGGTATAGAGTGTAGGGTATAGAGTGTAGAGTGTAGGGTATAGAGTGTAGGGTATAGAGTGTAGAGTGTAGGGTATAGAGTGTAGGGTTTAGAGAGTAGGGTATAGAGTGTAGAGTGTAGGGTATTGAGTGTAGAGTGTAGGGTATAGAGTGTAGGGTATAGAGTGTAGAGTGTAGGGTATAGAGTGTAGGGTTTAGAGAGTTGGGTATAGAGTGTAGAGTGTAGGGTATAGAGTATAGAGTGTAGGGTATAGAGTGTAGAGTGTAGGGTATAGAGTGTAGGGTATAGAGTGTAGAGTGTAGGGTATAGAGTGTAGTGTATAGATTGTAGGGTATAGAGTGTAGATTGTAGGGTATAGAGTGTAGGGTATAGAGTGTATGGTATAGAGTGTAGGGAATAGAGTGTAGGCTATAGAGTGTATGATATAGAGTGTAGGGTATAGAGTGTATGGTATAGAGTGTAGGGTATAGATTGTAGGGTATAGAGTGTAGGGTATAGAGTGTATGGTATAGAGTGTATGGTATAGATTGTAGGGTATAGAGTGTAGGGTATAGAGTGTAGAGTGTAGGGTATAGAGTGTAGAGTGTAGGGTATAGAGTGTAGGGTATAGAGTGTAGAGTGTAGGGTATAGAGTGTAGGGTATAGAGTGTAGAGTGTATGGTATAGAGTGCAGGGGATAGAGTGTAGAGTGTGAGATATAGAGTGTAGGGTATAGAGTGTATGGTATAGCGTGTATGGTATAGATTGTAGGGTATAGAGTGTAGGGTATACAGTGTAGAGTGTAGGGTATAGAGTGTAGAGTGTAGGGTATAGAGTGTAGGGTATAGAGTGTAGGGTATAGAGTGTAGAGTGTAGGGTATAGAGTGTAGGGTATAGAGTGTATGGTATAGAGTGTATGGTATAGATTGTAGGGTATAGAGTGTAGGGTATAGAGTGTAGAGTGTAGGGTATAGAGTGTAGAGTGTAGGGTATAGAGTGTAGGGTATAGAATGTAGAGTGTAGGGTATAGAGTGTAGGGTATAGAGTGTAGAGTGTATGGTATAGAGTGCAGGGGATATAGTGTAGAGTGTGAGGTATAGAGTGTAGGGTACAGAGTGTATGGTATAGAGTGTAGGGTATAGAGTGTAGGGTACAGAGTGTAGTGTATAGAGTGTAGAGTGTAGGGTATAGAGTGTAGGTTGTAGAGTGTATGGTATAGAGTGTATGGTATAGATTGTAGGGTATAGAGTGTAGGGTATAGAGTGTAGAGTGTAGGGTATAGAGTGTATGGTATAGAGTGTAGGGTATAGAGTGTAGGGTATACTGTGTAGAGTGTAGGGTATAGAGTGTAAGGTATAGAGGGTAGGGTATAGAGTGTATGGTGTAGAGTGTAGGGTATAGAGTGTAGGGTATTGAGTGTAGGGTATAGAGTGTATGGTATAGAGTTTAGGGTATAGAGTGTAGGGTATAGAGTGTAAGCTATAAAGTGTAGGGTGTAGAGTGTAGGGTATAGAGTGTAGGGTATAGAGTGTAGAGTATAGAGTGTAGGGTATAGAGTGTAGGGTATAGAGTGTAGAGTGTAGGGTATAGAGTGTAGAGTGTAGGGTATAGAGTGTAGGGTTTAGAGAGTAGGGTATAGAGTGTAGAGTGTAGGGTATTGAGTGTAGGGTATAGAGTGTAGGGTATAGAGTGTAGAGTGTAGGGTATAGAGTGTAGGGTTTAGAGAGTTGGGTATAGAGTGTAGAGTGTAGGGTATAGAGTATAGAGTGTAGGGTATAGAGTGTAGAGTGTAGGGTATAGAGTGTAGAGTGTAGGGTATAGAGTGTAGTGTATAGAATGTAGGGTATAGAGTGTAGATTGTAGGGTATAGAGTGTAGGGTATAGAGTGTATGGTAAAGATTGTAGAGAGTAGGGTATAGAGTGTATAGTGTAGGGTATAGAGTGTAGGGTATAGAGTGTATGGTATAGAGTGTAGGGAATAGAGTGTAGGCTATAGAGTGTATGATATAGAGTGTAGGGTATAGAGTGTATGGTATAGAGTGTAGGGTATAGATTGTAGGGTATAGAGTGTAGGGTATAGAGTGTATGGTATAGAGTGTATGGTATAGATTGTAGGGTATAGAGTGTAGGGTATAGAGTGTAGAGTGTAGGGTATAGAGTGTAGAGTGTAGGGTATAGAGTGTAGGGTATAGAGTGTAGAGTGTAGGGTATAGATTGTAGGGTATAGAGTGTAGAGTGTATGGTATAGAGTGCAGGGGATAGAGTGTAGAGTGTGAGATATAGAGTGTAGGGTATAGAGTGTATGGTATAGCGTGTATGGTATAGATTGTAGGGTATAGAGTGTAGGGTATACAGTGTAGAGTGTAGGGTATAGAGTGTAGAGTGTAGGGTATAGAGTGTAGGGTATAGAGTGTAGAGTGTATGGTATAGAGTGCAGGGGATATAGTGTAGAGTGTGAGGTATAGAGTGTAGGGTACAGAGTGTATGGTATAGAGTGTAGGGTATAGAGTGTAGGGTACAGAGTGTAGTGTATAGAGTGTAGAGTGTAGGGTATAGAGTGTAGGTTGTAGAGTGTATGGTATAGAGTGTATGGTATAGATTGTAGGGTATAGAGTGTAGGGTATAGAGTGTAGAGTGTAGGGTATAGAGTGTATGGTATAGAGTGTAGGGTATAGAGTGTAGGGTATACTGTGTAGAGTGTAGGGTATAGAGTGTAAGGTATAGAGGGTAGGGTATAGAGTGTATGGTGTAGAGTGTAGGGTATAGAGTGTAGGGTATTGAGTGTAGGGTATAGAGTGTATGGTATAGAGTTTAGGGTATAGAGTGTAGGGTATAGAGTGTAAGCTATAAAGTGTAGGGTGTAGAGTGTAGGGTATAGAGTGTAGGGTATAGAGTGTAGAGTATAGAGTGTAGGGTATAGAGTGTAGGGTATAGAGTGTAGAGTGTAGGGTATAGAGTGTAGAGTGTAGGGTATAGAGTGTAGGGTTTAGAGAGTAGGGTATAGAGTGTAGAGTGTAGGGTATTGAGTGTAGAGTGTAGGGTATAGAGTGTAGGGTATAGAGTGTAGAGTGTAGGGTATAGAGTGTAGGGTTTAGAGAGTTGGGTATAGAGTGTAGAGTGTAGGGTATAGAGTATAGAGTGTAGGGTATAGAGTGTAGAGTGTAGGGTATAGAGTGTAGAGTGTAGGGTATAGAGTGTAGTGTATAGATTGTAGGGTATAGAGTGTAGATTGTAGGGTATAGAGTGTAGGGTATAGAGTGTATGGTAAAGATTGTAGAGAGTAGGGTATAGAGTGTATAGTGTAGGGTATAGAGTGTAGGGTATAGAGTGTATGGTATAGAGTGTAGGGAATAGAGTGTAGGCTATAGAGTGTATGATATAGAGTGTAGGGTATAGAGTGTATGGTATAGAGTGTAGGGTATAGATTGTAGGGTATAGAGTGTAGGGTATAGAGTGTATGGTATAGAGTGTATGGTATAGATTGTAGGGTATAGAGTGTAGGGTATAGAGTGTAGAGTGTAGGGTATAGAGTGTAGAGTGTAGGGTATAGAGTGTAGGGTATAGAGTGTAGAGTGTAGGGTATAGAGTGTAGGGTATAGAGTGTAGAGTGTATGGTATAGAGTGCAGGGGATAGAGTGTAGAGTGTGAGATATAGAGTGTAGGGTATAGAGTGTATGGTATAGCGTGTATGGTATAGATTGTAGGGTATAGAGTGTAGGGTATACAGTGTAGAGTGTAGGGTATAGAGTGTAGAGTGTAGGGTATAGAGTGTAGGGTATAGAGTGTAGGGTATAGAGTGTAGAGTGTAGGGTATAGAGTGTAGGGTATAGAGTGTATGGTATAAAGTGTATGGTATAGATTGTAGGGTATAGAGTGTAGGGTATAGAGTGTAGAGTGTAGGGTATAGAGTGTAGAGTGTAGGGTATAGAGTGTAGGGTATAGAATGTAGAGTGTAGGGTATAGAGTGTAGGGTATAGAGTGTAGAGTGTATGGTATAGAGTGCAGGGGATATAGTGTAGAGTGTGAGGTATACAGTGTAGGGTACAGAGTATATGGTATAGAGTGTAGGGTATAGAGTGTAGGGTACAGAGTGTAGTGTATAGAGTGTAGAGTGTAGGGTATAGAGTGTAGGTTGTAGAGTGTATGGTATAGAGTGTATGGTATAGATTGTAGGGTATAGAGTGTAGGGTATAGAGTGTAGAGTGTAGGGTATAGAGTGTAGAGTGTAGGGTATAGAGTGTAGGGTATAGAGTGTAGAGTGTAGGATATAGAGTGTAGGGTATAGAGTGTAGAGTGTGTGTTATAGAGTGCAGGGGATAGAGTGTAGAGTGTGAGGTATAGAGTGTAGGGTATAGAGTGTATGGTATAGAGTGTATGGTATAGATTGTAGGGTATAGAGTGTAGGGTATAGAGTGTAGAGTGTAGGGTATAGAGTGTAGAGTGTAGGGTATAGAGTGTATGGTATAGAGTGTATGGTATAGATTGTAGGGTATAGAGTGTAGGGTATAGAGTGTAGAGTGTATGGTATAGAGTGCAGGGGATAGAGTGTAGAGTGTGAGGTATAGAGTGTAGGGTATAGAGTGTATGGTATAGAGTGTATGGTATAGATTGTAGGGTATAGAGTGTAGGGTATAGAGTGTAGAGTGTAGGGTATAGAGTGTAGGGTATAGAGTGTAGAGTGTAGGGTATAGAGTGTAGAGTGTAGGGTATAGAGTGTAGGGTATAGAGTGTATGGTATAAAGTGTATAGTATAGATTGTAGGGTATAGAGTGTAGGGTATAGAGTGTAGAGTGTATGGTATAGAGTGCAGGAGATAGAGTGTAGAGTGTGAGATATAGAGTGTAGGGTATAGAGTGTATGGTATAGCGTGTATGGTATAGATTGTATTGTATAGAGTGTAGGGTATACAGTGTAGAGTGTAGGGTATAGAGTGTAGAGTGTAGGGTATAGAGTGTAGGGTATAGAGTGTAGGGTATAGAGTGTAGAGTGTAGGGTATAGAGTGTAGGGTATAGAGTGTATGGTATAAAGTGTATGGTATAGATTGTAGGGTATAGAGTGTAGGGTATAGAGTGTAGAGTGTAGGGTATAGAGTGTAGAGTGTAGGGTATAGAGTGTAGGGTATAGAATGTAGAGTGTAGGGTATAGAGTGTAGGGTATAGAGTGTAGAGTGTATGGTATAGAGTGCAGGGGATAGAGTGTAGAGTGTGAGATATAGAGTGTAGGGTATAGAGTGTATGGTATAGCGTGTATGGTATAGATTGTAGGGTATAGAGTGTAGGGTATACAGTGTAGAGTGTAGTGTATAGAGTGTAGAGTGTAGGGTATAGAGTGTAGGGTATAGAGTGTAGGGTATAGAGTGTAGAGTGTAGGGTACAGAGTGTAGCGTTTAGAGTGTAGGGTATAGAGTGTAGGGTATAGATTGTAGGGTATAGAGTGTAGAGTGTAGGGTATAGAGTGTAGGGTATAGAGTGTAGAGTGTAGGGTATAGAGTGTATATTGTAGGGTAAAAAGTGTAGGGTATAGAGAGTATGGTATAGAGTGTAGGGAATAGAGTGTATGGTATAGAGTGTATGGTATAGATTGTAGGGTATAGAGTGTAGGGTATAGAGTGTAGAGTGTAGGGTATAGAGTGTAGAGTGTAGGGTATAGAGTGTATGGTATAGAGTGAATGGTATAGATTGTAGGGTATAGAGTGTAGGGTATAGAGTGTAGAGTGTAGGGTATAGAGTGTAGAGTGTAGGGTATAGAGTGTAGGGTATAGAGTGTAGAGTGTAGGGTATAGAGTGTAGAGTATAGAGTGTAGAGTGTATGGTATAGAGTGCAGGGGATAGAGTGTAGAGTGTAGGGTATAGAGTGTAGGGTATAGAGTGTAGAGTGTAGGGTATAGAGTGTAGGGTTTAGAGAGTAGGGTATAGAGTGTAGAGTGTAGGGTATAGAGTGTAGAGTGTAGGGTATAGAGTGTAGGGTATAGAGTGTAGAGTGTAGGGTATAGAGTGTAGTGTTTAGATAGTTGGGTATAGAGTGTAGAGTGTAGGGTATAGAGTATAGAGTGTAGGGTATAGAGTGTAGGGTATAGAGTGTAGAGTGTAGGGTATAAAGTGTAGAGAGTAGGGTGTAGAGTGTAGGGTATAGAGTGTAGGTTATAGAGTGTAGGGTATAGATTGTAGATTGTAGGGTGTAGATTGTAGGTTATAGAGTGTAGAGTGTAGGGTATAAAGTGTAGAGAGTAGGGTATAGAGTGTAGGTTATAGAGTGTAGGGTATAGAGTGTAGGGTGTAGAGTGTAGGGTATAGAGTGTAAGGTATAGAGTGTAGAGTGTAGGGTATAGAGTGTAGGGTATAGAGTGTAGGGTATAGAGTGTATGGTATAGAGTGTAGGGTATAGAGTGTAGAGTGTAGGGTACAGAGTGTAGCGTTTAGAGTGTAGGGTATAGAGTGTAGGGTATAGATTGTAGGGTATAGAGTGTAGAGTGTAGGGTATAGAGTGTAGGGTATAGAGTGTAGAGTGTAGGGTATAGAGTGTATATTGTAGGGTAAAAAGTGTAGGGTATAGAGAGTATGGTATAGAGTGTAGGGAATAGAGTGTAGAGTGTAGGGAATAGAGTGTAGAGTGTAGGGTATAAAGTGTAGAGAGTAGGGTAAAGAGTGTAGGGTATAGAGTGTAGGTTATAGAGTGTAGGGTATAGAGTGTAGAGTGTAGGGTGTAGAGTGTAGGGTATAGAGTGTAAGGTATAGAGTGTAGGGTATAAAGTGTACGGTATAGAGTGTAGGGTATAGATTGTAGGGTATAGAGTGTAGATTGTAGGGTATAGAGTCTATGGTATAGAGTGTAGAGTGTAGGGTATAGAGTGTATAGTGTAGGGTAAAGAGTGTAGGGTATAGAGTGTATGGTATAGAGTGTAGGGAATAGAGTGTAGAGTGTAGGGTATAGAGTGTATGGTATAGAGTGTAGGGTATAGAGTGTAGAGTGTAGGGTATAGAGTGTAGGGTATAGAGTGTAGGGTATAGAGTGTAGAGTGTAGGGATTAGAGTGTAGGGTATAGAGTGTAGGGTATATAGTGTAGAATGTACGGTATAGAGTGTATTGTATAGAGTATAGAGTGTAGGGTATAGAGTATAGAGTGTAGGGTATAGAGTGTAAGGTATAGAGTGTAAAGTGTAGAGTGTATGGTATAGAGTGTAGAGTGTAGGGTATAGAGTGTAGGGTATAGAGTGTATGGAATAGAGTGTAGGGTATAGAGTGTTGAGTGTAGGGTATAGAGTGTAGGGTATAGAGCGTAGGGTGTAGGGTATAGAGTGTAGGGTATAGAGTGTAGGGTATAGAGTTTAGAGTGTAGGGTACAGGGTGTATGGTATAGAGTGTAGGGTGTATGGTATAGAATGCAGGGGATAGAGTGTAGAGTGTGAGGTATAGAGTGTAGGGTATAGAGTGTATGGTATAGAGTGTATGGTATAGATTGTAATGTATAGAGTGTAGGGTATAGAGTGTAGAGTGTAGGGTATAGAGTGTAGAGTGTAGGGTATAGAGTGTAGGGTATAGAGGGTATGATATAGAGTGTATGGTATAGAGTGTATGGTATAGAGTGTACGGTATAGAGTGTAGGGTATAGAGTGTAGAGTGTAGGGTATAGAGTGTAGGGTATAGAGTGTAGGGTATAGAGTGTAGGGTATAGAGTGTAGGGTGTAGAGTTTAGGGTATAGAGTGTAGCGTGTAGGGTATAGAGTGTATGGTATAGAGTGTAGAGTGTAGGGTATAGAGTGTATGGTATAGAGTGTAGGGTGTAGAATGTATGTTATAGAGTGTAGGGTATAGAGTGTATGGTATGGAGATTAGAGTGTAGGGCATATAGTGTATGGTATAGAGTGTATGGTATAGAGTGTAGGGTATAGAGTGTAGAGTGTAGGGTATAGAGTGTATGGTATAGAGTGTAGGGTATAGAGTGTAGAGTGTAGGGTATAGAGTGTAGGGTATAGAGTGTAGGATATAGCGTGTAGGGTATAGAGTGTAGGGTATAGATTGTAGGGTATAGAGTGTAGGGTATAAAGTGTAGAGTGTAGGGTATAGAGTGAATGGTATAGAATGTAGAGTGTATGGTATAGAGTGTATGGTATAGAGTGTAGGGTGTAGAATGTATGTTATAGAGTGTAGGGTATAGAGTGTATGGTATGGAGATTAGAGTGTAGGGCATAGAGTGTAGGGTATAGAGTGTATGGTATAGAGTGTAGGGTATAGAGTGTAGAGTGTAGGGTATAGAGTGTAGGGTATAGAGTGTAGGATATAGAGTGTATGGTATAGAGTGTAGGTTATAGAGTGTAGAGTGTAGGGTATAGAGTGTAGAGTGTAGGGTATAGAGTGTAGGGTATAGAGTGTAGGGTATAGAGTGTAGAGTGTAGGGTATAGAGTGTAGGGTATAGAGTGTATGGTATAAAGTGTATGGTATAGATTGTAGGGTATAGAGTGTAGGGTATAGAGTGTAGAGTGTAGGGTATAGAGTGTAGAGTGTAGGGTATAGAGTGTAGGGTATAGAATGTAGAGTGTAGGGTATAGAGTGTAGGGTATAGAGTGTAGAGTGTATGGTATAGAGTGCAGGGGATAGAGTGTAGAGTGTGAGATATAGAGTGTAGGGTATAGAGTGTATGGTATAGCGTGTATGGTATAGATTGTAGGGTATAGAGTGTAGGGTATACAGTGTAGAGTGTAGGGTATAGAGTGTAGAGTGTAGGGTATAGAGTGTAGGGTATAGAGTGTAGGGTATAGAGTGTAGAGTGTAGGGTACAGAGTGTAGCGTTTAGAGTGTAGGGTATAGAGTGTAGGGTATAGATTGTAGGGTATAGAGTGTAGAGTGTAGGGTATAGAGTGTAGGGTATAGAGTGTAGAGTGTAGGGTATAGAGTGTATATTGTAGGGTAAAAAGTGTAGGGTATAGAGAGTATGGTATAGAGTGTAGGGAATAGAGTGTATGGTATAGAGTGTATGGTATAGATTGTAGGGTATAGAGTGTAGGGTATAGAGTGTAGAGTGTAGGGTATAGAGTGTAGAGTGTAGGGTATAGAGTGTATGGTATAGAGTGTATGGTATAGATTGTAGGGTATAGAGTGTAGGGTATAGAGTGTAGAGTGTAGGGTATAGAGTGTAGAGTGTAGGGTATAGAGTGTAGGGTATAGAGTGTAGAGTGTAGGGTATAGAGTGTAGAGTATAGAGTGTAGAGTGTATGGTATAGAGTGCAGGGGATAGAGTGTAGAGTGTAGGGTATAGAGTGTAGGGTATAGAGTGTAGAGTGTAGGGTATAGAGTGTAGGGTTTAGAGAGTAGGGTATAGAGTGTAGAGTGTAGGGTATAGAGTGTAGAGTGTAGGGTATAGAGTGTAGGGTATAGAGTGTAGAGTGTAGGGTATAGAGTGTAGTGTTTAGATAGTTGGGTATAGAGTGTAGAGTGTAGGGTATAGAGTATAGAGTGTAGGGTATAGAGTGTAGGGTATAGAGTGTAGAGTGTAGGGTATAAAGTGTAGAGAGTAGGGTGTAGAGTGTAGGGTATAGAGTGTAGGTTATAGAGTGTAGGGTATAGATTGTAGATTGTAGGGTGTAGATTGTAGGTTATAGAGTGTAGAGTGTAGGGTATAAAGTGTAGAGAGTAGGGTATAGAGTGTAGGTTATAGAGTGTAGGGTATAGAGTGTAGGGTGTAGAGTGTAGGGTATAGAGTGTAAGGTATAGAGTGTACGGTATAAAGTGTATGTTATAGAGTGTAGGGTATAGAGTGTAGAGTGTAGGGTATAGAGTGTAGGGTATAGAGTGTAGGGTATAGAGTGTATGGTATAGAGTGTAGGGTATAGAGTGTAGAGTGTAGGGTACAGAGTGTAGCGTTTAGAGTGTAGGGTATAGAGTGTAGGGTATAGATTGTAGGGTATAGAGTGTAGAGTGTAGGGTATAGAGTGTAGGGTATAGAGTGTAGAGTGTAGGGTATAGAGTGTATATTGTAGGGTAAAAAGTGTAGGGTATAGAGAGTATGGTATAGAGTGTAGGGAATAGAGTGTAGAGTGTAGGGAATAGAGTGTAGAGTGTAGGGTATAAAGTGTAGAGAGTAGGGTAAAGAGTGTAGGGTATAGAGTGTAGGTTATAGAGTGTAGGGTATAGAGTGTAGAGTGTAGGGTGTAAAGTGTAGGGTATAGAGTGTAAGGTATAGAGTGTAGGGTATAAAGTGTACGGTATAGAGTGTAGGGTATAGATTGTAGGGTATAGAGTGTAGATTGTAGGGTATAGAGTCTATGGTATAGAGTGTAGAGTGTAGGGTATAGAGTGTATAGTGTAGGGTAAAGAGTGTAGGGTATAGAGTGTATGGTATAGAGTGTAGGGAATAGAGTGTAGAGTGTAGGGTATAGAGTGTATGGTATAGAGTGTAGGGTATAGAGTGTAGAGTGTAGGGTATAGAGTGTAGGGTATAGAGTGTAGGGTATAGAGTGTAGAGTGTAGGGATTAGAGTGTAGGGTATAGAGTGTAGGGTATATAGTGTAGAATGTACGGTATAGAGTGTATTGTATAGAGTATAGAGTGTAGGGTATAGAGTATAGAGTGTAGGGTATAGAGTGTAAGGTATAGAGTGTAAAGTGTAGAGTGTATGGTATAGAGAGTAGAGTGTAGGGTATAGAGTGTAGGGTATAGAGTGTATGGAATAGAGTGTAGGGTATAGAGTGTTGAGTGTAGGGTATAGAGTGTAGGGTATAGAGCGTAGGGTGTAGGGTATAGAGTGTAGGGTATAGAGTGTAGGGTATAGAGTTTAGAGTGTAGGGTACAGGGTGTATGGTATAGAGTGTAGGGTGTATGGTATAGAGTGCAGGGGATAGAGTGTAGAGTGTGAGGTATAGAGTGTAGGGTATAGAGTGTACGGTATAGAGTGTATGGTATAGATTGTAATGTATAGAGTGTAGGGTATAGAGTGTAGAGTGTAGGGTATAGAGTGTAGAGTGTAGGGTATAGAGTGTAGGGTATAGAGGGTATGATATAGAGTGTATGGTATAGAGTGTATGGTATAGAGTGTACGGTATAGAGTGTAGGGTATAGAGTGTAGAGTGTAGGGTATAGAGTGTAGGGTATAGAGTGTAGGGTATAGAGTGTAGGGTATAGAGTGTAGGGTGTAGAGTTTAGGGTATAGAGTGTAGCGTGTAGGGTATAGAGTGTATGGTATAGAGTGTAGAGTGTAGGGTATAGAGTGTATGGTATAGAGTGTAGGGTGTAGAATGTATGTTATAGAGTGTAGGGTATAGAGTGTATGGTATGGAGATTAGAGTGTAGGGCATATAGTGTATGGTATAGAGTGTATGGTATAGAGTGTAGGGTATAGAGTGTAGAGTGTAGGGTATAGAGTGTAGGGTATAGAGTGTAGGATATAGCGTGTAGGGTATAGAGTGTAGGGTATAGATTGTAGGGTATAGAGTGTAGGGTATAAAGTGTAGAGTGTAGGGTATAGAGTGAATGGTATAGAATGTAGAGTGTATGGTATAGAGTGTATGGTATAGAGTGTAGGGTGTAGAATGTATGTTATAGAGTGTAGGGTATAGAGTGTATGGTATGGAGATTAGAGTGTAGGGCATAGAGTGTAGGGTATAGAGTGTATGGTATAGAGTGTAGGGTATAGAGTGTAGAGTGTAGGGTATAGAGTGTAGGGTATAGAGTGTAGGATATAGAGTGTATGGTATAGAGTGTAGGTTATAGAGTGTAGAGTGTAGGGTATAGAGTGTAGGGTATAGAGTGTATTGTAAAGAGTGTAAGGTATAGATTGTAAGGTATAGAGTGTATAGCGTAGAGTATAGAGTGTAGGGTATAGAGTGTATGGTGTAGAGTGTAGGGTATAGAGTGTATAGTGTAGGGTATAGAGTGTAGGGTATAGAGTGTAGAGTGTAGAGTGTGGGGTATAGAGTGTATGGTATAGAGTGTATGGTGTAGAGTGTATGGTATAGAGTGTAGGGTATAGAGTGTATGGAATAGAGTGTAGGGTATAGAGTGTAGATTGTAGGGTATAGAGTGTAGGGTGTAGAGTGTAGGGTATAGAGTGTAGGGTATAGATTGTAGGGTATAGAGTGTAGGGAATAGAGTGTAGAGTGTATGGTATAGAGTGTAGGGTATAGAGTGTAGAGTGTAGGGTATAGAGTGTAGGGTATAGAGTGTAGGGTATAGAGTGTAGGGTGTAGAGTGTAGGGTATAGAGTGTAGGGTATAGAGTGTAGGGTATAGAGTGTAGAGTGTAGGGATTAGAGTGCAGGGTATAGAGTGTAGAGTATAGAGTGTAGAATGAACGGTATAGAGTGTAGGGTATAGAGTATAGATTGTAGGGTATAGAGTGTAAAGTGTAGAGTGTAGGGTATAGAGTGTAGAGTGTAGGGTATAGAGTGTAGGGTATAGAGTGTATGGAATAGAGTGTAGGGTATAGAGTGTAGAGTTTAGGGTATAGAGTGTAGGGTATAGAGCGTAGGGTGTAGGGTATAGAGTGTAGGGTATAGAGTGTAGGGTATAGAGTGTAGAGTGTAGGGTATAGAGTGTATGGTATAGAGTGTAGGGTGTAGAGTGTAGGGTATAGAGTGTAGAGTGTAGGGTATAGAGTGTAGAGTGTAGGGTATAGAGTGTAGGGTGTAGAGTGTAGAGTGTAGGGTATAGAAAGTAGGGTATAGAGTGTAAAGTGTAGGGTATAGAGTGTAGGGTATAGAGTGTATGGTATAGATTGTAGGGTATAGAGTGTAGGGTATAGAGTGTAGAGTGTAGGGTATAGAGTGTAGGGTATAGAGTGTAGAGTGTAGGGTATAGAGTGTAGGGTATAGAGTGTAGAGTGTATGGTATAGAGTGCAGGGGATATAGTGTAGAGTGTAGGGTATAGAGTGTATGGTATAGAGTGTATGGTATAGATTGTAGGGTATAGAGTGTAGGGTATAGAGTGTAGAGTGTAGAGTATAGAGTGTAGAGTGTAGGGTATAGAGTGTAGGGTATAGAGTGTAGAGTGTAGGGTATAGAGTGTAGAGTATAGAGTGTAGAGTGTATGGTATAGAGTGCAGGGGATAGAGTGTAGAGTGTAGGGTATAGAGTGTAGGGTATAGAGTGTAGAGTGTAGGGTATAGAGTGTAGGGTTTAGAGAGTAGGGTATAGAGTGTAGAGTGTAGGGTATAGAGTGTAGAGTGTAGGGTATAGAGTGTAGGGTATAGAGTGTAGGGTATAGAGTGTAGAGTGTAGGGTATAGAGTGTAGGGTATAGAGTGTATGGTATAGAGTGTATGGTATAGATTGTAGGGTATAGAGTGTAGGGTATAGAGTGTAGAGTGTAGGGTATAGAGTGTAGGGTATAGAGTGTAGAGTGTAGGGTATAGAGTGTAGGGTATAGAGTGTAGAGTGTATGGTATAGAGTGCAGGGGATATAGTGTAGAGTGTGAGTTATAGAGTGTATGGTACAGAGTGTATGGTATAGAGTGTAGGGTATAGAGTGTAGGGTACAGAGTGTAGTGTATAGAGTGTAGAGTGTAGGGTATAGAGTGTAGGTTGTAGAGTGTATGGTATAGAGTGTATGGTATAGATTGTAGGGTATAGACTACACTCTATACCCTACACTCTATACCCTACACTCTACACTCTATACCCTACACTCTATACCCTACACTCTATACTCTATACCCTACACTCTACACTCTATACCCAACTCTCTAAACCCTACACTCTATACCCTACACTCTACACTCTATACCCTACACTCTATACCCTACACTCTACACTCTATACCCTACACTCTACACTCTATACCCTACTCTCTAAACCCTACACTCTATACCCTACACTCTACACTCTATACCCCACACTCTATACCCTACACTCTACACTTTATACCCTACACTCTATACCCTACACTCTATACCCTTCACTCTATACCCTACACGCTATACCCTACACTCTATACCCTACACTCTATACCCTACACTCTATACCCTACACTCTACACCCTACACTCTATACCCTACACCCTATACCCTACACTCTATACCCTACACTCAACACTCTACACTCTATACCCTACACTCTATACCCTACACTCTACCCTACACTCTATACCCTACACTCTACACTCTATACCCTACACTCTACACTCGATACCCTACACTCTATACCCTACAATCTATACCATACACTCTATACCATACACTCTATACCATACACTCTATCCCCTACACTCTATACCATACACTCTACACTCTATACCCTACACTCTACACCCTACACTATATACCCTACACTCTACACTCTATACCCTACATTCTCTACCCTACACTCTATACCATACACTCTATACCATACACTCTATCCCCTACACTCTATACCATACACTTTACACTCTATACCCTACTTTCTATACCCTACACTCTACACTCTACACCCTACACTCTATACCCTACACTCTACACTCTGTACCCTACACTCTACACTCTATACCCTACACTCTACACCCTACACTCTATACCATACACTCTATACCCTAAACTCTACACTCTATACCCTACACTCTATACCCTACACTCTATACCCTACACCCTACGCTCTATACCCTACACTCTATACCCTAAACTCTACACTCTATACCCTACACTCTATTCCATACACTCTATACCCTACACTCTATACCCTACACTCTACACTCTATACCCTACACTTTATACTCTATACCCTACACTCTATACTCTATACCCTACACTCTATATCGTGCATTCTACACTCTATACCCTACACTCTATACCCTGCACTCTAATCCCTACACTCTACACTCTATACCCTACACTCTATACCCTACACTCTATACCCTACACTCTACACCCTACACTCTATACCCTACACTCTATACCCTACACTCTATACCCTACACTCTACACTCTATACCCTACACTCTATACCACACACTCTACACTCTATTCCCTACACTCTATACCATACACTCTATACCCTACACTCTATACCCTACACTATACACTCTATACCCTACACTCTACACTCTATACCATACACTCTATACCCTACACTCTATACCCTACACTCTGCACTCTATACCCTACAATCTATACCCTACACTCTATACCCTACACTCTACACCCTACACTCTATACCCTACAATCTACACTCTATACCCTACACTCTATTCCATACACTCTATACCCTACACTCTATACCATACACTCTACACCATACACTCTATACCATACACTCTATACCCCACACTCTACACTCTATACCCTACACTCTATACCCTACACTATACACTCTATACCCTACACTCTACACCATACACTCTATACCCTACACTCTATACTCTACGCTATACACTCTATACCTTACAATCTATACCTTACACTCTTTACAATACACTCTATACCCTACACTCTATACCCTACACTCTACACTCTATAACCTACACTCTATACCATACACTCTATATCCTACACTCTATACCCTACACTCTATACCCTACACTCTACACTCTATACCCTACACTCTATACCATACACTCTATACCCTACACTCTATGCCCTACACTCTAATCTCCATACCATACACTCTATACCCTACACTCTATAACATACATTCTACACCCTACACTCTATACCATACACTCTATACCATACACTCTACACTCTATACCATTCACTCTATACCCTACACTCTACACTTTATACCCTACACTCTATACCCTACAATCTATACCCTACACTCTATACCCTACACGCTATATCCTACACTCTATACCCTACACTCTATACCCTACACTCTACACTCTATACCCTACACTCTATACCATACACTCTATACCCTACACTCTACACTCTATACCCTACACTCTATACCATACACTCTATACCATACACTATATGCCCTACACTCTAATCTCCATACCATACACTCTATACCCTACACTCTATAACATACATTCTACACCCTACACTCTATACCATACACTCTATACCCTACACTCTACACTCTATACCATACACTCTATACCCTACACGCTACACTCTATACCCTAAACTCTACACCCTACACTCTATACCCTACACTCTATACCCTACACTCTATACCCTACACTCTATACCCTACACTCTACACTCTATACCCTACACTCTATACCGTACACTCTATACCATACACTCTATACCATACACTCTATATCATACCCTCTATACCCTACACTCTATACCCTACACTCTACACTCTATACCCTACACTCTACACTCTATACCCTACACTCTATACATTACAATCTATACCATAAACTCTATACCATACACTCTATACCCTACACTCTATACCTCACACTCTACACTCTATCCCCTGCACTCTATACCATACACCCTACACTCTATACCATACACCCTGTACCCTACACTCTAAACTCTATACCCTACACTCTATACCCTACACTCTATACCCTACACCCTACGCTCTATACCCTACACTCTATACCCTACACTCAACACTCTATACCCTACACTCTATTCCATACACTCTATACCCTACACTCTATACCCTACACTCTACACTCTATACCATACACTCTACACTTTACACTCTATACCTTACACTCTATACCCTACACTCTATACTCTATACCCTACACTCTATACTCTATACAATACACTCTATACCGTACATTCTACACTATATACCCTACACTCTATACCCTACACTCTAATCCCTACACTCTACACTCTATACCCTACACTCTATACCCTACACTCTATACCCTACACTCTACACTCTATACCCTACACTCTATACCATACACTCTATACCCTACACTCTACACTCTATTCCCTACACTCTATACCATACACTCTATACCCTACACTCTTTACCCTACACTATACACTCTATACCCTACACTCTACACTCTATACCATAGACTCTATACCCTACAATCTACACTCTATACCCTACAATCTATACCCTACACTCTATACCGTACACTTTATACCCTACACTCTATACCTTACACTCTATACCCTACACTCTACACCCTACACTCTACACTCTATACCCTACACTCTATAACCTACACTCTGCACCCTACACTCTTTACCCTACTCTCTACACTTTATACCCTACACTCTACACTCTATACCCTACACTCTATACCCTACACTCTACACTCTATTCCCTACACTCTACACTCTATTCCCTACACTCTATACCATACTCTCTATACCCTACACTTTTTACCCTACAATATACACTCTATACCCTACACTCTACACTCTATACCCTACACTCTATACCCTACACTCTACACTCTATACCCTACAATCTATACCCTACACTCTATACCCTACACTCTAAACCCTACACTCTGTACCCTACACTCTACACTCTATACCCTACACTCTATACCATACACTCTATACCCTACACTCTATACCCTACACTCTATACCCTACACTCTACACTCTATACCCTACACTCTATAACATACACTTTATACCGTACACTCTATACCTTACACTCTATACCCTACACTCTACACCCTACACTCTATACCCTACACTCTATAACCTACACTCTATACCCTACTCTCTACACTTTATACCCTACACTCTACACTCTATAACCTACAATCTACACCCTACAATCTACAATCTATACCCTACACTCTATAACCTACACTCTATACCCTACACTCTACACCCTACTCTCTACACTTTATACCCTACACTCTACACTCTATACCCTACACTCTATACCCTACACTCTATACTCTATACCCTACACTCTACACTCTATACCCAACTATCTAAACACTACACTCTATACCCTACACTCTACACTCTATACCCTACACTCTATACCCTACACTCTACACTCTATACCCTACACTCTACACTCTATACCCTACTCTCTAAACCCTACACTCTATACCCTACACTCTACACTCTATACCCTACACTCTATACCCTACACTCTACACTCTATCCCCTGCACTCTATACCATACACTCTACACTCTATACTCTACACTCTATACCCTACACTCTATACCCTACACTCTATACCCTACACTCTACACTCTATACCCTACACTCTACACTCTATACCCTACACTCTATACCCTACAATCTATACCATACACTCTATACCATACACTCTATACCCTACACTCTACACTCTATACCCTACACTCTACACTCTATACCCTACACTCTATACCCTACAATCTATACCATACACTCTATACCATACACTCTATACCCTACACTCTATACCTCACACTCTACACTCTATCCCCTGCACTCTATAACACACACTCTACACTCTATACCCTACACTCTATATCCTACACTCTACACTCTATACCCTACACTCTATACCCTACACTCTACACTCTATACCCTACACTCTACACTCTATACCCTACACTCTATACCCTACAATCTATACCATACACTCTATACCATACACTCTACAACCTACACTCTATACCCTACACTCTACACTCTATACACTACACTCTGTACCCTACACTCTATACCCTACACTCTATACCATACACTCTGTACCCTACACTCTATACCTCACACTCTACACTATATCCCCTGCACTCTATACCATACACTCTACACTCTATACCCTACACTCTATACCCTACAATCTACATTCTATACCCTACACTCTATACCCTACACTCTACACTCTATACCCTACACTCTACACTCTATACCCTACACTCTATACCCTACAATCTATACCATACACTCTATACCATACACTCTATACCCTACACTCTATACCCTACACTCTACACTCTATACCCTACACTCTATACCCTACACTCTATACCCTACACTCTATACCCTACACTCTACACTGTATACCCTACACTCTATACCCTACAATCTATACCATACACGCTATACCATACACTCTATACCCTACACTCTATATCTCACACTCTACACTCTATCCCCTGCACTCTATACCATACACTCTACACTCTATACCCTACACTCTATACCCTACACTCTACACTCTATACCCTACACTCTATACCCTACACTCTACACTCTATACCCTACACTCTACACTCTATACCCTACACTCTATACCCTACAATCTATACCATACACTCTATACCATACACTCTATACCCTACACTCTATACCCTACAATCTATACCCTACACTCTATACCATACACTCTATACCCTACACTCTATATCATACACTCTATAGCCTACACTCTATTCCCTACACTCTATACCATACACTCTATACCCTACACTCTATACCCTACACTATACACTCTATACCCTACTCTCTAAACCCTACACTCTATACCCTACACTCTACACTCTATACCCTACACTCTATACCCTACACTCTACACTCTATCCCCTGCACTCTATACCATACACTCTACACTCTATACTAATAATAATAATAATAATAATTTTATTTATATAGCGCCAACATATTCCGCAGCGCTTTACAAATTATAGAGGGGACTTGTACAGACAATAGACATTACAGCATAACAGAAATACAGTTCAAAACAGATACCAGGAGGAGTGAGGGCCCTGCTCGCAAGCTTACAAACTATGGGGAAAAGGGGAGACACGAGAGGTGGATGGTAACAATTGCTTTAGTTATTCGGACCAGCTATAGTGTAAGGCTCAGGTGTTCATGTAAAGCTGCATGAACCAGTTACCTGCCTAAGTATGTAGCAGTACAGACACAGAGGGCTAATACTGCATAAAGTGTATGAGAACATGATGCGAGGAACCTTTTTTTTTTTTTTTTTTTTTTTATTATAAATAGGCCACACAGGGATCGTTAGGTTAATGCATTGAGGCGGTAGGCCAGTCTGAACAAATGAGTTTTTAGGGCACGCTTAAAACTGTGGGGATTGGGGATTAATCGTATTAACCTAGGTAGTGCATTCCAAAGAATCGGCGCAGCACGTGTAAAGTCTTGGAGACGGGAGTGGGAGGTTCTGATTATTGAGGATGCTAACCTGAGGTCATTAGCGGAGCGGAGGGCACGGGTAGGGTGGTAGACTGATACCAGGGAGGAGATGTAGGGTGGTGCTGAGCCATGGAGTGCTTTGTGGATGAGGGTAGTAGTTTTGTACTGGATTCTGGAGTGGATGGGTAGCCAGTGTAATGACTGGCACAGGGTAGAGGCATCGGTGTAACGGTTGGTGAGGAATATGATCCTGGCTGCAGCATTCAGGACAGATTGGAGCGGGGAGAGTTTTGCAAGAGGGAGACCGATTAGTAGAGAGTTACAATAGTCCAGACGAGAATGAATAAGTGAAACAGTCAGAGTTTTTGCAGAGTCGAAATTAAGAAAAGGGCGAATTCTAGAAATGTTTTTGAGATGCAGGTAAGAAGAGCGAGCCAGTGATCGGATGTAGGGGGTGAATGAAAGGTCAGAATCAAGGATGACCCCAAGGCAGCGGGCATGTTGCTTTGGAGTAATGGTGGAACCGCACACGGAGATGGCAATGTCAGGCAAAGGTAGGTTAGTAGAGGGAGAGAACACGAGGAGTTCAGTTTTTGACAGGTTTAGTTTCAGATAGAGGGAGGACATGATGTTAGAGACAGCGGTAAGACAATCACTGGTGTTTTCTAAAAAGGTCGGTGTGATATCGGGAGCAGAAGTGTATAATTGGGTGTCGTCAGCATAGAGATGGTACTGGAAACCAAATCTACTGATTGTTTGTCCAATAGGGGCAGTATACAACGAGAAGAGTAGGGGGCCTAGGACTGATCCTTGAGGAACCCCAACAGTAAGGGGAAGGTGAGAGGAGGAGGAACCAGCAAAACATACAGTGAAGGATCGGTCAGAGAGATAGGAGGAGAACCAGGAGAGAACGGTGTCCTTGAGGCCGATGGAGCGGAGCATAGTGAGGAGGAGCTGATGATCCACAGTGTCGAATGCTGCAGAGAGATCCAAGAGAATTAGCATGGAGTAGTGACCATTAGATTTAGCTGTTAGTAGGTCATTAGAGACTTTAATGAGGGCAGTTTCAGTAGAGTGTAAAGAGCGGAAGCCAGATTGAAGAGGGTCGAGAAGAGAGTTATCTGAGAGATAGCGGGTAAGACGGGAGTGGACCAGGCGTTCGAGGAGTTTAGAGATGAAGGGAAGATTAGAGACAGGTCTATAATTAGCGGCACAGTTTTGATCGAGGGATGGTTTTTTAAGTAATGGATGTATGATGGCATGCTTAAATGAGGAGGGAAAAATACCGGAAGTGAGGGAAAGGTTGAATATTTTTGTTAGGTGAGAGGTGATAGCCGGGGAAAGGGACTGGAGGAGATGTGACGGAATGGGGTCACTGGTGCAAGTGGTCGGGCGAGAAGATGCAAGGAGCCTGCTTACTTCTTCTTCTGTAACTGCTTCAAAGTCAGAGAGTGAACTAGATGCAGTGGGGGAGGGAGGACAGTGCATGGTATGAAGAGATTGGGAGATGATTTCCTGTCGAATGTGGTCAATTTTTTCTTTGAAGTAATTGGCCAGATCGTCAGCACGGAGATCCGTGGTTGGGGCCTGCTCTCTTGGGTTGAGTAGGGACTGGAACGTGTCAAAGAGACGTTTAGGGTTATTGGACAGGGAGGTGATGAGGGTGTTGAAGTAGGTTTGTTTGGAGAGGTGAAGGGCAGAATTGTATGTCTTTAGCATGAACTTATAATGGATGAAATCTTCGGGTAGATTAGATTTTCTCCACAGACGTTCTGCGCACCTGGAGCACCGCTGCAGGAAACGTGTTTGCAGCGTGTGCCACGGTTGTTGCCGTCTGTGCCGAGTTGTTTTATGTATAGGAGGAGCAGCTTCATCCAGAGCACTTTGCAGGGTTTCATTGTAATGCTTCAATGCAGAATCAGGACATGAGATGGAGGAAATAGGGGCCAATGAGGACTGCAAGTTCATCATAAGTTTCTGGGTGTTAATGGCCTGTATGTTTCTATAGGTGTGGAAAGTGGGGGTGACCTGAGCGGGATGGCAGTTCTTGATAGAGAATGAAAGAAGGTTGTGGTCAGAGAGCGGGAGAGGGGAGTTTGTGAAGTCATCCACTGAGCAAAGTCGGGAGAAGACCAAGTCAAGGGAGTTTCCT
Organism: Ranitomeya imitator; assembly: GCF_032444005.1. Lineage (NCBI taxonomy): Eukaryota > Metazoa > Chordata > Amphibia > Anura > Dendrobatidae > Ranitomeya > Ranitomeya imitator. Next base: position 32,097 of record NW_027193775.1, on the reverse strand, counting down.
TGTATACTCTACACTCTATACCCTACACTCTACACTCTATACCCTACACTCTATACCCTACACTCTACACTCTATACTCTACACTCTACACTCTATACCCTACACTCTATACCCTACAATCTATACCATACACTCTATACCATACACTCTATACCCTACACTCTACACTCTATACCCTACACTCTATACCCTACACTCTATACCCTACAATCTATACCATACACTCTATACCATACACTCTATACCCTACACTCTATACCTCACACTCTACACTCTATCCCCTGCACTCTATAACACACACTCTACACTCTATACCCTACACTCTATATCCTACACTCTACACTCTATACCCTACACTCTATACCCTACACTCTTCACTCTATACCCTACACTCTACACTCTATACCCTACACTCTATACCCTACAATCTATACCATACACTCTATACCATACACTCTACAACCTACACTCTATACCCTACACTCTACACTCTATACGCTACACTCTGTACCATACACTCTATACCCTACACTCTATACCATACACTCTGTACCCTACACTCTATACCTCACACTCTACACTATATCCCCTGCACTCTATACCATACACTCTACACTCTATACCCTACACTCTATACCCTACACTCTACACTCTATACCCTACACTCTATACCCTACACTCTACACTTTATACCCTACACCCTACACTCTATACCCTACACTCTATACCCTACAATCTATACCCTACACTCTATACCCTACACTCTATACCCTACACTCTACACTCTATACCCTACACTCTACACTCTATACCCTACACTCTATACCCTACAATCTATACCATACACGCTATACCATACACTCTATACCCTACAATCTATACCTCACACTCTACACTCTATCCCCTGCACTCTATACCATACAGTCTACACTCTATACCCTACAATCTATACCCTACACTCTACACTCTATACCCTACACTCTATACCCTACACTCTACACTCTATACCCTACACTCTACACTCTATACCCTACACTCTATACCCTACAATCTATACCATACACTCTATACCATACACTCTATACCCTACACAATATACCCTACACTCTATACCCTACACTCTATACCATACTCTCTATACCCTACACTCTATATCATACACTCTATAGCCTACACTCTATTCCCTACACTCTATACCATACACTCTATACCCTACACTCTATACCCTACACTATACACTCTATACCCTACTCTCTACACTCTATACCATACACTCTATACCCTACACTCTATACCCTACAATCTACACTCTATACCCTACAATCTATACACTACACTCTAAACCCTACACTCTACACTCTATACCCTACACTCTATACCCTACACTCTACACTCTATACCCTACACTCTATACCCTACACTCTACACTCTATACCCTACACTCTACACTCTATACCCTACTCTCTAAACCCTACACTCTATACCCTACACTCTACACTCTATACCCTACACTCTATACCCTACACTCTACACTCTATACCCTACACTCTATACCCTACACTCTATACCCTACACTCCATACCCTACACGCTACACCCTACACTTTATAGCTTACACTCTATACCCTACACTCTATACCCTAAACTCTATACCATACACTCTATACCCTACACTCTATACCCTACACTCTACACCATACACTCTATGCACTACCCTCTATACCTTACACTCTATACCCTACACTCTACACAGTATACCCTACACTCTATACCCTACACTCTACACTCTATACCCTACACTCTATACCATACACTCTATACCCTACACTCTATACCCTACACTCTACACTCTATACCCTACAATCTATACCCTACACTCTATACCCTACACTCTAAACCCTACACTCTATACCCTACACTCTACACTCTATACCCTACACTCTATACCCTACAATCTATACCATACACTCTATACCATACACTCTATACCCTACACTCTATACCTCACACTCTACACTCTATCCCCTGCACTCTATAACACACACTCTACACTCTATACCCTACACTCTATATCCTACACTCTACACTCTATACCCTACACTCTATACCCTACACTCTACACTCTATACCCTACACTCTACACTCTATACCCTACACTCTATACCCTACAATCTATACCATACACTCTATACCATACACTCTACAACCTACACTCTATACCCTACACTCTACACTCTATACGCTACACTCTGTACCATACACTCTATACCCTACACTCTATACCATACACTCTGTACCCTACACTCTATACCTCACACTCTACACTATATCCCCTGCACTCTATACCATACACTCTACACTCTATACCCTACACTCTATACCCTACACTCTACACTCTATACCCTACACTCTATACCCTACACTCTACACTTTATACCCTACACTCTACACTCTATACCCTACACTCTATACCCTACAATCTATACCCTACACTCTATACCCTACACTCTATACCCTACACTCTACACTCTATACCCTACACTCTACATTCTATACCCTACACTATATACCCTACAATCTATACCATACACGCTATACCATACACTCTATACCCTACACTCTATACCTCACACTCTACACTCTATCCCCTGCACTCTATACCATACAGTCTACACTCTATACCCTACAATCTATACCCTACACTCTACACTCTATACCCTACACTCTATACCCTACACTCTACACTCTATACCCTACACTCTACACTCTATACCCTACACTCTATACCCTACAATCTATACCATACACTCTATACCATACACTCTATACCCTACACAATATACCCTACACTCTATACCCTACACTCTATACCATACTCTCTATACCCTACACTCTATATCATACACTCTATAGCCTACACTCTATTCCCTACACTCTATACCATACACTCTATACCCTACACTCTATACCCTACACTATACACTCTATACCCTACTCTCTACACTCTATACCATACACTCTATACCCTACACTCTATACCCTACAATCTACACTCTATACCCTACAATCTATACACTACACTCTAAACCCTACACTCTACACTCTATACCCTACACTCTATACCCTACACTCTACACTCTATACCCTACACTCTATACCCTACACTCTATACTCTATACCCTAAACTCTACACTCTATACCCAACTCTCTAAACCCTACACTCTACACTCTATACCCTACACTCTATACCCTACACTCTACACTCTATACCCTACACTCTACACTCTATACCCTACTCTCTAAACCCTACACTCTATACCCTACACTCTACACTCTATACCCTACACTCTATACCCTACACTCTACACTCTATACCCTACACTCTATACCCTACACTCTATACCCTACACTCCATACCCTACACGCTACACCCTACACTTTATAGCTTACACTCTATACCCTACACTCTATACCCTAAACTCTATACCATACACTCTATACCCTACACTCTATACCCTACACTCTACACCATACACTCTATGCACTACCCTCTATACCTTACACTCTATACCCTACACTCTACACAGTATACCCTACACTCTATTCCCTACACTCTACACTCTATACCCTACACTCTATACCATACACTCTATACCCTACACTCTATACCCTACACTCTACACTCTATACCCTACAATCTATACCCTACACTCTATACCCTACACTCTAAACCCTACACTCTATACCCTACACTCTACACTCTATACCCTACACTCTATACCATACACTCTATACCCTAAACTCTATACCCTACACTCTATACCCTACACTCTACACTCTATACCCTACACTCTATAACATACACTTTATACCGTACACTCAATACCTTACACTCTATACCCTACACTCTATACCCTACACTCTATACCCTACACTCTATAACCTACACTCTATACTCTACACTCTATACCCTACTCTCTACACTTTATACCCTACACTCTATAACCTACAATCTACATCCTACAATCTACAATCTATACCCTACACTCTATAACCTACACTCTATACCCTATACTCTACACCCTACTCTCTACACTTTATACCCTACACTCTACACTCTATACCCTACACTCTATACCCTACACTCTATACTCTATACCCTACACTCTACACTCTATACCCAACTCTCTAAACACTACACTCTATACCCTACACTCTACACTCTATACCCTACACTCTATACCCTACACTCTACACTCTATACCCTACACTCTACACTCTAAACCCTACTCTCTAAACCCTACACTCTATACCCTACACTCTACACTCTATACCCTACACTCTATACCCTACACTCTACACTCTATCCCCTGCACTCTATACCATACACTCTACACTCTATACTCTACACTCTATACCCTACACTCTACACTCTATACCCTACACTCTATACCCTACACTCTACACTCGATACCCTACACTCTACACTCTATACCCTACACTCTATACCCTACAATCTATACCATACACTCTATACCATACACTCTATACCCTACACTCTACACTCTATACCCTACACTCTACACTCTACACCCTACACTCTATGCCCTACAATCTATACCATACACTCTATACCATACACTCTATACCCTACACTCTATACCTCACACTCTACACTCTATCCCCTGCACTCTATAACACACACTCTACACTCTATACCCTACACTCTATATCCTACACTCTACACTCTATACCCTACACTCTATACCCTACACTCTACACTCTATACCCTACACTCTACACTCTATACCCTACACTCTATACCCTACAATCTATACCATACACTCTATACCATACACTCTACAACCTACACTCTATACCCTACACTCTACACTCTATACACTACACTCTGTACCCTACACTCTATACCCTACACTCTATACCATACACTCTGTACCCTACACTCTATAACTCACACTCTACACTATATCCCCTGCACTCTATACCATACACTCTACACTCTATACCCTACACTCTATACCCTACACTCTACACTCTATACCCTACACTCTATACCCTACACTCTACACTCTATACCCTACACTCTATACCCTACAATCTATACCATACACTCTATACCATAGACTCTATACCCTACACTCTATACCCTACACTCTACACTCTATACCCTACACTCTATACCCTACACTCTATACCCTACACTCTACACTCTATACCCTACACTCTACACTCTATACCCTACTCTCTAAACCCTACACTCTATACCCTACACTCTGCACTCTATACCCTACACTCTATACCCTACACTCTACACTCTATCCCCTGCACTCTATACCATACACTCTACACTCTATACTCTACACTCTATACCCTACACTCTACACTCTATACCCTACACTCTATACCCTACACTCTACACTCTATACTCTACACTCTACACTCTATACCCTACACTCTATACCCTACAATCTATACCATACACTCTATACCATACACTCTATAACCTACACTCTACACTCTATACCCTACACTCTACACTCTATACCCTACACTCTATACCCTACAATCTATACCATACACTCTATACCATACACTCTATACCCTACACTCTATACCTCACACTCTACACTCTATCCCCTGCACTCTATAACACACACTCTACACTCTATACCCTACACTCTATATCCTACACTCTACACTCTATACCCTACACTCTATACCCTACACTCTACACTCTATACCCTACACTCTACACTCTATACCCTACACTCTACACTCTATACCCTACACTCTATACCCTACAATCTATACCATACACTCTATACCATACACTCTACAACCTACACTCTATACCCTACACTCTACACTCTATACGCTACACTCTGTACCATACACTCTATACCCTACACTCTATACCATACACTCTGTACCCTACACTCTATACCTCACACTCTACACTATATCCCCTGCACTCTATACCATACACTCTACACTCTATACCCTACACTCTATACCCTACACTCTACACTCTATACCCTACACTCTACACTCTATACCCTACACTCTACACTCTATACCCTACACTCTATACCCTACAATCTATACCCTACACTCTATACCCTACACTCTATACCCTACACTCTACACTCTATACCCTACACTCTACACTCTATACCCTACACTCTATACCCTACAATCTATACCATACACGCTATACCATACACTCTATACCCTACACTCTATACCTCACACTCTACACTCTATCCCCTGCACTCTATACCATACAGTCTACACTCTATACCCTACACTCTATACCCTACACTCTACACTCTATACCCTACACTCTATACCCTACACTCTACACTCTATACCCTACACTCTACACTCTATACCCTACACTCTATACCCTACAATCTATACCATACACTCTATACCATACACTCTATACCCTACACAATATACCCTACACTCTATACCCTACACTCTATACCATACTCTCTATACCCTACACTCTATATCATACACTCTATAGCCTACACTCTATTCCCTACACTCTATACCATACACTCTATACCCTACACTCTATACCCTACACTATACACTCTATACCCTACTCTCTACACTCTATACCATACACTCTATACCCTACACTCTATACCCTACAATCTACACTCTATACCCTACAATCTATACACTACACTCTAAACCCAACACTCTACACTCTATACCCTACACTCTATACCCTACACTCTACACTCTATACCCTACACTCTATACCCTACACTCTATACTCTATACCCTACACTCTACACTCTATACCCAACTCTCTAAACCCTACACTCTATACCCTACACTCTACACTCTATACCCTACACTCTATACCCTACACTCTACACTCTATACCCTACACTCTACACTCTATACCCTACTCTCTAAAGCCTACACTCTATACCCTACACTCTACACTCTATACCCTACACTCTATACCCTACACTCTACACTCTATACCCTACACTCTATACCCTACACTCTATACCCTACACTCCATACCCTACACGCTACACCTTACACTTTATAGCTTACACTCTATACCCTACACTCTATACCCTAAACTCTATACCATACACTCTATACCCTACACTCTATACCCTACACTCTACACTCTATACCCTACACTCTATACCCTACACTCTATACCCTACACTCTACACTCTATACCCTACACTCTACACTCTATACCCTACTCTCTAAACCCTACTCTTTATACCCTACACTCTACACTCTATACCCTACACTCTATACCCTACACTCTACACTCTATCCCCTGCACTCTATACCATACACTCTACACTCTATACTCTACACTCTATACCCTACACTCTACACTCTATACCCTACACTCTATACCCTACACTCTACACTCTATACTCTACACTCTACACTCTATACCCTACACTCTATACCCTACAATCTATACCATACACTCTATACCATACACTCTATACCCTACACTCTACACTCTATACCCTACACTCTACACTCTATACCCTACACTCTATACCCTACAATCTATACCATACACTCTATACCATACACTCTATACCCTACACTCTATACCTCACAATCTACACTCTATCCCCTGCACTCTATAACACACACTCTACACTCTATACCCTACACTCTATATCCTACACTCTACACTCTATACCCTACACTCTATACCCTAACATATCACACTTTTCATCATAGTGCTTTTACCAATGCATAAAATGCATGGAGAAGTCATTTCGAATGACTGGTCCTCAGTGTTGTGAGAACGATGACTGGTTAAAATTTTTGTTGTTTTCTTGTTCAGTCCATAGGCCTACATCATGTAGCAAACCGGTGAGCATGTGGCTCTATTAGTATAGGAGATACCTGAAAACATATCACACTTTTCATCATAGTGCTTTTACCAATGCATAAAATGCATGGAGAAGTCATTTCGAATGACTGGTCCTCAGTGTTGTGAGAACGATGACTGGTTAAAATTTTTGGTGGTTTCTTGTTCAGTCCATAGGCCTACATCATGTGGCAAACCGGTGAGCATGTGGCTCTATTAGTATAGGCGATACCTGAAAACATATCACACTTTTCATCATAGTGCTTTTACCAATGCATAAAATGCATGGAGAAGTCATTTCGAATGACTGGTCCTCAGTGTTGTGAGAACGATGACTGGTTAAAATTTTTGGTGGTTTCTTGTTCAGTCCATAGGCCTACATCATGTGGCAAACCGGTGAGCATGTGGCTCTATTAGTATAGGAGATACCTGAAAACATGTCACACTTTTCATCATAGTGCTTTTACCAATGCATAAAATGCATGGAGAAGTCATTTCGAATGACTGGTCCTCAGTGTTGTGAGAACGATGACTGGTTAAAATTTTTGGTGGTTTCTTGTTCAGTCCATAGGCCTACATCATGTGGCAAACCGGTGAGCATGTGGCTCTATTAGTATAGGAGATACCTGAAAACATATCACACTTTTCATCATAGTGCTTTTACCAATGCATAAAATGCATGAAGAAGTCATTTCGAATGACTGGTCCTCAGTGTTGTGAGAACGATGACTGGTTAAAATTTTTGGTGGTTTCTTGTTCAGTCCATAGGCCTACATCATGTGGCAAACCGGTGAGCATGTGGCTCTATTAGTATAGGAGATACCTGAAAACATATCACACTTTTCATCATAGTGCTTTTACCAATGCATAAAATGCATGGAGAAGTCATTTCGAATGACTGGTCCTCAGTGTTGTGAGAACAATGACTGGTTAAAATTTTTGGTGGTTTCTTGTTCAGTCCATAGGCCTACATCATGTGGCAAACCGGTGAGCATGTGGCTCTATTAGTATAGGAGATACCTGAAAACATATCACACTTTTCATCATAGTGCTTTTACCAATGCATAAAATGCATGGAGAAGTCATTTCGAATGACTGGTCCTCAGTGTTGTGAGAACGATGACTAGTTAAAATTTTTGGTGGTTTCTTGTTCAGTCCATAGGCCTACATCATGTGGCAAACCGGTGAGCATGTGGCTCTATTAGTATAGGAGATACCTGAAAACATATCACACTTTTCATCATAGTGCTTTTACCAATGCATAAAATGCATGGAGAAGTCATTTCGAATGACTGGTCCTCAGTGTTGTGAGAACGATGACTGGTTAAAATTTTTGGTGGTTTCTTGTTCAGTCCATAGGCCTACATCATGTGGCAAACCGGTGAGCATGTGGCTCTATTAGTATAGGAGATACCTGAAAACATATCACACTTTTCATCATAGTGCTTTTACCAATGCATAAAATGCATGGAGAAGTCATTTCGAATGACTGGTCCTCAGTGTTGTGAGAGCGATGACTGGTTAAAATTTTTGGTGGTTTCTTGTTCAGTCCATAGGCCTACATCATGTGGCAAACCGGTGAGCATGTGGCTCTATTAGTATAGGAGATACCTGAAAACATATCACACTTTTCATCATAGTGCTTTTACCAATGCATAAAATGCATGGAGAAGTCATTTCGAATGACTGGTCCTCAGTGTTGTGAGAACGATGACTGGTTAAAATTTTTGGTGGTTTCTTGTTCAGTCCATAGGCCTACATCATGTGGCAAACCGGTGAGCATGTGGCTCTATTAGTATAGGAGATACCTGAAAACATATCACACTTTTCATCATAGTGCTTTTACCAATGCATAAAATGCATGGAGAAGTCATTTCGAATGACTGGTCCTCAGTGTTGTGAGAACAATGACTGGTTAAAATTTTTGGTGGTTTCTTGTTCAGTCCATAGGCCTACATCATGTGGCAAACCGGTGAGCATGTGGCTCTGTTAGTATAGGAGATACCTGAAAACATATCACACTTTTCATCATAGTGCTTTTACCAATGCATAAAATGCATGGAGAAGTCATTTCGAATGACTGGTCCTCAGTGTTGTGAGAACGATGACTAGTTAAAATTTTTGGTGGTTTCTTGTTCAGTCCATAGGCCTACATCATGTGGCAAACCGGTGAGCATGTGGCTCTATTAGTATAGGAGATACCTGAAAACATATCACACTTTTCATCATAGTGCTTTTACCAATGCATAAAATGCACGGAGAAGTCATTTCGAATGACTGGTCCTCAGTGTTGTGAGAACGATGACTGGTTAAAATTTTTGGTGGTTTCTTGTTCAGTCCATAGGCCTACATCATGTGGCAAACCGGTGAGCATGTGGCTCTATTAGTATAGGAGATACCTGAAAACATATCACACTTTTCATCATAGTGCTTTTACCAATGCATAAAATGCATGGAGAAGTCATTTCGAATGACTGGTCCTCAGTGTTGTGAGAACGATGACTGGTTAAAATTTTTGGTGGTTTCTTGTTCAGTCCATAGGCTTACATCATGTGGCAAACCGGTGAGCATGTGGCTCTATTAGTATAGGAGATACCTGAAAACATATCACACTTTTCATCATAGTGCTTTTACCAATGCATAAAATGCATGGAGAAGTCATTTCGAATGACTGGTCCTCAGTGTTGTGAGAACGATGACTGGTTAAAATTTTTGGTGGTTTCTTGTTCAGTCCATAGGCCTACATCATGTGGCAAACCGGTGAGCATGTGGCTCTATTAGTATAGGAGATACCTGAAAACATATCACACTTTTCATCATAGTGCTTTTACCAATGCATAAAATGCATGGAGAAGTCATTTCGAATGACTGGTCCTCAGTGTTGTGAGAACGATGACTGGTTAAAATTTTTGGTGGTTTCTTGTTCAGTCCATAGGCCTACATCATGTGGCAAACCGGTGAGCATGTGGCTCTATTAGTATAGGAGATACCTGAAAACATATCACACTTTTCATCATAGTGCTTTTACCAATGCATAAAATGCATGGAGAAGTCATTTCGAATGACTGGTCCTCAGTGTTGTGAGAACGATGACTGGTTAAAATTTTTGGTGGTTTCTTGTTCAGTCCATAGGCCTACATCATGTGGCAAACCGGTGAGCATGTGGCTCTATTAGTATAGGAGATACCTGAAAACATATCACACTTTTCATCATAGTGCTTTTACCAATGCATAAAATGCATGGAGAAGTCATTTCGAATGACTGGTCCTCAGTGTTGTGAGAACGATGACTGGTTAAAATTTTTGGTGGTTTCTTGTTCAGTCCATAGGCCTACATCATGTGGCAAACCGGTGAGCATGTGGCTCTATTAGTATAGGAGATACCTGAAAACATATCACACTTTTCATCATAGTGCTTTTACCAATGCATAAAATGCATGGAGAAGTCATTTCGAATGACTGGTCCTCAGTGTTGTGAGAACGATGACTGGTTAAAATTTTTGGTGGTTTCTTGTTCAGTCCATAGGCCTACATCATGTGGCAAACCGGTGAGCATGTGGCTCTATTAGTATAGGAGATACCTGAAAACATATCACACTTTTCATCATAGTGCTTTTACCAATGCATAAAATGCATGGAGAAGTCATTTCGAATGACTGGTCCTCAGTGTTGTGAGAACGATGACTGGTTAAAATTTTTGGTGGTTTCTTGTTCAGTCCATAGGCCTACATCATGTGGCAAACCGGTGAGCATGTGGCTCTATTAGTATAGGAGATACCTGAAAACATATCACACTTTTCATCATAGTGCTTTTACCAATGCATAAAATGCATGGAGAAGTCATTTCGAATGACTGGTCCTCAGTGTTGTGAGAACAATGACTGGTTAAAATTTTTGGTGGTTTCTTGTTCAGTCCATAGGCCTACATCATGTGGCAAACCGGTGAGCATGTGGCTCTATTAGTATAGGAGATACCTGAAAACATATCACACTTTTCATCATAGTGCTTTTACCAATGCATAAAATGCATGGAGAAGTCATTTCGAATGACTGGTCCTCAGTGTTGTGAGAACGATAACTGGTTAAAATTTTTGGTGGTTTCTTGTTCAGTCCATAGGCCTACATCATGTGGCAAACCGGTGAGCATGTGGCTCTATTAGTATAGGAGATACCTGAAAACATATCACACTTTTCATCATAGTGCATTTACCAATGCATAAAATGCATGGAGAAGTGATTTCGAATGACTGGTCCTCAGTGTTGTGAGAACGATGACTGGTTAAAATTTTTGGTGGTTTCTTGTTCAGTCCATAGGCCTACATCATGTGGCAAACCGGTGAGCATGTGGCTCTATTAGTATAGGAGATACCTGAAAACATATCACACTTTTCATCATAGTGCTTTTACCAATGCATAAAATGCATGGAGAAGTCATTTCGAATGACTGGTCCTCAGTGTTGTGAGAACGATGACTGGTTAAAATTTTTGGTGGTTTCTTGTTCAGTCCATAGGCCTACATCATGTGGCAAACCGGTGAGCATGTGGCTCTATTAGTATAGGAGATACCTGAAAACATATCACACTTTTCATCATAGTGCTTTTACCAATGCATAAAATGCATGGAGAAGTCATTTCGAATGACTGGTCCTCAGTGTTGTGAGAACGATGACTGGTTAAAATTTTTGGTGGTTTCTTGTTCAGTCCATAGGCCTACATCATGTAGCAAACCGGTGAGCATGTGGCTCTATTAGTATAGGAGATACCTGAAAACATATCACACTTTTCATCATAGTGCTTTTACCAATGCATAAAATGCATGGAGAAGTCATTTCGAATGACTGGTCCTCAGTGTTGTGAGAACGATGACTGGTTAAAATTTTTGGTGGTTTCTTGTTCAGTCCATAGGCCTACATCATGTGGCAAACCGGTGAGCATGTGGCTCTATTAGTATAGGCGATACCTGAAAACATATCACACTTTTCATCATAGTGCTTTTACCAATGCATAAAATGCATGGAGAAGTCATTTCGAATGACTGGTCCTCAGTGTTGTGAGAACGATGACTGGTTAAAATTTTTGGTGGTTTCTTGTTCAGTCCATAGGCCTACATCATGTGGCAAACCGGTGAGCATGTGGCTCTATTAGTATAGGAGATACCTGAAAACATGTCACACTTTTCATCATAGTGCTTTTACCAATGCATAAAATGCATGGAGAAGTCATTTCGAATGACTGGTCCTCAGTGTTGTGAGAACGATGACTGGTTAAAATTTTTGGTGGTTTCTTGTTCAGTCCATAGGCCTACATCATGTGGCAAACCGGTGAGCATGTGGCTCTATTAGTATAGGAGATACCTGAAAACATATCACACTTTTCATCATAGTGCTTTTACCAATGCATAAAATGCATGAAGAAGTCATTTCGAATGACTGGTCCTCAGTGTTGTGAGAACGATGACTGGTTAAAATTTTTGGTGGTTTCTTGTTCAGTCCATAGGCCTACATCATGTGGCAAACCGGTGAGCATGTGGCTCTATTAGTATAGGAGATACCTGAAAACATATCACACTTTTCATCATAGTGCTTTTACCAATGCATAAAATGCATGGAGAAGTCATTTCGAATGACTGGTCCTCAGTGTTGTGAGAACAATGACTGGTTAAAATTTTTGGTGGTTTCTTGTTCAGTCCATAGGCCTACATCATGTGGCAAACCGGTGAGCATGTGGCTCTATTAGTATAGGAGATACCTGAAAACATATCACACTTTTCATCATAGTGCTTTTACCAATGCATAAAATGCATGGAGAAGTCATTTCGAATGACTGGTCCTCAGTGTTGTGAGAACGATGACTAGTTAAAATTTTTGGTGGTTTCTTGTTCAGTCCATAGGCCTACATCATGTGGCAAACCGGTGAGCATGTGGCTCTATTAGTATAGGAGATACCTGAAAACATATCACACTTTTCATCATAGTGCTTTTACCAATGCATAAAATGCATGAAGAAGTCATTTCGAATGACTGGTCCTCAGTGTTGTGAGAACGATGACTGGTTAAAATTTTGGTGGTTTCTTGTTCAGTCCATAGGCCTACATCATGTGGCAAACCGGTGAGCATGTGGCTCTATTAGTATAGGAGATACCTGAAAACATATCACACTTTTCATCATAGTGCTTTTACCAATGCATAAAATGCATGGAGAAGTCATTTCGAATGACTGGTCCTCAGTGTTGTGAGAACGATGACTGGTTAAAATTTTTGGTGGTTTCTTGTTCAGTCCATAGGCCTACATCATGTGGCAAACCGGTGAGCATGTGGCTCTATTAGTATAGGAGATACCTGAAAACATATCACACTTTTCATCATAGTGCTTTTACCAATGCATAAAATGCATGGAGAAGTCATTTCGAATGACTGGTCCTCAGTGTTGTGAGAGCGATGACTGGTTAAAATTTTTGGTGGTTTCTTGTTCAGTCCATAGGCCTACATCATGTGGCAAACCGGTGAGCATGTGGCTCTATTAGTATAGGAGATACCTGAAAACATATCACACTTTTCATCATAGTGCTTTTACCAATGCATAAAATGCATGGAGAAGTCATTTCGAATGACTGGTCCTCAGTGTTGTGAGAACGATGACTGGTTAAAATTTTTGGTGGTTTCTTGTTCAGTCCATAGGCCTACATCATGTGGCAAACCGGTGAGCATGTGGCTCTATTAGTATAGGAGATACCTGAAAACATATCACACTTTTCATCATAGTGCTTTTACCAATGCATAAAATGCATGGAGAAGTCATTTCGAATGACTGGTCCTCAGTGTTGTGAGAACGATGACTGGTTAAAATTTTTGGTGGTTTCTTGTTCAGTACATAGGCCTACATCATGTGGCAAACCGGTGAGCATGTGGCTCTATTAGTATAGGAGATACCTGAAAACATATCACACTTTTCATCATAGTGCTTTTACCAATGCATAAAATGCATGGAGAAGTCATCTCGAATGACTGGTCCTCAGTGTTGTGAGAACAATGACTGGTTAAAATTTTTGGTGGTTTCTTGTTCAGTCCATAGGCCTACATCATGTGGCAAACCGGTGAGCATGTGGCTCTATTAGTATAGGAGATACCTGAAAACATATCACACTTTTCATCATAGTGCTTTTACCAATGCATAAAATGCATGGAGAAGTCATTTCGAATGACTGGTCCTCAGTGTTGTGAGAACGATGACTAGTTAAAATTTTTGGTGGTTTCTTGTTCAGTCCATAGGCCTACATCATGTGGCAAACCGGTGAGCATGTGGCTCTATTAGTATAGGAGATACCTGAAAACATATCACACTTTTCATCATAGTGCTTTTACCAATGCATAAAATGCATGGAGAAGTCATTTCGAATGACTGGTCCTCAGTGTTGTGAGAACGATGACTGGTTAAAATTTTTGGTGGTTTCTTGTTCAGTCCATAGGCCTACATCATGTGGCAAACCGGTGAGCATGTGGCTCTATTAGTATAGGAGATACCTGAAAACATATCACACTTTTCATCATAGTGGTTTTACCAATGCATAAAATGCATGGAGAAGTCATTTCGAATGACTGGTCCTCAGTGTTGTGAGAACGATGACTGGTTAAAATTTTTGGTGGTTTCTTGTTCAGTCCATAGGCCTACATCATGTGGCAAACCGGTGAGCATGTGGCTCTATTAGTATAGGAGATACCTGAAAACATATCACACTTTTCATCATAGTGCTTTTACCAATGCATAAAATGCATGGAGAAGTCATTTCGAATGACTGGTCCTCAGTGTTGTGAGAACGATGACTGGTTAAAATTTTTGGTGGTTTCTTGTTCAGTCCATAGGCCTACATCATGTGGCAAACCGGTGAGCATGTGGCTCTATTAGTATAGGAGATACCTGAAAACATATCACACTTTTCATCATAGTGCTTTTACCAATGCATAAAATGCATGGAGAAGTCATTTCGAATGACTGGTCCTCAGTGTTGTGAGAACAATGACTGGTTAAAATTTTTGGTGGTTTCTTGTTCAGTCCATAGGCCTACATCATGTGGCAAACCGGTGAGCATGTGGCTCTATTAGTATAGGAGATACCTGAAAACATATCACACTTTTCATCATAGTGCTTTTACCAATGCATAAAATGCATGGAGAAGTCATTTCGAATGACTGGTCCTCAGTGTTGTGAGAACGATGGCTAGTTAAAATTTTTGGTGGTTTCTTGTTCAGTCCATAGGCCTACATCATGTGGCAAACCGGTGAGCATGTGGCTCTATTAGTATAGGAGATACCTGAAAACATATCACACTTTTCATCGTAGTGCTTTTACCAATGCATAAAATGCATGGAGAAGTCGTTTCGAATGACTGGTCCTCAGTGTTGTGAGAACGATGACTGGTTAAAATTTTTGGTGGTTTCTTGTTCAGTCCATAGGCCTACATCATGTGGCAAACCGGTGAGCATGTGGCTCTATTAGTATAGGAGATACCTGAAAACATATCACACTTTTCATCATAGTGGTTTTACCAATGCATAAAATGCATGGAGAAGTCATTTCGAATGACTGGTCCTCAGTGTTGTGAGAACGATGACTGGTTAAAATATTTGGTGGTTTCTTGTTCAGTCCATAGGCCTACATCATGTGGCAAACCGGTGAGCATGTGGCTCTATTAGTATAGGAGATACCTGAAAACATATCACACTTTTCATCATAGTGCTTTTACCAATGCATAAAATGCATGGAGAAGTCATTTTGAATGACTGGTCCTCAGTGTTGTGAGAACGATGACTGGTTAAAATTTTTGGTGGTTTCTTGTTCAGTCCATAGGCCTACATCATGTGGCAAACCGGTGAGCATGTGGCTCTATTAGTATAGGAGATACCTGAAAACATATCACACTTTTCATCATAGTGCTTTTACTAATGCATAAAATGCATGGAGAAGTCATTTCGAATGACTGGTCCTCAGTGTTGTGAGAACGATGACTGGTTAAAATTTTTGGTGGTTTCTTGTTCAGTCCATAGGCCTACATCATGTGGCAAACCGGTGAGCATGTGGCTCTATTAGTATAGGAGATACCTGAAAACATATCACACTTTTCATCATAGTGGTTTTACCAATGCATAAAATGCATGGAGAAGTCATTTCGAATGACTGGTCCTCAGTGTTGTGAGAACGATGACTGGTTAAAATTTTTGGTGGTTTCTTGTTCAGTCCATAGGCCTACATCATGTGGCAAACCGGTGAGCATGTGGCTCTATTAGTATAGGAGATACCTGAAAACATATCACACTTTTCATCATAGTGCTTTTACCAATGCATAAAATGCATGGAGAAGTCATTTCGAATGACTGGTCCTCAGTGTTGTGAGAACGATGACTGGTTAAAATTTTTGGTGGTTTCTTGTTCAGTCCATAGGCCTACATCATGTGGCAAACCGGTGAGCATGTGGCTCTATTAGTATAGGAGATACCTGAAAACATATCACACTTTTCATCATAGTGCTTTTACCAATGCATAAAATGCATGGAGAAGTCATTTCGAATGACTGGTCCTCAGTGTTGTGAGAACAATGACTGGTTAAAATTTTTGGTGGTTTCTTGTTCAGTCCATAGGCCTACATCATGTGGCAAACCGGTGAGCATGTGGCTCTATTAGTATAGGAGATACCTGAAAACATATCACACTTTTCATCATAGTGCTTTTACCAATGCATAAAATGCATGGAGAAGTCATTTCGAATGACTGGTCCTCAGTGTTGTGAGAACGATGACTAGTTAAAATTTTTGGTGGTTTCTTGTTCAGTCCATAGGCCTACATCATGTGGCAAACCGGTGAGCATGTGGCTCTATTAGTATAGGAGATACCTGAAAACATATCACACTTTTCATCATAGTGCTTTTACCAATGCATAAAATGCATGGAGAAGTCATTTCGAATGACTGGTCCTCAGTGTTGTGAGAACGATGACTGGTTAAAATTTTTGGTGGTTTCTTGTTCAGTCCATAGGCCTACATCATGTGGCAAACCGGTGAGCATGTGGCTCTATTAGTATAGGAGATACCTGAAAACATATCACACTTTTCATCATAGTGGTTTTACCAATGCATAAAATGCATGGAGAAGTCATTTCGAATGACTGGTCCTCAGTGTTGTGAGAACGATGACTGGTTAAAATTTTTGGTGGTTTCTTGTTCAGTCCATAGGCCTACATCATGTGGCAAACCGGTGAGCATGTGGCTCTATTAGTATAGGAGATACCTGAAAACATATCACACTTTTCATCATAGTGCTTTTACCAATGCATAAAATGCATGAAGTCATTTCGAATGACTGGTCCTCAGTGTTGTGAGAACGATGACTGGTTAAAATTTTTGGTGGTTTCTTGTTCAGTCCATAGGCCTACATCATGTGGCAAACCGGTGAGCATGTGGCTCTATTAGTATAGGAGATACCTGAAAACATATCACACTTTTCATCATAGTGCTTTTACCAATGCATAAAATGCATGGAGAAGTCATTTCGAATGACTGGTCCTCAGTGTTGTGAGAACAATGACTGGTTAAAATTTTTGGTGGTTTCTTGTTCAGTCCATAGGCCTACATCATGTGGCAAACCGGTGAGCATGTGGCTCTATTAGTATAGGAGATACCTGAAAACATATCACACTTTTCATCATAGTGCTTTTACCAATGCATAAAATGCATGGAGAAGTCATTTCGAATGACTGGTCCTCAGTGTTGTGAGAACGATGACTAGTTAAAATTTTTGGTGGTTTCTTGTTCAGTCCATAGGCCTACATCATGTGGCAAACCGGTGAGCATGTGGCTCTATTAGTATAGGAGATACCTGAAAACATATCACACTTTTCATCATAGTGCTTTTACCAATGCATAAAATGCATGGAGAAGTCATTTCGAATGACTGGTCCTCAGTGTTGTGAGAACGATGACTGGTTAAAATTTTTGGTGGTTTCTTGTTCAGTCCATAGGCCTACATCATGTGGCAAACCGGTGAGCATGTGGCTCTATTAGTATAGGAGATACCTGAAAACATATCACACTTTTCATCATAGTGGTTTTACCAATGCATAAAATGCATGGAGAAGTCATTTCGAATGACTGGTCCTCAGTGTTGTGAGAACGATGACTGGTTAAAATTTTTGGTGGTTTCTTGTTCAGTCCATAGGCCTACATCATGTGGCAAACCGGTGAGCATGTGGCTCTATTAGTATAGGAGATACCTGAAAACATATCACACTTTTCATCATAGTGCTTTTACCAATGCATAAAATGCATGGAGAAGTCATTTTGAATGACTGGTCCTCAGTGTTGTGAGAACGATGACTGGTTAAAATTTTTGGTGGTTTCTTGTTCAGTCCATAGGCCTACATCATGTGGCAAACCGGTGAGCATGTGGCTCTATTAGTATAGGAGATACCTGAAAACATATCACACTTTTCATCATAGTGCTTTTACCAATGCATAAAATGCATGGAGAAGTCATTTCGAATGACTGGTCCTCAGTGTTGTGAGAACGATGACTGGTTAAAATTTTTGGTGGTTTCTTGTTCAGTCCATAGGCCTACATCATGTGGCAAACCGGTGAGCATGTGGCTCTATTAGTATAGGAGATACCTGAAAACATATCACACTTTTCATCATAGTGCTTTTACCAATGCATAAAATGCATGGAGAAGTCATTTCGAATGACTGGTCCTCAGTGTTGTGAGAACGATGACTGGTTAAAATTTTTGGTGGTTTCTTGTTCAGTCCATAGGCCCACATCATGTGGCAAACCGGTGAGCATGTGGCTCTATTAGTATAGGAGATACCTGAAAACATATCACACTTTTCATCATAGTGCTTTTACCAATGCATAAAATGCATGGAGAAGTCATTTCGAATGACTGGTCCTCAGTGTTGTGAGAACGATGACTGGTTAAAATTTTTGGTGGTTTCTTGTTCAGTCCATAGGCCTACATCATGTGGCAAACCGGTGAGCATGTGGCTCTATTAGTATAGGAGATACCTGAAAACATATCACACTTTTCATCATAGTGCTTTTACCAATGCATAAAATGCATGGAGAAGTCATTTCGAATGACTGGTCCTCAATGTTGTGAGAACGATGACTGGTTAAAATTTTTGGTGGTTTCTTGTTCAGTCCATAGGCCTACATCATGTGGCAAACCGGTGAGCATGTGGCTCTATTAGTATAGGAGATACCTGAAAACATATCACACTTTTCATCATAGTGCTTTTACCAATGCATAAAATGCATGGAGAAGTCATTTCGAATGACTGGTCCTCAATGTTGTGAGAACGATGACTGGTTAAAATTTTTGGTGGTTTCTTGTTCAGTCCATAGGCCTACATCATGTGGCAAACCGGTGAGCATGTGGCGCTATTAGTATAGGAGATACCTGAAAACATATCACACTTTTCATCATAGTGCTTTTACCAATGCATAAAATGCATGGAGAAGTCATTTCGAATGACTGGTCCTCAGTGTTGTGAGAACGATGACTGGTTAAAATTTTTGGTGGTTTCTTGTTCAGTCCATAGGCCTACATCATGTGGCAAACCGGTGAGCATGTGGCTCTATTAGTATAGGAGATACCTGAAAACATATCACACTTTTCATCATAGTGCTTTTACCAATGCATAAAATGCATGGAGAAGTCATTTCGAATGACTGGTCCTCAGTGTTGTGAGAACGATGACTGGTTAAAATTTTTGGTGGTTTCTTGTTCAGTCCATAGGCCTACATCATGTGGCAAACCGGTGAGCATGTGGCTCTATTAGTATAGGAGATACCTGAAAACATATCACACTTTTCATCATAGTGCTTTTACCAATGCATAAAATGCATGGAGAAGTCATTTCGAATGACTGGTCCTCAGTGTTGTGAGAACGATGACTGGTTAAAATTTTTGGTGGTTTCTTGTTCAGTCCATAGGCCTACATCATGTGGCAAACCGGTGAGCATGTGGCTCTATTAGTATAGGAGATACCTGAAAACATATCACATATGTGGAGAAGTCATTTCGAATGACTGGTCCTCAGTGTTGTGAGAACGATGACTGGTTAAAATTTTTGGTGGTTTCTTGTTCAGTCCATAGGCCTACATCATGTGGCAAACCGGTGAGCATGTGGCTCTATTAGTATAGGAGATACCTGAAAACATATCACACTTTTCATCATAGTGCTTTTACCAATGCATAAAATGCATGGAAAAGTCATTTCGAATGACTGGTCCTCAGTGTTGTGAGAACGATGACTGGTTAAAATTTTTGGTGGTTTCTTGTTCAGTCCATAGGCCTACATCATGTGGCAAACCGGTGAGCATGTGGCTCTATTGGTATAGGAGATACCTGAAAACATATCACACTTTTCATCATAGTGCTTTTACCAATGCATAAAATGCATGGAGAAGTCATTTCGAATGACTGGTCCTCAGTGTTGTGAGAACGATGACTGGTTAAAATTTTTGGTGGTTTCTTGTTCAGTCCATAGGCCTACATCATGTGGCAAACCGGTGAGCATGTGGCTCTATTAGTATAGGAGATACCTGAAAACATATCACACTTTTCATCATAGTGCTTTTACCAATGCATAACATGCATGGAGAAGTCATTTCGAATGACTGGTCCTCAGTGTTGTGAGAACGATGACTGGTTAAAATTTTTGGTGGTTTCTTGTTCAGTCCATAGGCCTACATCATGTGGCAAACTGGTGAGCATGTGGCGCTATTAGTATAGGAGATACCTGAAAACATATCACACTTTTCATCATAGTGCTTTTACCAATGCATAAAATGCATGGAGAAGTCATTTCGAATGACTGGTCCTCAGTGTTGTGAGAACGATGACTGGTTAAAATTTTTGGTGGTTTCTTGTTCAGTCCGTAGGCCTACATCATGTGGCAAACCGGTGAGCATGTGGCTCTATTAGTGAAGGAGATACCTGAAAACATATCACACTTTTCATCATAGTGCTTTTACCAATGCATAAAATGCATGGAGAAGTCATTTCGAATGACTGGTCCTCAGTGTTGTGAGAACGATGACTGGTTAAAATTTTTGGTGGTTTCTTGTTCAGTCCATAGGCCCACATCATGTGGCAAACCGGTGAGCATGTGGCTCTATTAGTATAGGAGATACCTGAAAACATATCACACTTTTCATCATAGTGCTTTTACCAATGCATAAAATGCATGGAGAAGTCATTTCGAATGACTGGTCCTCAGTGTTGTGAGAACGATGACTGGTTAAAATTTTTGGTGGTTTCTTGTTCAGTCCATAGGCCTACATCATGTGGCAAACCGGTGAGCATGTGGCTCTATTAGTATAGGAGATACCTGAAAACATATCACACTCTACATCATAGTGCTTTTACCAATGCATAAAATGCATGGAGAAGTCATTTCGAATGACTGGTCCTCAGTGTTGTGAGAACGATGACTGGTTAAAATTTTTGGTGGTTTCTTGTTCAGTCCATAGGCCTACATCATGTGGCAAACCGGTGAGCATGTGGCTCTATTAGTATAGGAGATACCTGAAAACATATCACACTTTTCATCATAGTGCTTTTACCAATGCATAAAATGCATGGAGAAGTCATTTCGAATGACTGGTCCTCAGTGTTGTGAGAACGATGACTAGTTAAAATTTTTGGTGGTTTCTTGTTCAGTCCATAGGCCTACATCATGTGGCAAACCGGTGAGCATGTGGCTCTATTAGTATAGGAGATACCTGAAAACATATCACACTTTTCATTATAGTGCTTTTACCAATGCATAAAATGCATGGAGAAGTCATTTCGAATGACTGGTCCTCAGTGTTGTGAGAATGATGAATGGTTAAAATTTTTGGTGGTTTCTTGTTCAGTCCATAGGCCTACATCATGTGGCAAACCGGTGAGCATGTGGCTCTATTAGTATAGGAGATACCTGAAAACATATCACACTTTTCATCATAGTGCTTTTACCAATGCATAAAATGCATGGAGAAGTCATTTCGAATGACTGGTCCTCAGTGTTGTGAGAACGATGACTGGTTAAAATTTTTGGTGGTTTCTTGTTCAGTCCATAGGCCTACATCATGTGGCAAACCGGTGAGCATGTGGCTCTATTAGTATAGGAGATACCTGAAAACATATCACACTTTTCATCATAGTGCTTTTACCAATGCATAAAATGCATGGAGAAGTCATTTCGAATGACTGGTCCTCAGTGTTGTGAGAACGATGACTGGTTAAAATTTTTGGTGGTTTCTTGTTCAGTCCATAGGCCTACATCATGTGGCAAACCGGTGAGCATGTGGCTCTATTAGTATAGGAGATACCTGAAAACATATCACACTTTTCATCATAGTGCTTTTACCAATGCATAAAATGCATGGAGAAGTCATTTCGAATGACTGGTCCTCAGTGTTGTGAGAACGATGACTGGTTAAAATTTTTGGTGGTTTCTTGTTCAGTCCATAGGCCTACATCATGTGGCAAACCGGTGAGCATGTGGCTCTATTAGTATAGGAGATACCTGAAAACATATCACACTTTTCATCATAGTGCTTTTACCAATGCATAAAATGCATGGAGAAGTCATTTCGAATGACTGGTCCTCAGTGTTGTGAGAACGATGACTGGTTAAAATTTTTGGTGGTTTCTTGTTCAGTCCATAGGCCTACATCATGTGGCAAACCGGTGAGCATGTGGCTCTATTAGTATAGGAGATACCTGAAAACATATCACACTTTTCATCATAGTGCTTTTACCAATGCATAAAATGCATGGAGAAGTCATTTCGAATGACTGGTCCTCAGTGTTGTGAGAACGATGACTGGTTAAAATTTTTGGTGGTTTCTTGTTCAGTCCATAGGCCTACATCATGTGGCAAACCGGTGAGCATGTGGCTCTATTGGTATAGGAGATACCTGAAAACATATCACACTTTTCATCATAGTGCTTTTACCAATGCATAAAATGCATGGAGAAGTCATTTCGAATGACTGGTCCTCAGTGTTGTGAGAACGATGACTGGTTAAAATTTTTGGTGGTTTCTTGTTCAGTCCATAGGCCTACATCATGTGGCAAACCGGTGAGCATGTGGCTCTATTAGTATAGGAGATACCTGAAAACATATCACACTTTTCATCATAGTGCTTTTACCAATGCATAACATGCATGGAGAAGTCATTTCGAATGACTGGTCCTCAGTGTTGTGAGAACGATGACTGGTTAAAATTTTTGGTGGTTTCTTGTTCAGTCCATAGGCCTACATCATGTGGCAAACTGGTGAGCATGTGGCGCTATTAGTATAGGAGATACCTGAAAACATATCACACTTTTCATCATAGTGCTTTTACCAATTCATAAAATGCATGGAGAAGTCATTTCGAATGACTGGTCCTCAGTGTTGTGAGAACGATGACTGGTTAAAATTTTTGGTGGTTTCTTGTTCAGTCCATAGGCCTACATCATGTGGCAAACCGGTGAGCATGTGGCTCTATTAGTGAAGGAGATACCTGAAAACATATCACACTTTTCATCATAGTGCTTTTACCAATGCATAAAATGCATGGAGAAGTCATTTCGAATGACTGGTCCTCAGTGTTGTGAGAACGATGACTGGTTAAAATTTTTGGTGGTTTCTTGTTCAGTCCATAGGCCCACATCATGTGGCAAACCGGTGAGCATGTGGCTCTATTAGTATAGGAGATACCTGAAAACATATCACACTTTTCATCATAGTGCTTTTACCAATGCATAAAATGCATGGAGAAGTCATTTCGAATGACTGGTCCTCAGTGTTGTGAGAACGATGACTGGTTAAAATTTTTGGTGGTTTCTTGTTCAGTCCATAGGCCTACATCATGTGGCAAACCGGTGAGCATGTGGCTCTATTAGTATAGGAGATACCTGAAAACATATCACACTCTACATCATAGTGCTTTTACCAATGCATAAAATGCATGGAGAAGTCATTTCGAATGACTGGTCCTCAGTGTTGTGAGAACGATGACTGGTTAAAATTTTTGGTGGTTTCTTGTTCAGTCCATAGGCCTACATCATGTGGCAAACCGGTGAGCATGTGGCTCTATTAGTATAGGAGATACCTGAAAACATATCACACTTTTCATCATAGTGCTTTTACCAATGCATAAAATGCATGGAGAAGTCATTTCGAATGACTGGTCCTCAGTGTTGTGAGAACGATGACTAGTTAAAATTTTTGGTGGTTTCTTGTTCAGTCCATAGGCCTACATCATGTGGCAAACCGGTGAGCATGTGGCTCTATTAGTATAGGAGATACCTGAAAACATATCACACTTTTCATCATAGTGCTTTTACCAATGCATAAAATGCATGGAGAAGTCATTTCGAATGACTGGTCCTCAGTGTTGTGAGAATGATGAATGGTTAAAATTTTTGGTGGTTTCTTGTTCAGTCCATAGGCCTACATCATGTGGCAAACCGGTGAGCATGTGGCTCTATTAGTATAGGAGATACCTGAAAACATATCACACTTTTCATCATAGTGCTTTTACCAATGCATAAAATGCATGGAGAAGTCATTTCGAATGACTGGTCCTCAGTGTTGTGAGAACGATGACTGGTTAAAATTTTTGGTGGTTTCTTGTTCAGTCCATAGGCCTACATCATGTGGCAAACCGGTGAGCATGTGGCTCTATTAGTATAGGAGATACCTGAAAACATATCACACTTTTCATCATAGTGCTTTTACCAATGCATAAAATGCATGGAGAAGTCATTTCGAATGACTGGTCCTCAGAGTTGTGAGAACGATGACTGGTTAAAATTTTTGGTGGTTTCTTGTTCAGTCCATAGGCCTACATCATGTGGCAAACCGGTGAGCATGTGGCTCTATTAGTATAGGAGATACCTGAAAACATATCACACTTTTCATCATAGTGCTTTTACCAATGCATAAAATGCATGGAGAAGTCATTTCGAATGACTGGTCCTCAGTGTTGTGAGAACGATGACTGGTTAAAATTTTTGGTGGTTTCTTGTTCAGTCCATAGGCCTACATCATGTGGCAAACCGGTGAGCATGTGGCTCTATTAGTATAGGAGATACCTGAAAACATATCACACTTTTCATCATAGTGCTTTTACCAATGCATAAAATGCATGGAGAAGTCATTTCGAATGACTGGTCCTCAGTGTTGTGAGAACGATGACTGGTTAAAATTTTTGGTGGTTTCTTGTTCAGTCCATAGGCCTACATCATGTGGCAAACCGGTGAGCATGTGGCTCTATTAGTATAGGAGATACCTGAAAACATATCACACTTTTCATCATAGTGCTTTTACCAATGCATAAAATGCATGGAGAAGTCATTTCGAATGACTGGTCCTCAGTGTTGTGAGAACGATGACTGGTTAAAATTTTTGGTGGTTTCTTGTTCAGTCCATAGGCCTACATCATGTGGCAAACCGGTGAGCATGTGGCTCTATTAGTATAGGAGATACCTGAAAACATATCACACTTTTCATCATAGTGCTTTTACCAATGCATAAAATGCATGGAGAAGTCATTTCGAATGACTGGTCCTCAGTGTTGTGAGAACGATGACTGGTTAAAATTTTTGGTGGTTTCTTGTTCAGTCCATAGGCCTACATCATGTGGCAAACCGGTGAGCATGTGGCTCTATTAGTATAGGAGATACCTGAAAACATATCACACTTTTCATCATAGTGCTTTTACCAATGCATAAAATGCATGGAGAAGTCATTTCGAATGACTGGTCCTCAGTGTTGTGAGAACGATGACTGGTTAAAATTTTTGGTGGTTTCTTGTTCAGTCCATAGGCCTACATCATGTGGCAAACCGGTGAGCATATGGCTCTATTAGTATAGGAGATACCTGAAAACATATTACACTTTTCATCATAGTGCTTTTACCAATGCATAAAATGCATGGAGAAGTCATTTCGAATGACTGGTCCTCAGTGTTGTGAGAACGATGACTGGTTAAAATTTTTGGTGGTTTCTTGTTCAGTCCATAGGCCTACATCATGTGGCAAACCGGTGAGCATGTGGCTCTATTAGTATAGGAGATACCTGAAAACATATCACACTTTTCATCATAGTGCTTTTACCAATGCATAAAATGCATGGAGAAGTCATTTCGAATGACTGGTCCTCAGTGTTGTGAGAACGATGACTGGTTAAAATTTTTGGTGGTTTCTTGTTCAGTCCATAGGCCTACATCATGTGGCAAACCGGTGAGCATGTGGCTCTATTAGTATAGGAGATACCTGAAAACATATCACACTTTTCATCATAGTGCTTTTACCAATGCATAAAATGCATGGAGAAGTCATTTCGAATGACTGGTCCTCAGTGTTGTGAGAACGATGACTGGTTAAAATTTTTGGTGGTTTCTTGTTCAGTCCATAGGCCTACATCATGTGGCAAACCGGTGAGCATGTGGCTCTATTAGTATAGGAGATACCTGAAAACATATCACACTTTTCATCATAGTGCTTTTACCAATGCATAAAATGCATGGAGAAGTCATTTCGAATGACTGGTCCTCAGTGTTGTGAGGACGATGACTGGTTAAAATTTTTGGTGGTTTCTTGTTCAGTCCATAGGCCTACATCATGTGGCAAACCGGTGAGCATGTGGCTCTATTAGTATAGGAGATACCTGAAAACATATCACACTTTTCATCATAGTGCTTTTACCAATGCATAAAATGCATGGAGAAGTCATTTCGAATGACTGGTCCTCAGTGTTGTGAGAACGATGACTGGTTAAAATTTTTGGTGGTTTCTTGTTCAGTCCATAGGCCTACATCATGTGGCAAACCGGTGAGCATGTGGCTCTATTAGTATAGGAGATACCTGAAAACATATCACACTTTTCATCATAGTGCTTTTACCAATGCATAAAATGCATGGAGAAGTCATTTCGAATGACTGGTCCTCAGTGTTGTGAGAACGATGACTGGTTAAAATTTTTGGTGGTTTCTTGTTCAGTCCATAGGCCTACATCATGTGGCAAACCGGTGAGCATGTGGCTCTATTAGTATAGGAGATACCTAAAAACATATCACACTTTTCATCATAGTGCTTTTACCAATGCATAAAATGCATGGAGAAGTCATTTCGAATGACTGGTCCTCAGTGTTGTGAGAACGATGACTGGTTAAAATTTTTGGTGGTTTCTTGTTCAGTCCATAGGCCTACATCATGTGGCAAACCGGTGAGCATGTGGCTCTATTAGTATAGGAGATACCTGAAAACATATCACACTTTTCATCATAGTGCTTTTACCAATGCATAAAATGCATGGAGAAGTCATTTCGAATGACTGGTCCTCAGTGTTGTGAGAACGATGACTGGTTAAAATTTTTGGTGGTTTCTTGTTCAGTCCATAGGCCTACATCATGTGGCAAACCGGTGAGCATGTGGCTCTATTAGTATAGGAGATACCTGAAAACATATCACACTTTTCATCATAGTGCTTTTACCAATGCATAAAATGCATGGAGAAGTCATTTCGAATGACTGGTTCTCAGTGTTGTGAGAACGATGACTGGTTAAAATTTTTGGTGGTTTCTTGTTCAGTCCATAGGCCTACATCATGTGGCAAACCAGTGAGCATGTGGCTCTATTAGTATAGGAGATACCTGAAAACATATCACACTTTTCATCATAGTGCTTTTACCAATGCATAAAATGCATGGAGAAGTCATTTTGAATGACTGGTCCTCAGTGTTGTGAGAACGATGACTGGTTAAAATTTTTGGTGGTTTCTTGTTCAGTCCATAGGCCTACATCATGTGGCAAACCGGTGAGCATGTGGCTCTATTAGTATAGGAGATACCTGAAAACATATCACACTTTTCATCATAGTGCTTTTACCAATGCATAAAATGCATGGAGAAGTCATTTTGAATGACTGGTCCTCAGTGTTGTGAGAACGATGACTGGTTAAAATTTTTGGTGGTTTCTTGTTCAGTCCATAGGCCTACATCATGTGGCAAACCGGTGAGCATGTGGCTCTATTAGTATAGGAGATACCTGAAAACATATCACACTTTTCATCATAGTGCTTTTACCAATGCATAAAATGCATGGAGAAGTCATTTCGAATGACTGGTCCTCAGTGTTGTGAGAACGATGACTGGTTAAAATATTTGGTGGTTTCTTGTTCAGTCCATAGGCCTACATCATGTGGCAAACCGGTGAGTATGTGGCTCTATTAGTATAGGAGATACCTGAAAACATATCACACTTTTCATCATAGTGCTTTTACCAATGCATAAAATGCATGGAGAAGTCATTTCGAATGACTGGTCCTCAGTGTTGTGAGAACGATGACTGGTTAAAATTTTTGGTGGTTTCTTGTTCAGTCCATAGGCCCACATCATGTGGCAAACCGGTGAGCATGTGGCTCTATTAGTATAGGAGATACCTGAAAACATATCACACTTTTCATCATAGTGCTTTTACCAATGCATAAAATGCATGGAGAAGTCATTTTGAATGACTGGTCCTCAGTGTTGTGAGAACGATGACTGGTTAAAATTTTTGGTGGTTTCTTGTTCAGTCCATAGGCCTACATCATGTGGCAAACCGGTGAGCATGTGGCTCTATTAGTATAGGAGATACCTGAAAACATATCACACTTTTCATCATAGTGCTTTTACCAATGCATAAAATGCATGGAGAAGTCATTTCGAATGACTGGTCCTCAGTGTTGTGAGAACGATGACTGGTTAAAATTTTTGGTGGTTTCTTGTTCAGTCCATAGGCCTACATCATGTGGCAAACCGGTGAGCATATGGCTCTATTAGTATAGGAGATACCTGAAAACATATCACACTTTTCATCATAGTGCTTTTACCAATGCATAAAATGCATGGAGAAGTCATTTCGAATGACTGGTCCTCAGTGTTGTGAGAACGATGACTGGTTAAAATTTTTGGTGGTTTCTTGTTCAGTCCATAGGCCCACATCATGTGACAAACCGGTGAGCATGTGGCTCTATTAGTATAGGAGATACCTGAAAACATATCACACTTTTCATCATAGTGCTTTTACCAATGCATAAAATGCATGGAGAAGTCATTTCGAATGACTGGTCCTCAGTGTTGTGAGAACGATGACTGGTTAAAATTTTTGGTGGTTTCTTGTTCAGTCCATAGGCCTACATCATGTGGCAAACCGGTGAGCATGTGGTTCTATTAGTATAGGAGATACCTGAAAACATATCACACTTTTCATCATAGTGCTTTTACCAATGCATAAAATGCATGGAGAAGTCATTTCGAATGACTGGTCCTCAGTGTTGTGAGAACAATGACTGGTTAAAATTTTTGGTGGTTTCTTGTTCAGTCCATAGGCCTACATCATGTGGCAAACCGGTGAGCATGTGGCTCTATTAGTATAGGAGATACCTGAAAACATATCACACTTTTCATCATAGTGCTTTTACCAATGCATAAAATGCATGGAGAAGTCATTTCGAATGACTGGTCCTCAGTGTTGTGAGAACGATGACTGGTTAAAATTTTTGGTGGTTTCTTGTTCAGTCCATAGGCCTACATCATGTGGCAAACCGGTGAGCATATGGCTCTATTAGTATAGGAGATACCTGAAAACATATCACACTTTTCATCATAGTGCTTTTACCAATGCATAAAATGCATGGAGAAGTCATTTCGAATGACTGGTCCTCAGTGTTGTGAGAACGATGACTGGTTAAAATTTTTGGTGGTTTCTTGTTCAGTCCATAGGCCTACATCATGTGACAAACCGGTGAGCATGTGGCTCTATTAGTATAGGAGATACCTGAAAACATATCACACTTTTCATCATAGTGCTTTTACCAATGCATAAAATGCATGGAGAAGTCATTTCGAATGACTGGTCCTCAGTGTTGTGAGAACGATGACTGGTTAAAATTTTTGGTGGTTTCTTGTTCAGTCCATAGGCCTACATCATGTGGCAAACCGGTGAGCATATGGCTCTATTAGTATAGGAGATACCTGAAAACATATCACACTTTTCATCATAGTGCTTTTACCAATGCATAAAATGCATGGAGAACTCATTTCGAATGACTGGTCCTCAGTGTTGTGAGAACGATGACTGGTTAAAATTTTTGGTGGTTTCTTGTTCAGTCCATAGGCCTACATCATGTGACAAACCGGTGAGCATGTGGCTCTATTAGTATAGGAGATACCTGAAAACATATCACACTTTTCATCATAGTGCTTTTACCAATGCATAAAATGCATGGAGAAGTCATTTCGAATGACTGGTCCTCAGTGTTGTGAGAACGATGACTGGTTAAAATTTTTGGTGGTTTCTTGTTCAGTCCATAGGCCTACATCATGTGGCAAACCGGTGAGCATGTGGCTCTATTAGTATAGGAGATACCTGAAAACATATCACACTTTTCATCATAGTGCTTTTACCAATGCATAAAATGCATGGAGAAGTCATTTTGAATGACTGGTCCTCAGTGTTGTGAGAACGATGACTGGTTAAAATTTTTGGTGGTTTCTTGTTCAGTCCATAGGCCTACATCATGTGGCAAACCGGTGAGCATGTGGCTCTATTAGTATAGGAGATACCTGAAAACATATCACACTTTTCATCATAGTGCTTTTACCAATGCATAAAATGCATGGAGAAGTCATTTCGAATGACTGGTCCTCAGTGTTGTGAGAACGATGACTGGTTAAAATTTTTGGTGGTTTCTTGTTCAGTCCATAGGCCTACATCATGTGGCAAACCAGTGAGCATGTGGCTCTATTAGTATAGGAGATACCTGAAAACATATCACACTTTTCATCATAGTGCTTTTACCAATGCATAAAATGCATGGAGAAGTCATTTTGAATGACTGGTCCTCAGTGTTGTGAGAACGATGACTGGTTAAAATTTTTGGTGGTTTCTTGTTCAGGTCCATAGGCCTACATCATGTGGCAAACCGGTGAGCATGTGGCTCTATTAGTATAGGAGATACCTGAAAACATATCACACTTTTCATCATAGTGCTTTTACCAATGCATAAAATGCATGGAGAAGTCATTTCGAATGACTGGTCCTCAGTGTTGTGAGAACGATGACTGGTTAAAATTTTTGGTGGTTTCTTGTTCAGTCCATAGGCCTACATCATGTGGCAAACC